>NC_091298.1:59496577-59641577 GCF_038502225.1 Cherax quadricarinatus
ATTGTCTGTGCTGTGTGACACTATTGTCTGTGCTAGTGTGTGACACACTATTGTCTGTGCTACTGTGTGACACTATTGTCTGTGCTAGTGTGTGACACACTATTGTCTGTGCTAGTGTGTGACACACTATCGTCTGTGCTAGTGTGTGACACACTATTGTCTGTGCTAGTGTGTGACACACTATTGTCTGTGCTAGTGTGTGACACACTATTGTCTGTGCTAGTGTGTGACACACTATTGTCTGTGCTAGTGTGTGACACACTATTGTCTGTGCTAGTGTGTGACACACTATTGACTGTGCTAGTGTGTGACACACTATTGTCTGTGCTAGTGTGTGACACACTATTGACTGTGCTAGTGTGTGACACACTATTGTCTGTGCTAGTGTGTGACACACTATTGACTGTGCTAGTGTGTGACACACTATTGTCTGTGCTAGTGTGTGACACACTATTGTCTGTGCTAGTGTGTGACACACTATTGACTGTGCTAGTGTGTGACACACTATTGACTGTGTTAGTGTGTGACACACTATTGTCTGTGCTACTGCGTGACACATTGCTGTCTGTGCCACTGTGACACATTTCGTCTGTGTTACTCTGTGACACATTTTTCTTTAAGTAGTGTATATACACGACTGAATATTTCAAAATAATACTGTATATACACACGTGAGATATACACCTGAACATTTTGATGTCATATTGGATATACTCAAGAAACATTTTGAAATGTTTTTAGAAATTATTTTCTAATTTGGTTGTAGATATAACTAACCCACAAGGTAAGGAGGAGACCGCGGTGGGTGGCCCGGTGGCCTGGTGGGTGACCCGGTGGGTGGCCCGGTGGCCTGGTGGGTGACCCGGTGGGTGGCCCGGTGGCTAAAGCTCCCGCTTCACACACGGACCGCCCGGGTTCGATTCCCGACGGGTGGAAACACCTTACACCTGTTCACCTAGCAGTAAATAGGTACCTGGGTGTTAGTCGACTGGTGTGGGTCGCATCCTGGGGGACAAGATTGAGGACCCCGATGGAAATAAGTTAGACAGTCATCGATGACGCACTGACTTTCTTGGGTTATCCTGGGTGGCTAACCCTCCGGGGATTAAAAATCCGAACGAAATCTTATCTTATCTCTTATCTACTACACGAGGGTTAGGCTGCGTGGTAACATTTCCACCACCACTCAACAATACCTTAAACTCAAGTATATACACACTCAGAGAAATATACTTAGGGTGTATAGCACTACACAGCTCAGTGTGGTGTGGAAATTTTGTGTGGGAATTTTACAAGCTTAGTGTTGCATGAGGCCTATTGGCCCATGCTAGGCAGGTCTAGCTCACACCTACTCGTGTACCCATACAACCTATATCTTATGCTACCTAAAATTCTTGCTACAGTTACGCTACCTTGGTGTTTGTTCTCCTCATCTACACTTCTAGCAACCCGTAGCTCGGTTGCAAGCATACTCAGCTCACACATTAAGGTCCGTGGTTCGACCCCCGGTACGCGTGGAAACATTAGGACGTGTTTCTTTAAGACTTCTGTAGTCACTGTTCACATAGCAGTAAATAGGTACCTGAGTGTTAGCTGTCTAGTGTGGGTCACATCCTGGGAACAAAATTAACCTAATTTGCTAGAAATGCTCTGCATAACAAGGGACTTTCTATATAGCATGTCATCAGTGTCAGTAGAAAAACCATACTACGGGCGGGATTTGAACCCGCGGTCAGAGACTCTCAAAACTCCAGACCGTCGCGTTAGCCACTGGACCAGCTAGCCACAATAAGATTCGTCCAACTAGGTATATTTCTACACCATAGGAAGGTTAGCACAGGCACCACTGTGACCACAAATGCAAGTTTTTACAGACGAATCTCCAGCTAGCTTGGCCGTGACGAACTCTAGCTCAAGTCCCCTCACTGCCGTCAACATGACTCACGAAATCGTAATGACACGATTGCAAACAAACCATACCACGGGCGGGATTTGAACCTGCGGGTTCAAATCCCGCCCGTGGTATGGTTTGTTTGCAATCGTGTCATTACGATTTCGTGAGTCGTAGTGTCAGTTAGGTCTGTATATATTGTAGAGGTTCTTGTAGAAATAAACATTGTATTATTATTATTATTATTATTATTATTATTATTATTATTATTATTATATTATCTTTAAATCTAAATTAGTCTAACTTGAATCCACTGTTGCGTGTCCTGTCTTCTCTACATACTTTCAACACATTATTTATATCCCCTTTATTTATTCCTACTTTCCGTTTGTACACTTCAGTTATATCTCCTCTAATTCTACTCTTTTCCAAAGAGTGCAAGTTCAGTGTCTTGAGCCTATCTTCGTGTGAAAGATTTGTAAATACATGGAATCAACTTTGTCATCTTTCTCTGTATATTTTCGAGCGCATTTATGTCCATTCTGTAATATGGAAACCAGAACTGAGCAGCATAATCTAACTGAGGTCTATTATATAAAGTTCAAGTATAACCTTAAGACTTCTATTATTTATACTTCCTGATGTGAAGGTTTATTGCGAACCGAACACTTATCCACTGTCGTCTTGGCTTTAAATTTCTGTTAACCGGAACTCCTAGATTTTTTCGCATTCATTTTGACTAAAAATCTACATTGTTTAGCTTGTAAGTGCCATAGTTTTTTCTTTTCCTAGGATTAGAACCTTACATATGTCTTCGTTGAACTGCATCTGCCACTTCTCCGACCACGACAACATAATCTAGGTCATCCTGTAGTCTAATAGTGTCCACATCAGAAGTTATTTAACGGCCTTTTGTAATGTCATTGGCAAACTTGTCGCCATTTATTCCCTCATCAATGTCGTTTATGTAGATTGTGAACAACAGGGATCCCAACACTGGCCCCTGTGGCACACCGCTAGTAAAAGGTCCCCATTCCGATTTCTCTCCATTAATCCAGACTCTGTTGCCTATCACTCAACCATACCTCGACCTGAGCAGTTTCATCCCAAAGAAGTTTACCACCGCGGTCACTATCATGTCTGGGGGTCTGTAAACCACCCCTAAAATAAGCTTTTCATGTCCTTCGACAAACTATAGCCAAACAGATTCCGCATGTGTCCCTTCCATCTTTAATATCGTTTATGATGTAACAGTTTAAATTCTGCCTAACTTTCCCTAATTTTCCTGTCGACTTTATCAGTGTGGAATAATTTCTACGCCTCTGTGTATAATTTAGCAGGTATGTCATTTTTTTTTTCAGATTGAACCAGGTTTCTTGCGCATGCAGTTAGTCTTTGTTCACTTATATCTTGCGCTCAGGCTGTTTGTATAATATTATTATTATTATTATAATCAAAACGAAGCGCTAAGCCACAAGGGCTATACAGCTGTTTGTATAATAGATACTAAGGAATTTTTGCCTCGTCTTTCTCCACTGTCTCGTTTATGTCGGTAGATCAATTTTCCTGTTTTTAACAGGAACTAATTTAGGAGCTGTCATGTTTTCTGAATGTTTGCCTGACATATCTTGGCAACTGTTGCTGCCTCCGTCGCCTAGTATTGTAACCTTTGTTTCCCCACTCACACCCTTACCTCTATCTTCCATCATTTTAAAGTCCCTGTCAATTTAGCAATGACTAACTGAGCAGGCCAGTGCTGTCACCCTTGAGCCTTAGAGATGCATCCCATCCACTGTATACATATTATGTTTACCATAGAAAGGATCCCATTTGTCGATGAATGGAATTCCAAGTGTCATGTGTTGTAGAGCATTATCAAGTGTCATGTGTTATGTAGAGCATTATCAAGTGTCATTTGTAGAGCATTATCAAGTGTCATGTGTTGTAGAGCATTATCAAGTGTCATGTGTTATGTAGAGCATTATCAAGTGTCATGTGTTGTAGAGCATTATCAAGTGTCATGTGTTGTAGAGCATTATCAAGTGTCATGTGTTGTAGAGCATTATCAAGTGTCATGTGTTGTAGAGCATTATCAAGTGTCATGTGTTATGTAGAGCATTATCAAGTGTCATGTGTTGTAGAGCATTATCAAGTGTCATGTGTTATGTAGAGCATTATCAAGTGTCATGTGTTATGTAGAGCATTATCAAGTGTCATGTGTTGTAGAGCATTATCAAGTGTCATGTGTTATGTAGAGCATTATCAAGTGTCATGTGTTGTAGAGCATTATCAAGTGTCATGTGTTATGTAGAGCATTATCAAGTGTCATGTGTTATGTAGAGCATTATCAAGTGTCATTTGTAGAGCATTATCAAGTGTCATGTGTTATGTAGAGCATTATCAAGTGTCATTTGTAGAGCATTATCAAGTGTCATGTGTTATGTAGAGCATTATCAAGTGTCATGTGTTATGTAGAGCATTATCAAGTGTCATTTGTAGAGCATTATCAAGTGTTATGTGTTATGTAGAGCATTATCAAGTGTCATGTGTTATGTAGAGCATTATCAAGTGTCATGTGTTATGTAGAGCATTATCAAGTGTCATTTGTAGAGCATTATCAAGTGTCATGTGTTATGTAGAGCATTATCAAGTGTCATGTGTTATGTAGAGCATTATCAAGTGTCATGTGTAGAGCTGTATTTACCAAGTGTCAAGTGTTGCAGTGTGGAGCTTTACCAAGTATCAACAGAGAAAATATTATTTTAGTGCCAGGAAAGTCTGTCTTGTTTATTCTGGACCTTATTTTGAAATTGGCATCTTTTGAAATTTGTGTAATTGGTGTTGCATTGTAGAACTTTGCCTAGTGCTATGTTTTGCTATGTAGAGCTTTTATCAAGTCATTCCCAACAAAAATCTTGAGAGCTCGTTCTTCACCCTGTCTGTTCTCACCTTCGTTCCAAGCTCACGCCAATTGTTAAGATCTTAATAGCCTCCTCTTGCTTTATTGTCACTTTTATTGTTCGTCAATAAAGCAAAATGCTTATCCTTTAGATATTTTTTCGTCCTGCTTTGCTCCTCACTGTGGTCTTGAGGAAGTGTGTGGTGTACCTCAGGGAAGTGTGTGGTGTACCTCAGGGAAGTGTGTGGTGTACCTCAGGGAAGTGTGTGGTGTACCTCAGGGATATACTGTCTCTCCTCTTCCTCAGATTACATGGAGGTGTGTATCTCACTGTGCCTACGACAGGAATTTATTTTACTCCCTATTTTAGAGATTAAAAGTATTTAGGGATTAAAGTATTTAGGGAATTAAAGTATTTAGGGATTAAAGTATTCTTGACTGGTGATGAGGTTACGTGTGTCTACGCAAGGATTTTAATCTCTATTTTAGGGATTAAAGTATTCTTGATTGGTGGTGAAGCGGTCTTGTACAGCCTTAATGACATCGTGTAGTTGATAGGCTTTAAACCTCATTAACCACACTTCTGATATATGCACTCGGTGTATATATCAGGTATGTACACTGAGATATACACCTCTCAGTACATACACTCGACGCTAAACCCACATCTGTCAGCACCACTGTTAACTAGTGCCCCGTAGCTCAGTGGTAATGCGTTCGGCTCAATTAAAACGACCCTGGTTCCATAGCGGGAGGGGCGTGTGGATCTACCTACCTGGAGGTGGGTAACTCTGTTTACATCTGCTGCTCCTGTTCACCTAGCAGTAACTGTTGCCTAGGAGCAAGGCGGCTGTTGTGGGTCGCATCCTAGGGAAGAGGACCTAAGGATCTCAGTGGTGATAAGCCACATTGGTTGACTGTCTTGGGTTAATAACCTCGGCTGTCTTGGGTTATCCTGGGTTATTAACCTTGACTGTCTTGGGTTATTCTGCGTTATTAACCCTCCTGAGTTAACCCACCTGGGTTAATAATCCGAATAAAATTGTCCGTTTACTACTACTACTACTACTATGTTACTATCAATATCACTATTGTTACTGTCACTACAACTACTGCTATTCTCACCACTACTACTAGTAGCACCGCCACCATCACAACCACTAAATCTGCAATCCTTAGTATCATTAAGTACTGTACAGTGTTCGCCTATATACACATGTAAATCCTGTATGTGCGTCATATCTGTGCATGCAGAAACACCATATATATATATGCATATGTCATGCGTGCACATGTGTGTGTGTGTGCTCGAGTAGCGCAGCATATGCGTGCTTAAACAGGTTATTAAGGATGGAAGAGTTGAACTGATACATCAGCCTTTCACTGCGTGGTATTAACTCTCTTTTATTGGCGCGCACTCTACATTCTACATGCACACATGCGCGAGTGAGCGTACACACACACACACACACACACACACACAGCCTATCATCTCTACAATTCTCCACTCTCAAGCTATCCTCTTAAGCAAGGGGTCTAACACTTAAAGAGTATGAAGTAATTAGGTTTGATCTGAGGAAAGAGGAGAGTACTTTCTATTCCTTCGATCAAGAGTCTTCTTATCAGAATCAAGGCGCTTCTAGTCAGTCAATATAAATGAGGTTTTTAATTATCGGACTGACTAATGAATTTTTATTTTTTTCTTGGGAAGTAAAATTACCTTGTCTAGAGAAAAAAAGTATTTAGAGAGTCTTGATGGGAAAAAATAATCTTATGTAGAGAGTCAGGGTCGGGAAATAATTTTATCTAGAGAGCCTGGTTGGTAAATAATGTAATCTTGTCTAAAGAGCCCTGGTCGGGAAATAATATTGTCTAAAGAGCCCTGGTCGGGAAATAATATTGTCTAAAGAGCCCTGGTCGGGAAATAATATTGTCTAAAGAGCCCTGGTCGGGAAATAATATTGTCTAAAGAGCCCTGGTCGGGAAATAATATTGTCTAAAGAGCCCTGGTCGGGAAATGTAATCTCGTCTAAAGAGGCCTGTTCTGGGGGTTGAGACCTTACTGCTACAGATTTATTAGGGCAGGTGGACACGGTCCTCTGAACCAGTGTGACATTGAGACACAAAGACAATTGTTATGGTAGAAGTGTTGTGCTGATACCGAGAAGTTGCAGGTAGCAGGAGACACGTGTGTGTAAATGTCTTACTAATTGTTATGATTGTCCTTGAATTTTCCTATGTTTGGAGTCCATTTCATGCTCCTTCAAGGAGAGAAGGGCAGGCATTGATGCCGGCGAAAGGCTCTTAATTCAAGGAACTAGATCAGCCCTCATTACCTGACATTCGTAGGCACTGTGGGACCTCTAGGATATGAGGAAAATACGGCCCTCCAAGGAATTCTATCTCACCCGCCACTGTGTCTAGCAATTTAGAAAATGTGGATTGTCTCCAGTTTAGGAAAGAACTCATTTTGATTTCATTATGTCCCAATGAGCAGCGTCTGTTAGAATAATGACAAGAAAAATCGGTGCATCTTAGCTTGTGTTCAAGACAGATACGTTTATACGGTTCTTCATTGTTATCCCGAGCTAAGTGCATGTTGGCGCAACCTCTGTTCCAGCGTTCGTTCATTCAGGTGTCTGTCTAGTAGCTCGAAAATTATTTATCTTTCTTATAATGGTTTCTTTGTTTACTTACCGATCAG
Organism: Cherax quadricarinatus; assembly: GCF_038502225.1. Lineage (NCBI taxonomy): Eukaryota > Metazoa > Arthropoda > Malacostraca > Decapoda > Parastacidae > Cherax > Cherax quadricarinatus. Next base: position 59,504,072 of record NC_091298.1, read on the forward strand.
GAAGAAAGTATTCCGTATTTCGCCTCCCTTTTTACTTTAGCACTGGCGTTGGTGTGCAGACATGATGACTTGGGGAGTGAGACGTCTTGCTCTGCCGGTGTTGAGGCCAGGAGTCAATCTGACTTAAGGACTTTTGTGCTGGTCTTGGTAGAGTGTAGGCGTCTCGCTTTACCTCTACTTTGACCATCTGTGAAGAATTTCCCATGTTTTCACCCCCCTGGGACGATTGTCCTCACCAACTTACCAGCCTTGTGAATATAACAATGGTGTATCATACTGACAAAACATATAAGCTCTCTGGACAGTTAGTTGGGGTGTCATATATCAGCTCTCCCTAGGTTTGAGAAAAGCCTGATGTTGACTCAAGTGGATGTTGTGTGGATGTCTGGCTCTGTCGGGGTGTAGGCGAGGAAATCCAACGACCTAACTGAAAACTTACTCTTCCCAATTATCTTTCCAGATAAAACTTTTTATTTGTGATTCCCACCCATAACTGACCAACATTTTTTCCGGACCTTCAACAAACAGGGCTCAATACAGCGTAAGTTTTGATGGCCCTCAGTAGTAACAATAACAACAACAACCTACTGTCTCACCTGGCAAGTGTATATGTGACTGTTTTATTTCTATAATTTCAAACACACTGACGTCCTGTATCACACAAATATAAGATGGCTCAGTCTGGGGAAGGTCCTGAAAATTATATAGGAACTTGGGAAAGAGACTGATATGTTTTTGGATACGAAACAACATAGAGATTTTCCACAGCTGAATGATGTGTAATAGTTTTCTGATTATACATTTAAAATCATGTCGCACATGATTAATTAAAACCAGAAAATAAAAGATCATTGGCATATTAGCCGTATTACAATATGAAACCATTTGACATTACAATCAGTTGATCCACTTTTCAGTTTTGTTGCAGATTATCGTGTAACAAACCATTGTTAAACTTGACTCAACGAATTTACTCGAAGATTTCAAAATGATCGAAGATACGAATTTGAGCTATTATTAAAGTTACACATGTACAGTGTTGTATAAAAAAATGGTTATAACTACCATATTTTTTAAAGGGGTGGCCCGACAAGCCAGCGGAAGGCCTCGGTCAGATGACCAAAAACTCCAACGGCGGGTTATCATCTTAGACCCGCGTCAGGAAACACTTATCCTGTTTCCTGACGAACCTTACCTAACCTAGTGTTGTATAGTGTATATGTGTGAGATCTTCAGTGTGAAGATTATCTAAAAAGGCGACTAAGCTGGTGATGTGGCCAGCCAGTCAAAATATTTGCTCTTTCTTGCTCCAGCTGTTTAGCGTGTCAACAGGAATAATAATGTAAGTTTTAAAAGTCGAACATAAATTTACTGCCACGAACCTAGCTGACGCGTCCAAATACGACGACCTAAAGACTTTCTCATTTTTATGTATGACTGCAAATGTTTATCTTCAAATTCACCAGTAACAAGTTTCGAGAGTTGGCCTACTGTCGCGGCCCGGGCTGGAGCTAGGCCTACCTGATGAGTGACTGATGAACCAGGCTCTTGCTGTTGAACCAGCCTGTTGTTGTTGAACTAGCCTGTTGCTGTTGAACCAGCCTGTTGTTATTGAACCAGCCTGTTATTGTTGAACCAGCCTGTTATTGTTGAACCAGCCTGTTATTGTTGAACCAGCCTGTTGTTGTTGAACCAGCCTGTTGTTGTTGAACCAGCCTGTTATTGTTGAACCAGCTTGTTGCTGTTGAACCAGCCTGTTTCTGTTGAACCAGCCTGTTGTTGTTGAACCAGCCTGTTGTTGTTGAACCAGCCTGTTTCTGCCGAACCAGCCTGTTGCTGTTGAACCAGCCTGTTGCTGTTGACGCCCCGATGGTCAGCTTAACTATCACATCCTGGTTGATCTCGAAAACGTCCACACTTCTTTCGGCAGCCTTTCTGATACCTAGTAGCAGGTTGAGTCTTGGACCACGGATGTTGACACAATGTTCTCTTATTATGCCCATGACGCCCTTGCTTTTCAAAGGGTTTACTTTACACTTCCAGATCTTTCACAACAGTATGTTACAGTAGTGCGTATTGTAGATTTTGGACTATCCATGTGTACATTAGTAGGAATAGTACATTCCCAGTATTTTAAATGATTTATTGACTGTGGACAGTAAATACTCGTTTTTTTCTCGTTCTGCTATTTCCTACTGCCTTAAACGGAGCCGTCAGCACCTACCAGTATTCTAGACAATAGACCACATTACCTATCTTGTTTTGAAAGTTCTCGTTACCTACCCGGTCACTGTCTTGGTTTTCATGCGTTTGCTTTGTGTTTGTATGATACAGTAGTGTCCTAGGATAAGGATCATTATACAGTAGTGTCCTAGGATAAGGATCGTTATACAGTAGTATCCTAGTGGTGTCCTTGGAGGATAATATATACATGGCAAGCATAAAGTAATAACATCCTGTAACATCCCAGGACACTACTGTATCATGGTCCTTATCAAAGGACACTATTGTATGATTATTAGCCTAGTACACTACTATATCATGGTCCTTTTCCAAGGACACCACTGTATGATCATTAGCCTAGGACACTGCTGTGTTATGGTCCTTATCCAAGGACACCACTGTATGATCATTATCCTAAGACACAACTGTATCATGGTCCTTATCCAAGGACAACACTATGATTATTAGCCTAGGACACTGCTTATTATGGTCCTTATACAAGGACACCACTGCATGATCATTTGCCTAGGACACTGGTGTGTCATGGTCCTCACTCAAGGACACCACTGTATGATCCTTATCCTAGGGCACTACTGTATCATGGTCCTTATCCAAGGACATCACTTTATGATCGTTATCCTAGAACACTATTGCAGGATTATCAAACCATACCACGGGCGGGATTTGAACCCTCGGTCAGAGAGTCTCAAAACTCCAGTCCGTCGCGTTAGCCACTGGACCAGCTAGCCACAATAAGATTCGTCCAACTAGGTAAATTTCTACACCATAGGAAGGTTAGCATAGGCACCACTGTGACCACAAATGCAAGTTTTTACAGACAAATCTCCAGCTAGCGTGGCCGTGACTAACTCTAGCTCAAGTCCCCTCACTGCCGTCAACATGACTCTCTGACCGCGGATTCAAATCCCTCTCATGGTATGGTTTGTTTGCAATCGTGTCATTACGATTTCGTGAGTCTTGTAGGATTATCATTTGTATGTAAAGTGCAATAACATAGCTTTGACCAGCAGATGCTTAATCACTACAACCGAAGGAGTGGGTTCTATCTTGGGCGGGGTGAGAGAAATGAGGAAGCCTTAAACCCGTTACGTCTGTTCACTTACCAATAAATAGGTACACTAACCTTGGTAACTGATACCTACAAGTGGTCTAAAAATTAGACACATGAGCAAACGCTACGAAAGATTATGAAATGGGTATAATCGTAACCATAATTTTTAAAGTGGAGGTCTTAGATGACTAAAAGTTCCGGCTGCGGGTCATCATATGACTGACTAATACCCGCGTCAGGAAACACTTGTTCTGTTTCCTGACAAATCTTACCTAACCTAAACTCTAGATTATTATTATTATCTTTAATTTACAAAAGTCGGGAATAAGGGTATATCCTATATGCTATAGATATACATTTATTCTCGACCTTCTGCATGTTAGAAGTGATCAAGGGCTCAGGACCGATACGTTTTCTAATATGTCTTAGTGTTTGCTTACCTGACTTCTAAAACCAGTACGTGGGATCCTGGCTACTAATCGACTGCTGTGGGTGGCATCCTGGGGAATAGATGGATTGGGTTTTGGAATAAGCTGAGACAGAATAACAGCTCTTGTGCTAGGCTCAACGATGTAAACATGAAAGTCGTTTTGTGGAGAAAAATAGCATTTAAACTGACCTTCACAGATAATGGACGAGACGAAATTCTTGGAGGAAAGAATGTTATTGTTGGGAAGAAAAAAAACTTAGGTTCTTGTTGAATTTGTAAAGAATGTATTGTTTTCAGGTAATTCCTGACTATGTGTTGCGGATCTTTTGGGGTTTCGACCTCCCTGACCCGACAAGAAACATTAAGATATAGTCTAGCAAATCTTTGATATTCATATTTTTTTTACTGTACACCCAGATGGTCCTAGCAATCTATTATTAAGTAATTTAATTTACGTAAACTATCATGAGAATTTCAACGCTTTTATAATAATAATAATCATTATAACATCTTTAGAGTAAGGGTATAATACCCATGTTTAATTGCAACACCTGGGTATCTCTGCACTCCGGAAATAGTGCAGAAACTATTTTGGGTTATTCCAGTTTCTCTACACATATGCTGCTATGTATGATAACTTACGTAACTATTTGTGTATACCAGAATAAACTTACTAACAATTTGCAAGCCTGTATATCACTGTTTTCCTGGGAAAATGATAATTCTTCTGGTAACTGAACATGCCACATGACTGTACTATATTTCCATTATCATTTAGCCTTTATTACTCACCATTAATGTCAATAAAGTCACGACTGAGAAGAGTATAGACATAACCTTGGCAAGTGTGAGCACAATGCACATTGTTATACAACTTGCAGTGAGTGGATGGGTTGCAATTGAGTGTAAATGATCTAACAATGAGAAGATTTAAAGAGAACCCAGCGTTCATGTTTGTAAATCTTAAAACAATACTCAGCTTCAGCCATTATTGAAAGAGAAGCGAAATAATCTTTACTTATAATTTAAGAACCAAGAAGTTCATGCCGTGTGCATAAATAGAGACCAATTATGCAAATTTACACACTAATAATTAGCCTGTCTGCACCCCACTCTCTCTCTCATTCTCTTTATTTACTCCGAGACTATGGGTCCCCACAATTTGCACTAGTGTGGACCCCACTTATCTTTAAATAAAATACAGTATAAACAGTTATCATACCGTTTAGCGCTTTCCCTAAATAATAATAATAATAATAATAATAATAATAATAATAATAATAATTTTTCTCACATGCTTAGAAGTGATGTAACTCGTTTCCAGACAAAAGCCAAAGCTCTTTAACCCTCTTTTTTTGTTGTTGTTAACTTGAGGCCGTGGTAACATCTTCCAGCACCCACCATAATATTCCCATGATCCACCAAGCGAAGGAGAAATCGGGTCACTTGGGGTTCACGGCCCAGGACCCACAAGAAAGAGATATATATGCATATGTACTGATGATCCGGAGGGGCAACGTGGCAGATCCAAAACTCGACACTGTATGACAGAAAAAAAACACTTCCTTATAAACCCAAGACTAGTCAGGCTGTCTTCCTTCCCTCTCTCTTTCTCCCACCCCGTAATTTTTTTTTTTGTCGCTGTTCTGTCCTTCCCCGGTAATTTTCCTTCCCATTCTTGCCATCCTTCTAATGGCCTAACAATGTATACATGTACACACACATATATGCTGAGGTAATCAAGGCTGAGAACCCCTATTTTTTTAACTGTTTTTGTGTAAATAAGAAACAAACCAGCGGGGAGGTCATACAACGCCTGGGTAATAAATGGAAGGCAATCAGATGTAATACAAGTGGTAGGTAGTTCCAACTCCCTGGATCAAGAGCCTTTCACCGGCGTCTAGACACCTCCATTAAAAGGACAAGGAGAGATGATGAAAATAAAGGAGAAAACTAGGGAAGAGGATAGTAATGGAGGGAGACAGTAAGGAAAGTGAATAAGTAAGTTTAATTAGGTACAGGTACGCAAAAATACAGTTATGACACATAGTAACATATGTATAGATTAACTAGGTAACCCCCCTCCCCCCCCAAAAAAAAAAAAAAAAATCAAAGTGACTTATTTCCATTGTGGCCGTTGAAAGAGGAAGGAAAGTGTGAAAATAAGGGAGGAGAATGAGGAAAGACAGGACGGAAAGGAGGAAGAATAAACGTAAAGGAGAAAGGAAGAAGAGTGAGTGAGAGTAAGGGAGTGAGGAAGAAGAGTGAGAATGTGAGAGGGAGAGTAGTCAGGGCTAGAACCCACGTTTTCCGTGAATCCAGCATCACGACTGAAGACCTGGATGTTAGGGCCTCCTCTTTGTTTTGACCTGACCTCACCATCACCACTCAATTCTCTCAATCTTATCGCCGACTCAACTTCTGAAACACGCATCATTTTTTTCCTAACCAAATCAGATACATTAGCAGTGTGTTGCTGATAGTTACGTAGTGGAACAAAAGCTGGTCATGTTTCCTCCACATCACAGTGTGTACTTCTTATATCAAGTGATCAAATCTGAGTTGGGAGACTTCAGTGGGGCGATGAAATATTATCTGGAGTTTTATGACTAATCGCGGGTTCTAACCCAATCCGTGGTATGGTTTGTTTACAATCTTGTCATTACTGCAGGTACAGCAGCTTCCAAGATTTGTAATAAAGTTGGTAGAATTACCGACAATATGTAAAGTAAAAGGACACAAGTGCAACTAATGTGACATTTATTGTGGCAACGTTTCGCTCTCCAGGAGCTTTATCAAGCCGTTACAAACAGTACATGGATACAGAGGATATATATAGGCTCAGAGTGAGGTGCAACACTAGTAGTGGTAGTAGTAGTAGTAGAAGTAATACAATATGCCTTGAATCTTCACTAATAGCTATTTCTAATACAATTAAACAAAACAAAGGCAGCTTCACCATCTCTGAAGTCTTAACAAGAATCCTCCTGTAATAAAGTTGGTAGAATTACCGACAATATGTAAAGTAAAAGGACACAAGTGCAACTAATGTGACATTTATTGTGGCAACGTTTCGCTCTCCAGGAGCTTTATCAAGCTTGATAAAGCTCCTGGAGAGCGAAACGTTGCCACAATAAATGTCACATTAGTTGCACTTGTGTCCTTTTACTTTCCAAGATTACGTTTTACCAAAGCTTGAGTTCCTGTTACTTGGGAATTACCATCTCTCGGGATGGTCTATCCCATACAAAAGGGTTAATCTGGCCCTTAAGGATAGGGTTCATATGCTGATGAAGGACCTTTGATCCAATGAATTAGAGTTGTCCTCTCCTTCCTCGAATCAATCCTGACTACCGCCAGGGTTATTCTTATGAGTTTAGCGGTTCCTTGTAGATTTATGGGTATATAGGTTAATCTTCATGTCTTGCGTATAAATCAGGAGACTGGGTCACAGTACCAGTTTTAAGGTCTAGTGATTACATGAGTTCACCAGTCCATCTAGAGAATAATATCAAGCATACATTAATCTCTAAATATTTTTTTAGGACTGATTTCTACTTAACTTACTGCTAGGCTTTAAATGATAAGATATTACACGGACCCTAATGAAAGTCACTGACTCTGTTTATAAGAACATAAGAACGAAGGAACACTGCAGCAGGCCTACAGGCCCATGCGAGGCAGGTCCAAATCTCCTACCGGCTTAAGCCAATGCACCCAACCTAGTCAGGTCAGGTCACATTGACTTAAGGGAGGAACACGGCAACCGACCTGGTAGCACAAGCTATCAGGTCCAACTCACACCCACCCACATCCACTCATGTATTTATCCAACCTATTTTTAAAGCTACACAACGTTCTGGCCTCTATAACTGTACTTGGGAGTTTGTTCCACTCATCCACAACTCTATTACCAAACCAGTACTTTCCTATATCCTTCCTGAATCTGAATTTTTCCAACTTAAAACCATTGCTGCGAGTCTTGTCTAGGATAGATATTTTCAGCACACTATTTACATCCCCTTTATTTATTCCTGTCTTCCATTTATACACCTCAATCATATCCCCCCTAATTCTACGTCTTTCTAGATAGTGAAGATTCAGGGCCCTTAGTCTATTCTCATAGGGAAGGTTTCTGATACATGGGATCAACTTTGTCATCCTCCTTTGTACATTTTCCAGAGCATTTATATCCATTCTGTAATACGGTTACCAAAACTGTGCAGCATAATCTAAATGAGGCCTAACCAAGGATGTATAGAGTTGAAGAACAACCTGAGGACTCCTATTATTTATGCTTCTTGATATGAAGCCAAGGATTCTATTCGCTTTATTGCGAACACTTATGCACTGTTGTCTTGGTTTCAGATTACTGCTAACCAGAACTCCTAAATCTTTTTCGCAATCCGTAATATTAAGATCTACATTATTTAGTTTATATGTGGCATGGTTATTGTCCTGTCCAACATTTAGAACTTTGCATTTGTCTACATTAAACTGCATCTGCCACTTCTCCGACCACTGCATCAGTCTATTCAAATCTTCCTGGAGTGCTCTAATGTCCTCGTCAGAATGAATTCGACGGCCTATTTTGGTGTCATCGGCAAACTTGCTGATGTCGCTCTTTATACCCTCATCTATGTCGTTTATGTAGATTGTGAACAGCAGGGGGCCCAACACTGACCCCTGTGGAACACCGCTCGTGACGCTTCCCCACTCTGATTTCTCCCCATTTATGCAAACTCTCTGCTGCCTATTTGTCAACCATGCCTCTATCCAGGAAAAAATTTCTCCTATTCCATGTGCCTTAATTTTCCTCAATAGTCTCTTATGTGGGACCCTGTCAAAAGCCTTACTGAAGTCCATATACACAATATCATATTCATTACCATGATTACCTCCTCAAATACCTTAGTGAAAAAAGTTAATAAATTCGTAAGGCAGGAACGCCCCTTTGTAAAACCATGCTGAGATTCGTTGATTAATTTATGTTTTTCAAGGTGGCTACGAACTGCCTCGGCAATTGTTGATTCCATAAATTTTCCCACTATGGAGGTTAGGCTTATTGGTCTATAGTTCGAAGCTAAGGACCTGTCACCTGCTTTGAAAACAGGTATCACATTTGTCATTTTCCACTTATCTGGCACCATGCCAGTTTGTAGTGATATGTTGAAAAGATTAACCAAAGGTTTGCTAAGCTTCTCTTTACATTCCTTTAGAACCCTTGGATACAGTTCATCAGGGCCTGGGGATTTGTTAGGTTTTAATTTATCTATTTGCCTAAGGACCATGTCACTTGTGACCCTAATCGTGCACAGTTTATTATCGTCCTGTTCTACATAATTTATCATATCTGGAATATCGCTGGTATCCTCCTGTGTAAAAACTGAGAGGAAGTATGTGTTAAAAATTCTACACATTTCCTTATCACTGTCAGTGAGCTGACCCGAGGAACTTTTGAGTGGGCCTATCTTGTCCCTGATCTTACTTCTGTATACCTGAAAGAATCCTTTTGGGTTAGTCTTCGATTCTCTTGCAACTTTAACCTCATAATCTCTTTTTGCTTTTCTAATTCTCTTTTTTATTTCTCTCTTTAACTGAATATATCGATTTCTTAAATGCCCCTCTCCTCTTTTGATTTGCCTATATATGCCTCTCTTTTGACCAATCAGATATTTTAATCTGTTGTTCATCCATTTAGGATCATGTTTGTTTGATCTGATTTCCCTATTTGGAACATAATTTGACTGAGCAGCTAGAACTATGCCCTGGAAAGCGTCATATCGGCAACCATCACCACCTACCTGACCCTTAGTCAGGTCATTCCAGTTCAGCCCACCTAAGCAATTTTTCAGTCCTTTGAAATCAGCCAAGCGAAAGTCAGGGACGGAGACTTGATTGCCATTATTAGGGGAATTCCATGATATATTAAAACTGAGTGATTTGTGATCACTTTCCCCAAGCTCATCATTAACCTCAAGATAATTTACACATGTAACTATGTATGATTTTACTTATGTGGACACGTACCTAAATAAACTTACTTACCTGTAAGTGAATCACTATCTTAGGATTTACTACTGTCTAGTGATCTTTTTTTTTTTATTAAATGGGGTGAAAATCCCGGTTCACGTGAGTCACAGATGCTTAACCACTTGTATGATCACTCGTCAAGAGACACCACATTGAATCTGTAAGAAGGAGGCAAAAAGTAAATTTACCTTTGTGTACACCGGGAGTCGAACCGTCGGCATATATGCTCTGAGGAAATTCAGTATTTTGGAGTCTTGTCTTCTGCACTATAAAATATAGATTTGTACCTCGATATTGAAACCTGAAATTAATTTAATTTTAATAACAAATACGTTAATATTTATCATTTTATTGTTCATATCATTATTTTACTATTACTTCTGCTACTACTACTATCAAAACCACCGCTACAACTATTTTTTTTTTGTGCAAGAAAGGTATAAAATACCGACAATACGAAAGTTAAGACACATGTGCAACATCTGGATATCTTTATTGTAGACGTTTCGCCAACCAGTGGCTTTATCAATACAGATTCTAGGACATAATAGGAAGACAGTAGAACTATATACAAAAGATGAGGTAATCAGTCCCTCGGCCTTGGAGTTAGTGTTCACAGCATCGTGGTGGAGGAGAATCTGGAGAAAAGGCAAGAAGACTGGCGGTTATATACGCGTCAGTGGATAGGGACGGGCAGCAGACGAGGGCAGTCACTGGTAGGCGGGATTCCCCAGTGGAAGTAGGTCCTTCCCAAAGAGATGGGTTAGTTGCAGAAGCCGTGAAGAAGGTCTTGTAGATGTCCTCTGAACCAAGATTCCATGATGTTGCAGTGTCTGACAAGTTGTGCAAGAAAGGTATAAAATACCGACAATATGAAAGTTAAGACACATGTGCAACATCTGGATATCTTTATTGTAGACGTTTCGCCAACCAGTGGCTTTATCAATACAGATTCTAGGACATAATAGGAAGACAGTAGAACTATATACAAAAGATGAGGTAATCAGTCCCTCGGCCTTGGAGTTAGTGTTCACAGCATCGTGGTGGAGGAGAATCTGGAGAAAAGGCAAGAAGACTGGCGGTTATATACGCGTCAGTGGATAGGGACGGGCAGCAGACGAGGGCAGTCACTGGTAGGCGGGATTCCCCAGTGGAAGTAGGTCCTTCCCAAAGAGATGGGTTAGTTGCAGAAGCCGTGAAGAAGGTCTTGTAGATGTCCTCTGAACCAAGATTCCATGATGTTGCAGTGTCTGACAAGTTGTGCAAGAAAGGTATAAAATACCGACAATATGAAAGTTAAGACACATGTGCAACATCTGGATATCTTTATTGTAGACGTTTCGCCAACCAGTGGCTTTATCAATACAGATTCTAGGACATAATAGGAAGACAGTAGAACTATATACAAAAGATGAGGTAATCAGTCCCTCGGCCTTGGAGTTAGTGTTCACAGCATCGTGGTGGAGGAGAATCTGGAGAAAAGGCAAGAAGACTGGCGGTTATATACGGCTTCTGCAACTAACCCATCTCTTTGGGAAGGACCTACTTCCACTGGGGAATCCCGCCTACCAGTGACTGCCCTCGTCTGCTGCCCGTCCCTATCCACTGACGCGTATATAACCGCCAGTCTTCTTGCCTTTTCTCCAGATTCTCCTCCACCACGATGCTGTGAACACTAACTCCAAGGCCGAGGGACTGATTACCTCATCTTTTGTATATAGTTCTACTGTCTTCCTATTATGTCCTAGAATCTGTATTGATAAAGCCACTGGTTGGCGAAACGTCTACAATAAAGATATCCAGATGTTGCACATGTGTCTTAACTTTCATATTGTCGGTATTTTATACCTTTCTTGCACAACTTGTCAGACACTGCAACATCATGGAATCTTGGTTCAGAGGACATCTACAAGACCTTCTTCACGGCTTCTGCAACTAACCCATCTCTTTGGGAAGGACCTACTTCCACTGGGGAATCCCGCCTACCAGTGACTGCCCTCGTCTGCTGCCCGTCCCTATCCACTGACGCGTATATAACCGCCAGTCTTCTTGCCTTTTCTCCAGATTCTCCTCCACCACGATGCTGTGAACACTAACTCCAAGGCCGAGGGACTGATTACCTCATCTTTTGTATATAGTTCTACTGTCTTCCTATTATGTCCTAGAATCTGTATTGATAAAGCCACTGGTTGGCGAAACGTCTACAATAAAGATATCCAGATGTTGCACATGTGTCTTAACTTTCATATTGTCGGTATTTTATACCTTTCTTGCACAACTTGTCAGACACTGCAACATCATGGAATCTTGGTTCAGAGGACATCTACAAGACCTTCTTCACGGCTTCTGCAACTAACCCATCTCTTTGGGAAGGACCTACTTCCACTGGGGAATCCCGCCTACCAGTGACTGCCCTCGTCTGCTGCCCGTCCCTATCCACTGACGCGTATATAACCGCCAGTCTTCTTGCCTTTTCTCCAGATTCTCCTCCACCACGATGCTGTGAACACTAACTCCAAGGCCGAGGGACTGATTACCTCATCTTTTGTATATAGTTCTACTGTCTTCCTATTATGTCCTAGAATCTGTATTGATAAAGCCACTGGTTGGCGAAACGTCTACAATAAAGATATCCAGATGTTGCACATGTGTCTTAACTTTCATATTGTCGGTATTTTATACCTTTCTTGCACAACTTGTCAGACACTGCAACATCATGGAATCTTGGTTCAGAGGACATCTACAAGACCTTCTTCACGGCTTCTGCAACTAACCCATCTCTTTGGGAAGGACCTACTTCCACTGGGGAATCCCGCCTACCAGTGACTGCCCTCGTCTGCTGCCCGTCCCTATCCACTGACGCGTATATAACCGCCAGTCTTCTTGCCTTTTCTCCAGATTCTCCTCCACCACGATGCTGTGAACACTAACTCCAAGGCCGAGGGACTGATTACCTCATCTTTTGTATATAGTTCTACTGTCTTCCTATTATGTCCTAGAATCTGTATTGATAAAGCCACTGGTTGGCGAAACGTCTACAATAAAGATATCCAGATGTTGCACATGTGTCTTAACTTTCGTATTGTCGGTATTTTATACCTTTCTTGCACAACTTGTCAGACACTGCAACATCATGGAATCTTGGTTCAGAGGACATCTACAAGACCTTCTTCACGGCTTCTGCAACTAACCCATCTCTTTGGGAAGGACCTACTTCCACTGGGGAATCCCGCCTACCAGTGACTGCCCTCGTCTGCTGCCCGTCCCTATCCACTGACGCGTATATAACCGCCAGTCTTCTTGCCTTTTCTCCAGATTCTCCTCCACCACGATGCTGTGAACACTAACTCCAAGGCCGAGGGACTGATTACCTCATCTTTTGTATATAGTTCTACTGTCTTCCTATTATGTCCTAGAATCTGTATTGATAAAGCCACTGGTTGGCGAAACGTCTACAATAAAGATATCCAGATGTTGCACATGTGTCTTAACTTTCGTATTTTTTTTTTCTTGTGTTACATTGTTAGCTTATAGAACACAGGTTAACTATGAGATCTGACCTAAGTGTCAGTACAAGACTGATCACTGTGTTCTCTGACAGGTGATGAAAACTTCCACAAGAGCCGCAAACAGCAGTACAAGAAGGCCAAGAAGGGTTCTTCCTACGACACAGTACCTTTCATCGATAAGGAAGGTGAGTACACAGTCAAGGGCTCTTGACGCAAGGTTGTAGAACTATCCTCCCATTCCGTTGAGCGAAATTTGATTACTTTCATTCCCCAGATGTGGTATGACCGCCTACGAGATTAGTTTTTTTTTTCCAGTGAATATAATAACGTCTGAGGTGACTAGTTCTTTCACATTCACGTTTGAAGCCGTGTATGTAGTCAGCTTTTACTGTGTCACTGTCTAGGTCATTAAACTTTTCTTTATTCGTCATTCAAGAAATCTTTCCTGGTGTCCTTCAGGTGGAACTGGCAATCTGCACACATTATATTTCGTTCATTTCTGTTCGATCTTGTTATTATAATAATAATCATAATGAAATTCTAGACCGTAAGGTGTTCGAGCGAAGCCTTTACATTTTTCTAATTCTAGGTTAGACTAGGTTCACTTAATTAACCTGTACGTATATGTAGTTATCCGATAACAAGGAATCAACTTAAGCGAGCAGTATACACGTGGCACGTGGATATATGATATAAACTGTTAAATATGGTAACCTCACTCTTACTGTTAAAGTTGGGCATTTAATCTGGTGTCCTTACACACGTTTTTAAAACTGGTTTAAGCTGGTAGTCTCACCTGTACTGTTAAAATTAGTTGTCTAGGCTGGTAATCACACGGTCACTGTTAAAGGTAGTTGTTTAATCTGGTAGTCCCACGCTCATTGTTAAAATTGGTTAATCTGGTAGTCCCACGCTTACTGTTAAAATTGGTTAATCTGGTAGTCCCACGCTTACTGTTAAAATTGGTTAATCTGGTAGTCCCACGCTTACTGTTAAAATTGGTTAATCTGGTAGTCCCACGCTTACTGTTAAAATTGGTTAATCTGGTAGTCCCACGCTTACTGTTAAAATTGGTTAATCTGGTAGTCCCACACTTACCGTTAAAATTGGTTAATCTGGTAGTCCCACACTTACTGTTAAAATTGGTTAATCTGGTAGTCCCACACTTACTGTTAAAATTGGTTAATCTGGTAGTCCCACACTTACTGTTAAAATTGGTTAATCTGGTAGTCCCACACTTACTGTTAAAGTTGGTTAATCTGGTAGTCCCACACTTACTGTTAAAGTTGGTTGTTCCCATATGAAAGTCAATATTTAATTTTTGCATCAAAATTTAGTGAAATTTAAGCAAACAGCTTAATTTACCTAACATATATAAAAAATAGTATTAGTTAATTCCTTCTTGGGACTAAGTCTTCAAGTGACCCACAGTTTGAATCAAGCTTAAATAGTGGAAGTTAGATTAAATCCAAACCAAATGCTCAAGTACTACGTATTTTTTTTTCCATCGTATTAATCTCAATTAAAAAAATAGTACTGGGTCCAGTAATGACCCTTCCACGTCTCTTCCTCGATAATTACTCAATTTCGTTTCTGTTGCTCTACGACCCTTGTGGATTTAACGCTTAGTTTCGATAATTCTTTCCTGATAAGTATTCCTTGATCCACTTAAATATCCCCCTCCCCCAGGCCATTCCTTCCTGCTTCTCTGGTAAAAACAAAAAAAGTAAATCTCCAGAGAATATCACGAACTTCACTAGCAACGAAGCATCTAACTCCATCAAAACTGCCAGGTCAGTTTCACTTTCTGGGCAAGTTACACGCCAACTAAACTTGGTACACGGAGATGTGAGATGCCACGATAATGTTGATTGTTAGGTCGTGGCCACTCCAGAGACCCTCGCCTTACCCTCCATGATGAGAAACTTTCCAATAGTAGTAACAACACCCTAGGAATTTGGGTTTTTATATACTTTTTTTGTATTTTAGTAGAGGCGATGTATCCATGAGATGCAAGTAATGCTTGTTAATATTTCTAGTTGACCAGAATGTAAGTCGCTCTTCACATAATTTATATAATACGTAATTGCTTGTGTAAACATCAGCATATATATATATATATATATATATATATATATATATATATATATATATATATATATATATATATATATATATATATATTAGTATATATATATACATATGTCGTGCCGAATAGGCAGAACTTGCGATCTTGGCTTAAATAGCAACGCTCATCTTGCCATATAGGACAAGCGAAAATTTGTGAATGCAATAATTTCGCAAAAATAATTCTGAACCTAACGAAAAAAATATATTTCACTGTGTTTGTTTAGTATTAAATTATTGTAAACAAATCTAAAATATATTTAGTTGGGCTAGGCTAAAATAAATTGTTTTTGTTATAATAAGGTTAGGTAAGTTTTCTAAGATTCTTTTGGAGCAAAATTAAAATTTTTTACATTAACATTAATGAAAAAAATATATCTTTAAACGTATAAGAGAAAATTTTAGAAAGGTCTTAATTTTAAATGAGTTCTTGCTAATTGACCAGTTTTACATATTCGGCACGACATATATATATATATATATATATAATAATATATATATATATATATATATATATATATATATATATATATATATATATATATATATATATATATATATATATATATATATATATATATATATATGTGTGTGTGTTTGTGTGCGTGTGTGTGTGTGTGTGTGTGTGTGTGTGTATGTTTGTGTGTGTGTGTCCTAGGTAGTAGGTTGGTAGACAGCAACCACCCAGGGAGGTACTACCGTCCTGCCAAGTGAGTGTAAAACGAAAGCCTGTAATTGTTTTACATGATGGTAGGATTGCTGGTGTCTTTTGTCTGTCTCATAAACCTGCAAGATTACAGGTACGTCTTGCTACTTCTACTTACACTTAGGTCACACTACACATACGTGTACAAGCATATATATACATACCCCTCTGGGTTTTCTTCTATTTTCTTTCTAGTCCTTGTTCTTGTTTATTTCCTCTTATCTCCATGGGGAAGTGGAACAGAATTCTTCCTCCGTAAGCCATGCGTGTTGTAAGAAGCGACTAAAATGCCGGGAACAAGGGGCTAGTAACCCCTTCTCCCGTATAAATTACTAAATTTAAGAGAAACTTTCGTTTTTCTTTTTGGGCCACCCTGCCTTGGTGGGATACGGCCGGTGTGTTGTGTTGAATATGTGTATGTGTGTGTGTGTGTTCACCTATTTGTACTCGCCTATTTGTGGGTGCAGGGGTCGATTCATAGCTCCTGGCCCCGCCTCTTCGCTGATTGCTACTAGGTCCTCTCTCTCCCTGCCCCATGAGCTTTATCATACCTCGCCTTAAAACTATGTATGGTTCCCGCCTCCACTACGTCACTTTCTAGGTTATTCCACGGCCTGACTACTCTATGAAGAAATACTTCCTAACATCCCTTTGATTCATCTGTGTCTTCAGCTTCCAATTGTGACCTCTTGTGTCTTTGTCCACCTTGTCTATTCCGCGCAGTATTTTATATATCGTTATCATGTCTCCCCTGACCCTCCTGTCCTCCAGTGTCGTCAGGCCGATTTCCCTCAACCTTTCTTCGTAGGACAATCTCCGTAGCTCTGGGACTAGTCTTGTTGCAAACCTTTGCACTTTCTCTAACTTCTTGACGTGCTTGACTAGGTGTGGGTTCCAAACTGGTGCTGCATACTCCAGTATGGGCCTGACGTAAATGGTATACAGAGTCTTAAACGAATCCTGTGTGTGTGTGTGTGTGTGTGTGTGTGTGTGTGTGTGTGTGTGTGTGTGTGTGTGTGTGTGTGTGTGTGTGTGTGTGTGTGTGTGCGCGCGCGCCGAATAAGTAAAATTGGTCAATTAAAAAGAACTGATTTAAAATAAGTCCTTTCTAAACTTTTATCCTATAAGTTTCAAAACTTTTTTTTTATTTATGTTAGTGTAAAAATTAATAATTTTGTACCAAAAGAACCTTAGAAAACTTACCTAACTTCATTATAACAAGTGCAAGTTAATTTAGCCTCATCCAACTAAATATAGTTTAGATAAGTTTACAATAATTTAATAATAAACAAACACAATAGAATATATATTTTTAGTTAGGTTCAGAATGATTTTTGCTAAATTACTGCATACACAAATTTTCTCTTGCCTTATTCGGCAAGAAGAGCGTTGCTATTTAAGCCAAAATCGCAAGTTTTACCTATTCGGCACGACACACACAATATATATATATATATATATATATATATATATATATATATATATATATATATATATATATATATATATATATATATATATATATATATATAAAATGCATGTTTATAATTATGATACACGTTTCAGAGTTTTTCTATATATGTAATGCTAATGTTTACACAAGTATATAAATTATGTCAAGAGCGACTTAGATTCAGGTCGGCTAGAAATGCTAGTCACTACTAGGCTTCTTAATGAGGCTTTTGATACAAATTGTACTCATGGGGGAAGTGTAGATACTGTGGAGGTCATACTACACCTGGAAATGCGAGGAAATCAGGTTTGTTCCAAGGAAAGGGAGGCTCACTCCAATTTCTTTAATCAGTATTTTTTCTCAAAGAGATGGCATGTAGAATTTCCCAAAAATTCATACTTAAGACAGCAATCTTACGACGACGTTTGGTTCCGTTCTGGACGATCATCAAGTCACTGCTGTGGATGTAGATTGGTTGGTTAATAGGGATTTAAAACCTATAGACTACACTAGAGTTATCAAGGCTGCACGTAACCTTGTAACCACCAGACAATACTCTAATCTTTAAAATAGGGATTATTGTAAACTCAGCATACATTCACACATACACCTCTTCAATGCGTTTTATTATGTAAAGCCTTTTAACGAACTCTTAGAAATATACAGAGAAGCTTAGTGTTACCCAAGATTTAAGTGCAAGTACACCATAAATTTTTTTTCGAAGTTGGAGAATAAATTAATATATAAGCTGCATGTGCATACAAAAAGTAATTTGTTAAACGCCGTCAAGGTCTCAAGGACCAAATACTTTCTCTCGTGGCTTTAACTTTCCCTTGAGGTACACATTCCCATGTCTCTCCCTCACTCCACCTTTCTTAAGAGACACAACACCGCCTCGCTGCAAGATACCTGCTGAACAGACTATTTTTTTTTTTGGCACGACTTTATCAAGCCAGTCACTTCTATATATGAAGAGAAACGTCACATTAATTATTTCACGGGGAGCCCTAAACCCATACAACGCCTTGGGAGGCAATCACATTTGATCCAAGGAAAGGGAGGGTAGCTCTAGTTCTTTGGGTCAAAAGCCCTTCACCAATGTGGACAGTGAGTCTTTGTACTCACTGTCTAGCATAGCAGAAAACTTTATTATTGTGTGACCGTTATGCCACCGACACCCTCAGATAAGACGTTCTGGCGGAAGGAGGCGCAGAAGGAGCTGGAGACGCAGTTGGGGGTGAGGCCGAGGGTGACACAAGCCAAGAACGTCATCCTCTTCCTGGGTGATGGCATGTCTGTGGCCACCGTCACTGCCGCCAGGATCATGAAGGGGCAAAAGACGGGCAAGTGGGAGCACCAGGACCTGGCTTGGGAAACCTTCCCATACTCCGCTATCATTAAGGTAAGGCAGAACAACCATTTGTGCAACATTCTTTCAACTCTCGGTTTTCTAAACCATTTACAATAGAGCATAAGTTTCTGCCTCTGGGTATATGGCTGGGTATGTTTGGCCATGGGCATTTCACTATTAATCCTCAATTTAGAGACAAATTTTTAGAGATTTATTGTATTATCAGTGGCTGTGTGTGGAGCTTAGTATGTTATGAACTAAGTTGTGTATTGACTTAGGTACAGATTATTATTATTATAATCAAGGGGAAGCGCTAAACCCGGAGGATTATACAGCGCCTGGGGGGGATGTGGAAGGCATTCAGGCTTAATTCGGGGAACTGGAGCACAGATCCAATTCCCTAAATCAAGAGCCCCTCACCAACATCAAGGAACCTTCCTTGAGGGGACTTAGGTACAGAGATATCTTGAATATTTCGTATTTTAGACTTTAATACCGAGATTATTTAAATTCGGAATATATGGATCTAAATATTTGTTCTGTAATGTTTTGATTTGTCTTAATTTGCGTATATTCAGAATTCAGTACAAAATACAAAAATTTATTTCTTTGCAAATGTTACAATGTGTGATTACATTTCATAATTTGATTGGTACAAAGAACGCCACTATCATGCCGGGGCATTTCGGGCAAACTTAACCTATTTTTACTCACCTGTTTGTATTAGTAGGGGTTAGACCATAGCTTGTGTCACCACCTCTTATCTGGCCGTTACCGGATTCACTTTCCAAGCCTCAGTGGACCCTATCTTGCCTAAGTCCTGATCAGCTTGAGGATCTTGCAGCAAAAAATGCCATAAAACTGGTTTTGAGACGCAAGTTTAATTCAGTTTGTGCTTCATGAATAAACATTGCTTCCCAGAGTATATTACTGATGTCAGGGCAAGTCCTCCATGAGTGTGGATGTTACCTTGTGACAATGTAAATACAAGTCCTTGAGTTATCTTGCCGTTTTCACTTAAGATTATTTCACCAATTATCCCTGTAATCTTACTGCTTCTTTCTGTTATCCCATAACTTATAGTTATCTCATCATATACATCTGTTGTACGGTGGTGTGTTGTTCCTCGGGAAAGGGTCGACACTATAATACGGGAGATAGGCTTTCAGCTCCATTAAAAAAACACAAAGTATTAAAACATTAATTTCCTGGGATTTTGTTATACCTGTTATTTGATGGTGGAGGTACTATTTTATTCATGAAATAGAACTGGTGTTATGAAACAAAACTGGAGTTTTTGGTCATACGACCGAGGCCTTCCACTGGCTTACTGGTTCACCCCGTTTAAAATTAAAGGTCACATCAAGTGATGTTTATGTCTGGTGATCTGATGGTGATATATTGGTCAGGAAACACCAGTGTTTGATAGTTAATTGAAATTTCAGGCTGTTGATTACACTACCAGCCAAGAACACTAATACCTAAAATAGGGATTAAAATGAACTCTCGATGTATACAAACTGAGATACACCTTTCGGTGCAAATGTGCTGTGATTGAGCTACACGTGTCTTCCTTACAGACTTACACTGCAGACAGCCAGGTGGCTGACAGCGCCGCCAGCGCCACTGCCTACCTCTGCGGCGTGAAGAACAACCGTGGCACTATAGGTGTAGATGTTAATGTCAACAGAGAGAACTGCTCAGCCCAGCACGACCCAACCTTCCATACACACTCCATCGCTAAGTGGTTCCAGGTAAGTAAAAAATGGGAAACGGGAGGAAGAAGTTTCAACAAAATTGGATACATAAAAAGTACCCTGTTGCCCTATTCTACATGGTAGTTACACAATGGAAACAAAAGCTGTTTCCCTGTCATATTCCATCACACAAGATGGGTCTAATACAAGGTATTGAAATCAGTCAGGTTGAGCTGGGCAATGACGATATCAAGTATTCCAGTAAAGGTTCATCAGCTACGGCAGCTTTAGAGGTTTCCTTCTAGCATAGGATGATGAGGAAGGGTTAGGAGGGATGTGGGTAGGAGAGATCAGAGAAAAGGATTGTGGGTATGGATGAAGAGATAATATGATCGAAGTAACCTAGCCACTTTGTTTTTGTATTCTTGATCACAAGCACAAGATTAGCTAGGCTAAATGTTGCCATATTTATATTCACTGTCAAGCTATAAGCCCGTAAGGGTCATACAGTGCCTGAGAAATTGGAAGATACTTCTAATTCATTGAATCAAGGGCCATGTAACAGCATCAAAACACCAACCTCGAAGGATCCAGGTAAGTGGCTGCCTTGTCTTCATATAATTCACTTCTGTGGCAGTCTCGGCTCCATTTAATGCTCTATGGCAGCTTGGCTTCATAATATCTGTGGCCGCCTTGACTCCACATATTCTGTGGCATCCTTAGCTCCATATAACAATGTTCTGTGGCAGCCTTGGCGTCACATAACTGTTTTGTGGCAGCCTTGGCGTCACATAACAGTGTTATGTGGCAACCTTGGCTTACATAACAGTGTTATATGGCAGCCTTGGCTTACATAACAGTGTTCTGTAGCAGCCTTGGCGTCACATAACACTGTTCTGTGGCAGCCTTGGCGTCACATAACAGTGTTCTGTGGCAGCCTTGGCGTCACATAACACTGTTCTGTGGCAGCCTTGGCGTCACATAATAGTGTTCTGTGGCAGCCTTGGTTTACGTGTTGATACACTTGGTATAAGTCACAATAACATCGACAAATAATAATCGTGAGTAACTATCATGTGTGTTCAGGCGTGTTGCAATTAATGACACTACGGGGGTAACGTCTTAGTGAGGGTTTAATAGCCTTGGCCATGAGAGTAACGCCGTGTTTTATTACACGTGTCAAACATTACAGGTCTTTTTTTGTTTACGATGTTCATGAGACTTATCTCGTGGCTCCCACGGAACTACGTCTGGTTCATGTATGTCAAGTTCCCCTGGCGTGTTTGCATGTGTGCCAGAACCACGTACTTGTATTCACCCCCCCCCCTACCGCTTACCCTCCACGGCCTTAGTCAGAGACCTTGCTGAAGAAGGTCTCTGACTGGGGTCGAAATATACACACCTGGTTTTTACCTGCATTTCAATTTTGTGTCCGTGTGATCTCCCACTTCAATTGATTAGTTTTCATGACAAGGTAATACAAGCAATACAGCCTTCTTTATATACATGTAAGATGTCAGTATGCAAGTTAATACATGCAGTATAACCTTAATATACATGTAAGACGGAATTATACAAGGTAATACATGAAGTACATTCTTCTTAATATACATGTGACATGACATTATTCAAGGAATTTTTTTAATACCGCTGACACAATCTAATTACCACCATCGACTCTATGAACCTCCTGTTGATATAATTATTACGTATTATTATTATTATTATTATTACAGGGCTTGAAGGAATGGCAACTACTCGGGTTCGACCCCAGGAAGAGGGGGGACCTCATTTTCTTAGATAAAAATTATCACAACGAAGCGCTAAATCCCTAAGGGTCATACAGCCCTTGGATTAAAAAAAAAAAAAAACCTCTCGCCGGCATCAAAAAAACCTTCCTTGAAGAGTCATAAACCTACAATAAATGTTTATTATTCGATTTCTCAGGGGTGTCTGGAGGCCTTAAAACTGATGAGTTAGTATGAGAGGCTGCAGCCTTGGCACCCTAAGGTAGATTTAAAAGTAGATCCCACGCAGTCATTACAGCTTGTAATTACTTGTTGCTTCGTCATCCTGGTAATAATTTGTTGATTGGTGACTTGTCATTGTGATTGGTTATTCCACTTACGGTCTTGCAATAAATTAATAACGTGATCAAAAATATGTTTCACATTAGGCTGTCACGTTTACTGCTGTTGCATTCACAATGAAGCGCTGAACCCGTAGGTGTCTTATTTTATTATTATAATCAAGGGGGAAGCGCTAAACCCGGAGGATTATACAGCGCCTGGGGGGGGATGTGGAAGGCATTCAGGCTTAATTCGGGGAACTGGAGCACAGATCCAATTCCCTAAATCAAGAGCCCCTCACCAACATCAAGGAACCTTCCTTGAGGGGAGGTGTCTTATAGTCCGGGGAATGGGAGGTAATTAGGTTTGATCCAGGCAAGGATAGTTCCAGTTCTTTAACTCAGTAATTCTTCTGAAGAATATATTCACATATTTCATGGAGACTTGAGTGGACGAGGCTCTGGTGTGGTATAACAACCTCCAGGGTAAGACTTCTGACTACCAACTCACCAAGGTACCTTGATGTTGTAGGATAAGTGAGGGAGGTACTAACCTCCTGCAATACCACCGTGACACGGAAGCCTGGTCAGTGTTTTGCATTGTGATAATTCAAGCTCATTTATACTAACTTACCTTTCCCGCGTGTTTCTTAAAAGTTGTAATATACTATATATATATATATATATATATATATATATATATATATATATATATATATATATATATATATATATATATATATATGTCGTGCCGAATATGTAAAACTGGTCAATTAGCAAGAACTCATTTAAAATTAAGTCCTTTCTGAAATTTTCTCTTATACGTTTAAAGATATATTTTTTCATTAATGTTAATGTA
Organism: Cherax quadricarinatus; assembly: GCF_038502225.1. Taxonomy (NCBI): domain Eukaryota; kingdom Metazoa; phylum Arthropoda; class Malacostraca; order Decapoda; family Parastacidae; genus Cherax; species Cherax quadricarinatus. The sequence goes on from NC_091298.1 coordinate 59,527,600, forward strand.
AAAAAATTAATTTTGCACAAAAAGAATCTTAGAAAACTTACCTAACCTTATTATAACAAGTGCAATTTGTTTTAGCCTAACCCAACTAAATATATTTTAAATACGTTTACAATAATTTAGTACTAAACAAACACAATCAAAAATATTTTTTTCGTTAGGTTCAGAATGATTTGGGCAACATTACTGCATACACAAATTTTCACTTGTCCTATATGGCAAGATGAGCGTTGCTATTTAAGCCAAGATCGCAAGTTCTGCCTATTCGGCACGAAATATATATATATATATATATATATATATATATATATATATATATATATATATATATATATATAATGTGCCGAATAGGTAAAACGCGATTTTGGCTTAAATAGCATATGGTCTTCTTGCCGAATAAGACAAGCGAAAATTTGTGTATTCAATTATTTCGCAAAAAATCATTACTACTACTAGTACTACTACTACTAGTACTACTACTAGTACTACTACTAGTACTACTACTAGTACTACTAGTACTACTACTACTACTAGTACTACTACTACTAATATTTTTTTCATATTTCTAGATTGCATCAAAAAGTCAAATATGGTTCGGTAGAAGCCTAGGATTGACATCATGGATTTTTTAAGAATTTTTTCACACTATAGATTGAATGTTGCCAGGTTAATGCTCTGTCATCTCTAGTGGTTATAATCATAACAGTATTTTTTTAATAGGGGTGGAGGGGTAAGCCAGCGGAAGGCCTCGGTCAGGTGACCAAAAGCTCCAGCTGTAGGTCATCATATGACTAAGACTCGCGTCAAGAAACACTTGTCCTGTTTCCTGACAAATTTTACCTAATCTATGTTGCCAGGAGGAAGAATGGGGGTGCATGAGGGCACGTCGTACCCCGGGGGGGCATAAAGGTACGTCATACCCCGGGGTACAAACAATGAACATTTGTGAAAGTTGTGTACCTGATAATGAGGTTTAGCTATACAAGAGAGTGGGAGAACCACTTACACCACCTACCCTACCACTGATCCCTCTTACCACTTACACGTCTGGCCGACCATTTGACCACTTGCCTGTCTGCCTGAACACTCTTCCGTAGTATATATATTGGCTAACGAATATTAGGCTTTCAAAATGCAGATTATATTACTGCATGCTGCAGTAACATAATCTGCTAGTCAACTGTAATTATATCTACGCTCTCACGAACTACCTTTAACTGGTATTTTGTAACGCAGTGGCTGCGCCTTCAGCTTAAAACCGAGCCACAGCCTGGTTGGTCAGGTGCTGACTTTAGGTGCCTGTCCAGTGCCTTCTTGAAGACAGCCAGGGGTCTATTGGCAATCCCCCTTATGTATGCTGAGAAGCAGTTGAACAGTCTTGGTCCCCTAACACTTAGGTGGTGTAGTATATATCAAGGCTTGAATTTAAAATAAGTTAGCTAGGATAACATCGCTTAGCGTGTCCAGTTTTCACTTAGTTTTAATTAAGACAAGGATAGCATGTAATCCCTAGTTCATCTCTGCAGCTAGTGAACCATCTTAGGTCATTAGGAGCAACAAACTACCTCGCATTTTAACTGCTAGAGTTGCTAATTAGGTTAAAGCACCTAGCAAACTATCCACACGTGTTAAACCTGGGGATACCCACAGCGGGTCACCTGACCTCCACCTACCCACAGCGGGTCACCTGACCTCCGCCTACCCACAGCGGGTCACCTGAACATTCACCTTCCTAAGTAAATCAGTGTATTTGTGGTGAAGCGCTAAACTCGCAGAGGTCATACAGCGCCTAGACAGTGGAAGGTAGTTTTGATCCAAAGCATGGGAAGGTTAATTATACTTCCTCGGATCAAGAGCACCTCACCGGAGCATCCCCTTGTAGATGACAGAGTAGAACGTAAGGTGAGGCAATAACCTAGCATGGAACCACACTGGTAATTACTGCTGACAACCCTTGCTAAGTACACTCATTCATTAACTGTTTTGTGTAACCTACTTATGTGAGGGTGAGAGGGAAGGGTAGGAGGGGGAGAAGAGAGGGAAGGGGGAGAGGGAAAGAGAGGGAGAAAGGAGAGAGGAGCTTTTTTTTAGTAACAATGTACACCAGCAGTGTGCTGCTGCGCTATTCTGTATGATAGTTACACAGTGGGAACACCAGCAGTGTGCTGCTGCGCTGTTCTGTATGATAGTTACACAGTGGGAACACCAGCAGTGTGCTGCTGCGCTGTTCTGTATGATAGTTACACAGTGGGAACACCAGCAGTGTGCTGCTGCGCTGTTCTGTATGATAGTTACACAGTGGGAACACCAGCAGTGTGCTGCTGCGCTGTTCTGTATGATAGTTACACAGTGGGAACACCAGCAGTGTGCTGCTGCGCTATTCTGTATGATAGTTACACAGTGGGAACATCAGCAGTGTGCTGCTGCGCTGTTCTGTATGATAGTTACACAGTGGGAACATCAGCAGTGTGCTGCTGCGCTATTCTGTATGATAGTTACACAGTGGGAACACCAGCAGTGTGCTGCTGCGCTGTTCTGTATGATAGTTACACAGTGGGAACACCAGCAGTGTGCTGCTGCGCTGTTCTGTATGATAGTTACACAGTGGGAACACCAGCAGTGTGCTGCTGCGCTGTTCTATGTGATAGTTACACAGTGAGAACATCAGCAGTGTGCTGCTGCACTGTTCTGTGTGATAGTTACACAGTGGGAACATCAGCAGTGTGCTGCTGCACTGTTCTGTGTGATAGTTACACAGTGGGAACATCAGCAGTGTGCTGCTGCACTGTTCTGTGTGATAGTTACACAGTAGGAACATCAGCAGTGTGCTGCTGCGCTATTCTGTATGATAGTTACACAGTGGGAACATCAGCAGTGTGCTGCTGCGCTGTTCTGTATGATAGTTACACAGTGGGAACACCAGCAGTGTGCTGCTGCGCTATTCTGTATGATAGTTACACAGTGGGAACATCAGCAGTGTGCTGCTGCGCTATTCTGTATGATAGTTACACAGTGGGAATCCCTGTCGTAGTCCGTCACGCAACATGGATAATTACATAGCGTTGAAATCTCTCAGCCTGGGCTGGGAGACTTCAGTAGTGTCAGGCTGGGCTGGGAGCCATCAGTATTGTCAGTCTGAGCTGTGAACCTTCAGTAGTGTCAGTCTGAGCTGGGAGCCTTCATTAGTGTCAGTCTGAGCTGGGAGCCTTCATTAGTGTCAGTCTGAGCTGGGAGCCTTCAGTAGTGTCAGTCTGAGCTGGGAGCCTTCAGTAGTGTCAGCCTGAGCTGGGAGACCTCAGTAGGAGATGATATCATCAAGTGTTGCAGGTCACTAGTACATATTACCAACAAAATGATATATCAGACGCACTGGCTTCTTGGCTGAGGGACTGATTGCCTCTTCAGTCTTCTGTACTGTATTGATAAAGCCACTGGTTGGCGGAACGTCTACAGAATAAACATACCCAGATATTGCACATGTGTCTAATTCATTATCGTCAAGTATTCCACCAAAGGTTCATCATCTAGGTTAGGTTAGGGCGGCATCAATGGTTTCCTTCCAGCAGAGCTGCAGTTAACTATCACTTGGGAATTACCATCTCTCAGGATGGTCTATCCTGAGAGATGTTTATCCCTAAGTAACACTAACCCCAAAGATAACTGTAAAAGGGGTAGTTATCCCCTGCCCCCTTCTCCCAGACGCTTGTGAAAGTTGAAACGGAAACTGCAACTCACTTGAGAGGTAGCGGGAGGGGTTGAGAAGAGAGGAAGAGGGATGATAGAAGAGGGGAAGAAATTCTGGAGGTACGTAGCTGAAGAACAGCGTAAGAAGATAACATATGGAGGAGGTGAGGGAGGTAATGATGTAGAGAGAGAAGTGAGACGAAAGGAGAGGTGGGAAGGGAGAGAGAAAGTGAGGGAAGCAATGTTGCCAGACAGACGAAGACTAAAGAGTAACGGAAACGGAGAGAAAGTGGGAAGGAAAGAGTGAAGGAAGTAGCAAGAGACAAGGAGATGCAAGGTGGAAGATGAGCAGTGATAGTGAACATCCTCTACCCTCCTCCCCTACCCCCACCACATACATTATCACCCATCCCTCACCTTCACCACCTGTGACGTCTACAATCCTTCGTGTCTCTAATTCCTCCTGTCTCTCCCACCTTGCTCAATACCTGCCCCCTCTACCCAATACCTACCCTCTCTACCCAGTACCTGCATCATTACCCAATACCTGCATCATTACCCAATACCTTCCCCTTTACCCAATACCTACATCCTTACCCATCCAATAAGGTTGCAGAGTCAGTAACGGTAGTGGGAAGTGCTAAAGGGAAAATATAATCAACGTTGGTGTAATAAACCTGTTGCTGACAAAAAGTTAAAGATGGGGTCTGCGTCAAAGGTAGGGCTGTCAGCGAGGTCAAGTAAGGTACGTTAGAGCGATAACGACGCCGGAAGTAAATTCTGAGTGCCTGCTGGTAAACAGGACAGTCTTGTTAGTGGAGAACAAAAAGGCACAATACCGTGGCTGGAACATCTCTCTCTCTTGTTAGTATGACAGTAAATGGTCGAAGTCGGACCGAAACGTCGTCGTAAGCGCCTCTCTCCCATGTGCTAGTAGATGGCAGGCTTGGTGAGGCTTGGCAGACTGTTTACCAGTGTGCGGGCCTGGCCACCCTCGCATGACCTAGAGACGCCTCAGAACGATGCTAGCCAACAGGAATTTCAGGTTTGAGCGAAGCTTCTTGGTAATTACATGGGTCTCACTCTCTCTCCTCGTGGGGCATCTGGTCAACCTTGGACGTGTTCGTCTTCATTAAGCCTCGCATTTTAAGCAAATATAAACAAGGCCTTAACACAAGCAAGTTTCACGAAGCACAGGGAAACTTCTCCATTAATTCCAGGTCACGTTGCCTTCAAGTTAGTTTTTATTTAGGGTTGCGTACCTAACATGCAAATATTGTTTTTATAATGATGTTGAGGGTACACAGATGTTATGGGCACATTAGAAATACCTCAAGTAGACTTAACCCAGGATAATGCAGTTGATGTCAGCTAGGCTTGTATACATTGTACATGTACTTGTAGAAATAAAAGTCAATAATAATCTTTATACAAGTACATGTACAAGGTGTACAGGCCTAGCTGACATCAATGACATACTGCTATGTAGAAAGACCCTTGTTATACAGAGCATTTCGGGCAAATTAGGTCAGTTTTGTCCCCCAGGGTGCAACCCACGTCAGTCGACTAACACCTAAGTACCCATTTTACTGCTAGGTGAACAGGGACAGTAGGTGTCTTTAGGAAACACATCCTAATGTTTCCACCCGTACCGGGGATCGATCCCCGGACCTCATTGTGTGAGCTGAGTGCGCTAGCAATCAAGCTACGGGACACCCAAAACAATGCGACTTATTTCCACTGTCGTACTGTCGGCAACAGGTAACAGCAAGGTTTTATTTTGACAATATTTCGAGTTGGCTAAATTATTATTATCAAAAAGAAGCGCTAAGCCACAAGGGCTATACAGCGCCGTAAGTTGGCTCAAGTTTCATTATATCACGATAAAGTTCTACACGGTTGTCCCAGTAATAACATGTTGCACAACGTTTTACCTTTTCTCCAGATCAAGTTACTGGAGTCTGGCTTGACCAAGAGCCAACCATAAACTGTTCTTGTTAATGACAAAAAAAGTATCTGCGAGCGAGTCTCTGGTGTTAGCAAGATTTAACTCACAACACTGATTTATATTTTGGATGTTTCGTCTACACTGTTGTCGGTGTCATTGTCCCCTGCTAATCCCATTCATTTATCCCCAACCCCTGACAGTCCTATTTATTGCCCCTGCCAGTCCCACTCATTGCTACCCCAACCCCTGCCAGTCCCATTCATTGCTCCCAACCCCCTGCTAGTCCCACTCATTGCTACCCCAACCCCTGCCAGTCCCACTCATTGCTACCCCAACCCCTGCCAGTCCCACTCATTGCTACCCCAACCCATGCCAGTCCCATTCATTGCTCCCAACCCCTGCCAGTCCCACTCATTGCTACCCCAACCCCTGCCAGTCCCACTCATTGCTACCCCAACCTCTGCCAGTCCCACTCATTGCTACCCCAACCCATGCCAGTCCCACTCATTGCTACCCCAACCTCTGCCAGTCCCACTCATTGCTACCCCAACCCATGCCAGTCCCACTCATTGCTACCCCAACCCCTGCCAGTCCCACTCATTGCTCCCACAACCTCTGCTAGTCCCACTCATTGCTACCCCAACCCCTGCCAGTCCCACTCATTGCTACCCCAACCTCTGCCAGTCCCACTCATTGCTACCCCAACCCCTGCCAGTCCCATTCATTGCTCCCAACCCCCTGCCAGTCCCACTCATTGCTACCCCAACCCCTGCCAGTCCCACTCATTGCTACCCCAACCTCTGCCAGTCCCACTCATTGCTACCCCAACCCATGCCAGTCCCACTCATTGCTTCCCCAACCCCTGCCAGTCCCACTCATTGCTACCCCAACCCCTGCCAGTCCCATTCATTGCCCCTGCCAAATCTCACCCGTTTCTCGATACCTGGCTTGCGCCTCTGAGCATAATAATAATAATAACATTACTAATCCCATCCCTTCCCTCCCTCTGATCCCTCGCATTCCTTCCCTCCCTCTGATCCCTCGCATTCCTTCCCTCCCTCTGATCCCTCTCATTCCTTCCCTCCCTCTGATCCCTCGCATTCCTTCCCTCCCTCTGATCCCTCGCATTCCTTCCCTCCCTCTGATCCCTCTCATTCCTTCCCTCCCTCTGATCCCTCTCATTCCTTCCCTCCCTCTGATCCCTCTCATTCCTTCCCTCCCTCTGATCCCTCTCATTCCTTCCCTCCCTCTAATCCCTCTCATTCCTTCCCTCCCTCTCATTCCTTCCCTCCCTCTGATCCCTCTCATTCCTTCCCTCCCTCTAATCCCTCTCATTCCTTCCCTCCCTCTCATTCCTTCCCTCCCTCTAATCCCTCTCATTCCTTCCCTCCCTCTGATCCCTCTCATTCCTTCCCTCCCTCTGATCCCTCTCATTCCTTCCCTCCCTCTAATCCCTCTCATTCCTTCCCTCCCTCTGATCCCTCTCATTCCTTCCCTCCCTCTAATCCCTCTCATTCCTTCCCTCCCTCTTATCCCTCTCATTCCTTCCCTCCCTCTGATCCCTCTCATTCCTTCCCTCCCTCTGATCCCTCTCATTCCTTCCCTCCCTCTGATCCCTCTCATTCCTTCCCTCCCTCTGATCCCTCTCATTCCTTCCCTCCCTCTAATCCCTCTCATTCCTTCCCTCCCTCTGATCCCTCTCATTCCTTCCCTCCCTCTGATCCCTCTCATTCCTTCCCTCCCTCTGATCCCTCTCATTCCTTCCCTCCCTCTGATCCCTCTCATTCCTTCCCTCCCTCTAATCCCTCTCATTCCTTCCCTCCCTCTGATCCCTCTCATTCCTTCCCTCCCTCTGATCCCTCTCATTCCTTCCCTCCCTCTGATCCCTCTCATTCCTTCCCTCCCTCTAATCCCTCTCATTCCTTCCCTCCCTCTGATCCCTCTCATTCCTTCCCTCCCTCTGATCCCTCTCATTCCTTCCCTCCCTCTGATCCCTCTCATTCCTTCCCTCCCTCTGATCCCTCTCATTCCTTCCCTCCCTCTAATCCCTCTCATTCCTTCCCTCCCTCTGATCCCTCTCATTCCTTCCCTCCCTCTAATCCCTCCCATCCCTTCCTTCCTTCCATCTGGTATCTCTTTCTCCCCCGTACCGTGACCTCCGTCCACTGGGAGGATGACCCAGTTCCCTGGCTGATTGGCTGTTCCTCCCTTCTACTCCCCCTCCCCAAACCACCCCCTCCCTCTGAGGGTCAGAGCCAGTGGTTACCACAGAGTCAGGTCAATTAAGAGGTCATCTCAGCGGGTCAGATTGCATCTCGGCGTTCCACAGGTCCTGTGTATATTTCATTTGTAACGATAAGTCAGGAGCGGTGGTGAAGTCTCCTTACTCCGTGTGATAATAATATTTATTTCTACAGACCATAGCTGACATCAGTGACATACTATAGAAAAAGCCCCTTGTTATGCAAAGCATTTCGGGCAACTTGGGTTAATTTTGTTTCCAGGACAAAAATTAACCCAGGTGAGCAAAGACAACAGGTGTCTTAAGGAAACACGTCCAGATGTTTCCGTAAGTTGAAGGCAGACACGCTAACTATACTCAACTACAGTAGTCGATATCACGTTGTTAAGAGGGTCGTATCAACCACCTCCAGGAAATGTTGATTATTAATTTCTCTGGAGGAGAGCTAAAACCGTAGGGGTCACACAACTCCTGGGGAAATAAGAGGTAATGTGGATTTAGCCCCGAAAACAAGGAGAGAAGTGGGGGGATAGCTGCAGTTGCTTGGTTCAAGAGCCCATAAGCAGCATTATGTGCAGGATTAGGTATGTGGTGAAGGTGGGCAGCACGCCAGGATGAAGAGGTCGTGAGAGCCCCTTCAGCACCCAGACCTTGTACACACACACACACACACACACACACACACACACACACACACACACACACACACACTACTGCAGCATATGGTAGCCTGAGTATGGAATCATTCAAGTGGTCAAGCACTTCAAGAAATTTGAGAAAGTGCAAAGGTTTGCAACAAGACTAGTCCAGGAGCTAAGGGGTATATCCTACGAGGAGAAGCTACGAGAGGATTTGACAAGGTGTATAGCGACAGAATATTTCAGAGATGTAACACAGTAACAAAGGATCACAGCTAGAAATTGAAAACTCAGATGAGTCACAGGGATGTTAAGGAGTATTTCTTCAGTAATAGAGCTGTCAGGAAGTGGAACAATTTGGAGAGTGATGTAGTGGATGCAGGATTTATACATAGTTATAAGAAGAGGCTGGATAAAACTCATGGAGAAGGGAGAGAGTGAACCTAGTATCAACCAGCGAAGAGGCAGGGCCAGGAACTATGACTCAATCCCTGCGACTGCACCTAGGTGAATAACTAGGTGATTACACACAAAAAAAGTCCAAGTGCCTATCGATAAATGCCCTTGACAGCTAGTAACTACAGGGTGACCCGCCACTGCAGGTCTCGCTCACATTAACTACGCATTCGGCTGGTATACTTGGAGGTTACCTGGAGGTTATTCCGGAGATCAACACCCCCGCGGCCCGGTCCATGACCAGGCCTCCCGATGGATCAGGGCCTGATCAACTAGGCTGTTACTGCTGGCCGCACGCAGTCCAACGTACGAGCCACAGCCCGGCTGATCCGGCACTGACTTTAGGTATCTGTCCAGCTCTCTCTTGAAGGCAGCCAGGGGTTTATTGGCAATTCCCCTAATGCTTGATGGGAGGCTGTTGAACAGTCTTGGACCCCGGACACTTATGGTGTTTTCCCTTAGTGTACCAATGGCGTCACCATTTAAAAATTAAGAGAGAACATGATATAATATTATTGCAGTGTCACGTGATGCCTGATTGTAATCTGGGTAATAACATGTTACTTAAGAGTTTGGAAACACAGGAACTTCCGCATGTATCATACTTGTAATGATACTAGTATATAATACTAGTATAAAACCGAGTTTACCTTAATTTCATAGACAACAGAGTTGATACATCTCAGTTTTCGCGAAAGCATTTGGCTTCTCACACTCGTGGCTCCTTTAAGGGGAGTGCCTTGAGGCCAGTGAGGGGCTTTTCATCCAAGGGACTGCAGCTGTCATCCCCTTGGTTGTGCTGATATGATGTGGCGGTGGTGACACAGGTAGTGGTGGTGCTGTAGTGTCTACGGTAATGGTGGTCGTGTGGTAGTGGTGGTGCTGTAGTGTCGATAGTGCTGTGGTAGTGGTGGTGCTGTAGTGTCGATGGTGGTGGTGCTGTAGTGTCGACAGTGGTGCTGTCATAGTAGTGCTGTAGTGTCGATGGTGGTGCTGTGGTAGTGGTGGTGCTGTAGTGTCGATAGTGGTCCTGTGGTAGTGGTGGTCGTATGGTAGTGGTGCTATAGTATCGATAGTAGTGCTGTGGTAGTGTTGGTGCTGTGGTGTCGATAGTGGTCCTGTGGTAGTGGTGGTGCTGTAGTGTCGATGGTGGTGCTGTGGTAGTGTTGGTGCTGTGGTGTCGATAGTGGTCCTGTGGTAGTGGTGGTGCTGTAGTGTCGATGGTGGTGCTGTGGTAGTGGTGCTGTAGTGTCGATGGTGGTGCTGTGGTAGTGGTGGTGTAGTATCGATAGTAGTGCTGTGGTAGTGGTGGTGCTGTAGTAGTGGTGGTGCTGTAGTGTCGATGGTGGTGCTGTGGTAGTGGTGGTGGTGCTGTAGTATCGATAGTAGTGCTGTGTTAGTGGTGGTGCTGTAGTGTCGATAGTGGTCCTGTGGTACGGGTGGTGCTGTAGTGTCGATGGTGGTGCTGTAGTAGTGGTGGTGCTGTTGTGTCGATAGTAGTGCTGTGGTAGTGTTTGTGCTTTAGTGTCGATAGTGGTCCTGTAGTAGTGGTGGTGCTGTAGTGTCGATGGTTGTGCTGTGGTAGTGGTGGTGCTGTAGTGTCGATGGTGCTGTGGTAGTGGTGGTGCTGTAGTATCGATAGTAGTGCTGTGGTAGTGGTGGTGCTGTAGTGTCGATGGTGGTGCTGTGGTAGTGGTGGTGCTGTAGTGTCGATGGTGGTGCTGTGGTAGTGGTGGTGCTCTAGTGTCGATGGTGGTGCTGTGGTGGTGGTGCTGTAGTATCGATAGTAGTGCTGTGGTAGTGGTGGTGCTGTAGTGTCGATAGTGGTCATGTGGTAGTGGTGGTGCTGTAGTGTCGATGGTGGTGCTGTGGTAGTGGTGCTGTAGTATCGATAGTAGTGCTGTGGTAGTGGTGGTGCTGTAGTGTCGATGGTGGTGCTGTGGTAGTGGTGCTGTAGTATCGATAGTAGTGCTGTGGTAGTGGTGGTGCTGTAGTGTCGATGGTGGTGCTGTGGTAGTGTTGGTGCTGTAGTGTCGATAGTGGTCCTGTGGTAGTGGTGGTGCTGTAGTGTCGATGGTGGTGCTGTGGTAGTTGTGGTGCTGTAGTGTCGATGGTGGTGCTGTGGTAGTGGTGGTGCTGTTGTGTCGATAGTGGTCCTGTGGTAGTGGTGGTGCTATAATGTCGATGGTGGTGCTGTGGTAGTGGTGGGCTGTAATGTCGATGGTGGTGCTGTGGTAGTGGTGGTGCTGTAGTGTCGATGGTGGTGCTGTGGTAGTGTTGGTGCTGTAGTGTCGATGGTGGTGCTGTGGTAGTGGTGCTGTAGTGTCGATGGTGGTACTGTAGTGTCGATGGTGGTGCTGTGGTAGTGGTGCTGTAGTGTCGATGGTGGTACTGTAGTGTCGATGGTGGTGCTGTGGTAGTGGTGGGCTGTAATGTCGATGGTGGTGCTGTGGTAGTGTTGGTGCTGTAGTGTCGATAGTGGTCCTGTGGTAGTGGTGGTGCAGTAGTGTCGATGATGGTGCTGTGGTAGTGGTGGTGCTGTTGTGTCGATGGTGGTGCTGTGGTAGTGGTGGGCTGTAGTGTCGATGGTGGTGCTGTGGTAATGTTGGTGCTGTAGTGTCGATGGTGGTGCTGTGGTAGTGGTGGTGCTGTAGTGTCGATGGTGGTGCTGTGGTAGTGGTGGTGCTGTAGTGTCGATGGTGGTGCTGTAGTGTCGATGGTGCTGTGGTAGTGGTGGTGGTGCTGTAGTATCGATAGTAGTGCTGTGGTAGTGTTGGTGCTGTAGTGTCGATAGTGGTCCTGTGGTAGTGGCGGTGCTGTAGTGTCGATGATGGTGCTGTGGTAGTGGTGCTGTAGTGTCGATGGTGGTGCTGTGGTAGTGGTGGTGCTGTTGTGTCGATAGTGGTCTTGTGGTAGTGGTGGTGCTGTAGTGTCGATGGTGGTGTTGTGGTAGTGGTGGTGCTGTTGTGTCGATAGTGGTCTTGTGGTAGTGGTGGTGCTGTAGTGTCGATGGTGGTGCTGTGGTAGTGGTGGTGCTGTTGTGTCGATAGTGGTCTTGTGGTAGTGGTGGTGCTGTAGTGTCGATGGTGGTGCTGTGGTAGTGGTGGGCTGTAGTGTCGATGGTGGTCCTGTGGTAGTGGTGGTGCTGTAGTGTCGATGGTGGTGCTGTGGTAGTGGTGGTGCTGTAGTGTCGATGCTGTGGTAGTGGTGGTGCTGTAGTGTCGATGGTGGTGTTGTGGTAGTGTTGGTGCTGTAGTGTCGATGGTGGTGCTGTTGTCGATGGTGGTGCTGTTGTGTCGATAGTAGTCCTGTGGTAGTGGTGGTGCTGTAGTGTCGATGGTGGTGCTGTGGTAGTGCTGGTGCTGTAGTGTCGATGGTGGTGCTGTGGTACTGTTAGTGTAGTGTCGATGGTGGTGCTGTAGTGTCGATGGTGGTGTTGTGGTAGTGGTGGTGCTGTAGTGTCGACGGTGCTGTGGTAGTGGTGGAGCTGTAGTGTCGATGGTGGTGCTGTGGTAGTGGTGGTGCTGTAGTGTCGATGGTGGTGCTGTGGTAGTGGTGGTGCTGTAGTGTCGATGGTGGTGCTGTGGCAGTGGTGGTGCTGCAGTATCGATGGTGGTGTTGTGGTATTGGTGGTGCTGTAGTGTCGATGGTGGTGCTGTAGTGTCGATGGTGGTGCTGTGGTAGTGGTGGTGCTGTAGTGTCGATGGTGCTGCTGGCACATAAACAAAAAAAAAGTTTCAGTCTTGTGGCACTGGTGGCACAGACATGAAGGCCATTGTTTGAGTGCAAAGGCCATTGTGTGAGTGTGATGTCATTTTTCTCAAGGTATGTAATGGCAAGAGAGACAGTGTAGTATTCTTTCTGCAGACAGGTCTTCTGGTGGTTAGTGATGATTGTCTGACAGTCTTCTGGTGGGTAGTGATGATTGTCTGACAGTCTTCTGGTGGGTAGTGATGATTGTCTGACAGTCTTCTGGTGGGTAGTGATGATTGTCTGACAGTCTTCTGGTGGGTAGTGATGATTGTCTGACAGTCTTCTGGTGGGTAGTGATGATTGTCTGACAGTCTTCTGGTGGGTAGTGATGATTGTCTGACAGTCTTCTGGTGGGTAGTGATGATTGTCTGACAGTCTTCTGGTGGGTAGTGATGATTGTCTGACAGTCTTCTGGTGGGTAGTGATGATTGTCTGACAGTCTTCTGGTGGGTAGTGATGATTGTCTGACAGTCTTCTGGTGGGTAGTGATGATTGTCTGACAGTCTTCTGGTGGGCAGTGATGATTGTCTGACAGTCTTCTGGTGGGCAGTGATGATTGTCTGACAGTCTTCTGGTGGGTAGTGGTGATTGACAACAGTCTTCTGGTGGGTAGTGGTGATTGACAACAGTCTTCTGGTGGGTAGTGGTGATTGACAACAGTCTTCTGGTGGGTAGTGGTGATTGACAACAGTCTTCTGGAGGGTAGTGATGATTGTCTGACAGTCTTCTGGTGGGTAGTGATGATTGTCAACAGTCTTCTGGTGGGTAGTGATGATTATCTGACAGTCTTCTGGTGGGCAGTGATGATTGTCTGACAGTCTTCTGGTGGGTAGTGGTGATTGACAACAGTCTTCTGGTGGGTAGTGGTGATTGACAACAGTCTTCTGGTGGGTAGTGGTGATTGACAACAGTCTTCTGGTGGGTAGTGATGATTGTCTGACAGTCTTCTGGTGGGTAGTGATGATTGTCAACAGTCTTCTGGTGGGTAGTGATGATTATCTGACAGTCTTCTGGTGGGTAGTGATGATTGTCTGACAGTCTTCTGGTGGGTAGTGATGATTGTCTGACAGTCTTCTGGTGGGTAGTGATGATTGACAACAGTCTTCTGGTGGGTAGTGGTGATTGACAACAGTCTTCTGGTGGGTAGTGGTGATTGACAACAGTCTTCTGGTGGGTAGTGATGATTGACAGTCTTCTGGTGGGTAGTGATGATTGACAACAGTCTTCTGGTGGGTAGTGATGATAATCTGACAGTCTTCTGGTGGGTAGTGATGATTGACAGTCTTCTGGTGGGTAGTGATGATTGACAGTCTTCTGGTGGGCAGTGATGATTGACAGTCTTCTTGTGGGTAGTGATGATTATCTGACAGTCTTCTGGCGGGTAGTGATGATTATCTGACAGACTTCTGGTGGGTAGTGATGATTGACAGTCTTCTGGTGGGTAGTGATGATTGACAGTCTTCTGGTGGGTAGTGATAATTGACAGTCTTCTGGTGGGTAGTGATGATTATCTGACAGTCTTCTGGTGGGTAGTGATGATTATCTGACAGTCTTCTGGTGGGTAGTGATGATTGACAGTCTTCTGGCGGGTAGTGATGGTTGTCTGACAGTCTTCTGGTGGGTAGTGATGATTGACAATCTTCTGGTGGGTAGTGATGATTATCTGACAGTCTTCTGGCGGGTAGCGATGATTGTCTGACAGACTTCTGGCGGGTAGTGATGATTGTATGACAGTCCTCTGGTGGATAGTGATGATTGTCTGACAGTCTTATGGTGGATAGTGATGATTGACAACAGTCTTCTGGTGCGTAGTGATGATTGACAACAGTCTTCTGGTGCGTAGTGATGATTGACAACAGTCTTCTGGTGCGTAGTGATGATTGACAACAGTCTTCTGGTGAGTAGTGATGATTGACACCAGTCTTCTGGTGCGTAGTGATGATTGACAACAGTCTTCTGGTGCGTAGTGATGATTGACAACAGTCTTCTGGTGCGTAGTGATGATTGACAACAGTCTTCTGGTGGGTAGTGATGATTGACACCAGTCTTCTGATGCATCGTGATGATTGGCAACAGTCTTCTGGTGCGTAGTGATGATTGGCAACAGTCTTCTGGTGCGTAGTGATGATTGGCAACAGTCTTCTGGTGCGTAGTGATTGACAACAGTCTTCTGGTGCGTAGTGATGATTGACAACAGTCTTCTGGTGCGTAGTGATAATGAACCACAGTCTTCTGGTGCGTAGTGATGATTGACAACAGTCTTCTGGTGCCTAGTGATGATTGACAACAGTCTTCTCGTGGTAGTGATGATTGACAACAGTCTTCTGGTGGGTAGTGATGATTGACACCAGTCTTCTGGTGCGTAGTGATGATTGACAACAGTCTTCTGGTGCGTAGTGATGATTGGCAACAGTCTTCTGGTGCGTAGTGATGATTGACAACAGTCTTCTAGTGGGTAGTGATGATTGACAACAGTCTTCTGGTGCGTAGTGATGATTGACAACAGTCTTCTGGTGCGTAGTGATGATTGGCAACAGTCTTCTGGTGCGTAGTGATGAACAACAGTCTTCAGGTGCGTAGTGATGATTGACACCAGTCTTCTGGTGCGTAGTGATGATTGACACCAGTCTTCTGGTGCGTAGTGATGATTGACACCAGTCTTCTGGTGCGTAGTGATGATTGGCAACAGTCTTCTGGTGCGTAGTGATGATTAGCAACAGTCTTCTGGTGCGTAGTGATGATTGACACCAGTCTTCTGGTGCGTAGTGATGATTGGCAACAGTCTTCTGGTGCGTAGTGATGATTGGCAACAGTCTTCTGGTGCGTAGTGATGAACAACAGTCTTCTGGTGCGTAGTGATGATTGACACCAGTCTTCTGGTGCGTAGTGATGATTGACACCAGTCTTCTGGTGCGTAATGATGATTGACACCAGTCTTCTGGTGCGTAGTGATGATTGGCAACAGTCTTCTGGTGCGTAGTGATGAACAGTCTCCTGGTGCGTAGTGATGATTGACAAGTCTTCTGGTGCGTAGTGATGATTGGCACCAGTCTTCTGGTGCATAGTGATGATTGGCACCAGTCTTCTGGTGCGTAGTGATGATTGGCAACAGTCTTCTGGTGCGTAGTGATGAACAACAGTCTTCTGGTGCGTAGTGATGATTGACACCAGTCTTCTGGTGCGTAGTGATGATTGACACCAGTCTTCTGGTGCGTAGTGATGATTGACACCAGTCTTCTGGTGCGTAGTGATGATTGACACCAGTCTTCTGGTGCGTAGTGATGATTGACACCAGTCTTCTGGTGCGTAGTGATGATTGACACCAGTCTTCTGGTGCGTAGTGATGATTGACACCAGTCTTCTGGTGCGTAGTGATGATTGACACCAGTCTTCTGGTGCGTGGTGATGATTGACACCAGTCTTCTGGTGCGTAGTGATGATTGACACCAGTCTTCTGGTGCGTAGTGATGATTGACACCAGTCTTCTGGTGCGTAGTGATGATTGACACCAATCTTCTGGTGCGTAGTGATGACTGACACCAGTCTTCTGGTGCGTAGTGATGATTGACACCAATCTTCTGGTGCGTAGTGATGATTGACACCAGTCTTCTGGTGCGTAGTGATGATTGACACCAATCTTCTGGTGCGTAGTGATGATTGACACCAATCTTCTGGTGCGTAGTGATGATTGACACCAGTCTTCTGGTGCGTAGTGATGAATGACACCAATCTTCTGGTGCGTAGTGATGATTGACACCAATCTTCTGGTGCGTAGTGATGATTGACACCAATCTTCTGGTGCGTAGTGATGATTGACACCAGTCTTCTGGTGCGTAGTGATGAATGACACCAATCTTCTGGTGCGTAGTGATGATTGACACCAATCTTCTGGTGCGTAGTGATGATTGACACCAATCTTCTGGTGCGTAGTGATGATTGACACCAGTCTTCTGGTGGGTACAGATCACTGTCACGCACAACTTAACAAAGACATTTCTTAAAAAAACGCAAAGAATGGGTATTTAATTTCCACCGAATATTTTCTGGTCATTCTCTCTCTCTCTCTCTCTCTCTCTCTCTCTCTCTCTCTCTCTCTGTTCCTCTACCTATTTGCAATTGCAAGTCAAATCTCAGTTCCTGGCCCTCATTTATGGCTTATTTCTTGGGTTCTGTTTTCCCTGATATTAATTAATGCTGCATATTTAGTCCTAGGAGTATTTTCTATGTTACGTCTCCCCGGTTTCTTTTATGGTGTCAAGACGTACTTTTGTGTGTGTGTGTGGTGTGTGTGTGTGTGTGTGTGTGTGTGTGTGTGTGTTAAATGAGAGTTCAAACACTCTCAGTAGCAACTGTTGTGTTGCATTATTGCCTCAATGAGGAAGTCGTGGGGAATGGGAAGCAATTTTCATTTCTTCCTGAGCTGCTGTCGCCTGGTTGCTTCTTTCATTCTTCCAGGTTAGTATAATATAATATAATATATATATATATATATATATATATATATATATATATATATATATATATATATATATATATATATATATATATATATATATATATATATTATATTTTCACGAGTCACTCACGAAGTACAAAGCTGCCTGGCATGCCTTCTCCAGCCACGAGTGAATAATCGTATGATCATTTCCCTCAGCTGATACAAAGTAAATAAAGGCACGTGGCTGCTCCAGTCAGCTGTTATCTAAGGTAAACATAACGCACGAGGCCATCACTGTCACCTGATACCCAATGTAAATATCAGTCACATGGCCGCCTCGTCTTGTAAGGTAATAATATAATCATGGGGGAGTGCTAAACTCGTAGGATCTTACAGCGTACGTGGGGATGGGGTGAAAGGTGTTCAGACTCAATTCAGGGAACTGAAGCACAGATCCAACTCCCTAGATCAAGAGCCCCTCACTAGCATCAAGGAACCTTCCTTGAGGGGAGTAGTAGCAAAATCACGGGACAGTACCTAATGTGTAGGGATCATACAGCGCTTGAAGAATAGTAGACTATCATGTTTGATAGGTTCCTGGATCAAGAACCCTTCACCGGCATCAAGAGCAATATTAACATTAACTTTTTGCTACCTCAGTTAATTAATTTTTTCTCTCTCATCAGCTCAGCCATTTTTCCCTTTCTCTATTTGTGGTAGCAGGGGTCGATCCACAGCTCCTGGCCCCGCCAGGAGAGTTGTGTGAGATGAGAACTAAAACAGAACAGTTACGAGATTATGCTAGGCTATACTAGGATATACTAGGATATACGAGGATATACTAGGATATACTAGGCTGCATCATCATGGCAAGATGACAAAAAAATAAAAAGACACGAAGTGAAAAATATAAAGGTGGTTAATTTTGATGGTTAATAAAGGTGTTTATTGAATGTTTGATGGTGAAGCTTTGATAAACATTGTTTACTAAAATTATAATTACTTTCCTATCATTTTTTATATATATTTCTTTATTTTCCTCATTCATTCTTCCGTCGGTTCATTTATATCATCTTTCATCCCTGCCTCTCTCGTTCCTTCTTTTCCTCCCTTCCTTTTTATCCTTCCCTCATCTACCTTTTTCATTACCTTCTTTATTCCCTCCCTTTTAAAATCATATCTCCCTTCCATTTTTTCTCCCTTTTTTCCTCCTCTCAACCTACTTTCCTTCCCTATCTCCCTTCCCTACCTACCTCCCTCCTCTCTTTCCCTACCTCCCTTCTTCCCTACCTAGGTACCTTCCTTCTTTCCTCCCTTCCTCAACTTCTCTGTCTGTCACTTCCCCTACCGATAATCACTTTCATTGTTGACGTCTGAGTGAAAGTACAGGTTTTGACTACCTTTCACTCTGGCTCAGTCTTCTGTCAACCAACGGTAATTATACACGTGGCGATCTAGAATGTAACACTTAAAAGTAATTTGAAGTATAATCCTTTCTTCTGTAATTGTGTTGGCTTAGCAGGTAGTGGGGAAGGGAGAGGGAGAAAGAGAGAAATAGGGGAGGGGAGAAGAGAGAGGGAGGGAGATCGAGAAGAGTGAAAAGGGAAGGAAGATGGATGAGGGAGACTGAATAGGGAGGGAGGGAAGTCTAGTGGGTGAGGAGATAGGAGGGGTGGGATGGATACCGATGGGGAGGGGGGGAGCGAATGATGGGGAAAGGAGTCAGTGAGAGAGAGTCAGTGTGAGTCAAAAGGTCGTGGTGAAGATTACCCACGACATTAACTTAGCATTGACCTTATAGGAAGATGAGATGTGACCTTGTTTGGCAGCTTTCTGCTCGTGAGTGTTTTATGGGAGTCTCTGTGGACTTGCCTGCCTGCCTGCCTGCCTGCCTGTCTCTGTCTGCCTGCCTGCCAGCCTGATTGTTTCCTTGCCTGCCTGCCTACCTGCTTGCCAGCCAGCCAGCTTGCTTGCTTGCTTGCCTGCCTGCCTGCTTGCCTACCAGCCAGCCTGCCAGCCACCCATCCTGCTTGCTAGCCTGCCTGCCTGCCAGCCAGTCTACCAGCCTACCTTCCTGCCTTTTTCAACCCCTCTTATTTTGATTTGTTGTATAGTTACTGATTGTTTCCGTGGTGATACGGGGTGATTATGTGATGTTATGGTGATACGGGGATGGTGATGTTATAGTGACACGGGGGTGGTGGCGGTGATGTTATAGTGAAACGGGGTGTGGTGGTGTTATAGTGATACGTGGGTAGTGGTAGGATAAGATTTTGTTGGGGATTTTAACCCGGGGAGGTTACTCACCCAGGCTACCCCAGTAAAGTCAGTGTGTCATCGAAGACTCTTATTTCCACTGGGGTCCATTAATATTGTACTCCAGGATGCGACCCACACCCATCGACTAACACCTAGGTATCTACTTACTGCTAGGTGAACAGAGACAGCAGGTGTAAAGAAACATGCCCAGAGTTTCCACTCGTGCCGAGGATCGAACCATGGATTCTAAATGAGCTGAGTGCGCTCTCAAGAGAGCCACAGGATTTTATAGTGATACGGAGTGGTGGTGCTGTGATTGTGTGTTGATGTTATGGTGATAGAGGGGTGATAATGATGTGATGTGATTGGGGTGCTCGTGGCTTGGTTGGTAGCGTCCTGGGCTCACACACTGAAGCTCCGGAAGATTCCGTCTTCCCCGCTCATCCCATTTGGGATCTTACCTGAACTTTCGTTCGTTCGTTCGTTCTGTTAGTGTGACTTTGTCAATGGTCCAAGTCGGACCGAAACGTCGTCGTAAGCTTCTCTCTTTTATGTGCGGGTTATTTGTGTATCGTTCCAGTCACGGTATTGTGCCTTTTTGTTATTTATTTCTGGGAGGACAAGATTAACCTAGTTACCCGAAATGTTCTGCATAACCAATGACTTACCAGTATGTCAGCGACGTCAGCTAAGACTGTAACAGCTGTAACATGTACATGTAGAAATAAAGATTATTATTATTATTATATTATTATTATTATACGGGGTGGTGGTGGTGATGAGATAAATGTAGATTCCACGCCGGGTTTTCTCCATGTGGTGACCCGGTATATGTGGTTGTGATGTGTTGATGTTGCGGTGTTGTAGGGATGCGGTGCTGTAGTGTTGCGACATCTGACAGCTGCAGCAACTCAAAACTTGAAATCCAACGAAATACTTTTTTTTTTTAATTGTGCCACTGAAGCGTTTATTGTACTCCCACAACGAGACCTAGAAACTAGGCTCCACGCTTGCCACTTTATATATCTAATAATTTGTGGTGTGGCCTTTCAGGCAGTATTTTAAGAGGTACGTAAGTTCCCCCGTCTTCTGATATCATGTTCATTGTTCCTCTATAATCTATATTGTCAATCCCTTTTATTCACCAACACTGTCTTGCAGTCAGAATACACACCCACCTTGGCCCCTTTATCTTTTTCACCACCTATGCTCGCCCAAACACTATTCTCAACATACACGACCTTTCCTTAGTCTTCAACTACACCAACACACCAACATACCTACTAGCTGACATGAATGCCAAACACACCGCCTTTCATCACGCCAGTAACAACCAACTTGGTCACCAATTACTCAACTTCACTAACCATAAACACCTAATTCATTTCGGCCCAGACTTCAATACCTTCTTCAATCACACGGGCCAAGGCAAACCAGACATCATTTTGGCAAACCGAGCCAGTTCTCTATTTCAACACTACATCTCACCTGGCCCTATTACAGGCTCTGATCACATCCCAGTCATCTTGCACATCTCCTCCAACCCTATCCTCATTCCAACCACACCTTCCTTCTCCTACAAGAACGCTGACTGGGATGCTTTCAAACAACACATAGACAATATTAACCTCACCTATGACTATAACAACAAACCTATCTCTGACATCGATACTCAACTTGATCTCATCCAGGACACCATTACACAAGCAGCCAACATCGCAATACCAAAGAAAACTCACACCACTCGTTATTCCTTCAAACCGTCACTCAGAACAAGAAGACTAATTATCTGCTACCACAACCGCTTCCTCTACAACACACACAGATTTAATCAAGTTCGATTAGATCTCACTTACCTTAGAAACAACATTCTACACAGTCTAGACCAAGACCACAGCAATCACTGGTCACAACTCATACAACAAGCTGACAAACAGCGTATTAAAAACACTAAAGCCTTCTGGAACTTTATCAAAAAAATAAGAGGCACTACTCCCACCAACAAATTCAAACACATCACCCACAACAACACACATCTCAGACCCGCAACACATTCAGAACATAGAACATTGGAACACTGCACACACACGAGATACAACACCAGATAGCCACATTCATCTAGACTCCCTTACCTCCTCCCAAGAACTCGACACTCCTTTCACCAACACAGACATTAAAACTCTCCTCAGACACCTTCCTCCCAAGGCTCCTGGCGCCTCTGGCCTAAACCATATTATCCTAAAACACCTTCCTGACTCTATCATTACTGCCTACACAAACCTCCTCAATGCCTCCCTTGCCTCTGGATACTTCCCTTCCCTCTTCAAAGCTGCTACTGCTATCCTCCTTCCTAAACCCAAAAAAGACCACTCTGATCCTAGAAATTATCGCCCTATCAGCCTCCTCGAAACTTTAGGTAAACTCTTTGAAAAACTCATCAACCATCGCCTTCGCAGATACCTGGAACACAACTCTCTACTTTCTGATGGTCAGTTTGGCTTCAGAAGACACAGATCCACACAAGATGCCATTAACATCATTCTCAACTACATCCACATAAACACAGAACAAAGAAACAGGACAGCCCTGGTTGCAAAAGACGTTGAAAAAGCTTTTGACACTGTCTGGCACCAAGGGCTCAAGTACAAACTCTGCACTAACTACTCGTAAACTCCTGCAACTTCCTAGACGGCCGTACCATGAGAATAAAATTCCAAGGCTGTTACTCTGACTACTTCACACTAAATGCTGGAGTACCCCAGGGATCTGTCCTCTCCCCTACCCTCTACATTTTATACACTAACGACATTCCAACACCTGTATACCAAAACTCCATCACACTAGCCTATGCAGACGACATTACACAACTTATCACTCATGCCAATATAGATACACTCACACACAAAACACAAAATGAGGTCGACAGGATAGCCATCTGGGAACAAAAAATGGAGGATCAAAACCAATGCAGCTAAATCCAGCATTACATATTTTAACTACAGAAAACGTGATCCTCCATTACCTGTCGAGCTCAGAACAGCTGACACCCGCACTTACTTCCCTATCACACAATCTGTCACTGTCCTTGGCGTTAATCTTGACTACCTTCTACGCTTACACGGACATATTCACTCAAGGCATGCAATAGCTAGTAATGCCCTTGCGGGCCTCTACAAGCTGAAACATGCCTCTCAACGCACCAAACTACACCTCTACAAATCCCTTATACGTCCTCTGATAACTTACTCTCCTCTAGCCCTCTCTCTTGCAGCAAAAACAAACTTACTTAAACTGCAGCGTGTCCAGAACAAGGCGCTGCACTGGGTGCTTGATGTCAGATGGGAGGACTTCGCCACATGCGAGTCTCTACATGCCCAGTTAGACATCCCTGCGCTAAATCTGTACTGGAAGACGCTCAGTGACAGATTGACAAACTCGTGACACGACATGACTACTGGACCTCTCTCCTTGACGAAGACATTCGCAGACCCACAAACCAACACAACCTTTTCTACTCCTTGCATGATCCTGCTCCTAACCCTATTTACAAATGACCTTGGATTCTCCGAGAGGTACCTTCTATGACAGGTACCATTCTCTGATCCACGTTCGCCTTACCCTTTGGGTTAAGACATGGCTCAGTTCTACACTCCTCTCTAGCTCTAAACGTCGCATGTCCCTTCCTTCCCGCTCACCCCACCGGAGTCCCAACAGAAGAGCCTGAATTTCTCTTCTCAATATCTGTCACACGATCGCCTCGCTGCTGGGTTAAGCCCTGGCTCTATTTCTACGACTAAGAACACTCCTCTCCAGCACTGTTCTTCGTCTGTCCCGTCTTCCCCGCTCATCCCAGTTGGGATCTTACCTGAACTTTCGTTCGTTCGTTCGTACCTCTGTTAGTGTGACTTTGTCAATGGTCCAAGTCGGACCGAAACGTCGTCGTAAGCTTCTCTCTTTTATGTGCGGGTTATTTGTGTATCGTTCCAGTCACGGTATTGTGCCTTTTTGTTATTTATTTCTGGGAGGACAAGATTAACCTAGTTACCCGAAATGTTCTGCATAACCAATGACTTACCAGTATGTCAGCGACGTCAGTTTTTTTGAGTGGTGACGTGTACTTAGCTCTGTGAAGACCTGTTTGTGTGCTCTCTGTGAATCTGAACCAGTATGCCCTCTCTTGAGCAACTTTACCAGCAGCTGAGAGAAGAGCTCAGAGTTGCTAAGATGGAGATACGGCGATTAACGGAGGAGAACAAGAGGATTCGTAGTAATCCTCCTGTTGTGAGTCCCCAGGTTAAGAGGGGAGCTTGGTCAGTGGCCGGGCAACATGGAACCAAGCTGAAGATCAAGAAAACGTTTGGAGAGGCAGAAACAACGAGAAACCAGAAGACTACCGTGGAAACTTCCAACCCATTCTCGGTGCTACCCGACGAATGTGAGTGTTCTACTGGGAATGCCACAATGAGCACCAAGGAAGCATTGGCAGACGTGAGTGAGACATCCCTAAAAACCCCAACGAAGACCATCGAGAACGTCTTGACGAATTCTACAAGTGGTGTAATGCTACCTGGCGAATGTGAGTCGACTACTCGGAGCATCACGACGGACGACGCCAAGGAAGGTAAAAACATTGTTGTTGTTGGGGATAGCCAGATTAGGTACATGGATAGGGCATTCTGCTTGAAGGACAGGAGTAGGAGGCAGAGAGTTTGTTTTCCTGGGGCTGGGATGAAGGATATTGTTAGCCGTCTGGATGACATGAGAGGTAATGGGAGCAATCCTATTATCTGTCTCAGTGCTGGAGGCAACGATGTTGGCAGATGTAGGAGTGAGGACCTGATTAGCAGGTATAGGTCAGCAATAGAGATAATTAGGAGGAAGGGTGGGAAACCTGTCATATGTGGCATTTTGAAAAGGAGAGGAGTTGGAAATGAATGGTTGTCCAGAGCAATTGGTGTCAATTGCGGGCTGGACAAAACTGTAAGGAAAATGCGGTAACATTCATTGACAACTGGGACCTCTTCTATGGCAGAAATGACATGTATGCCAGGGATGGGGTTCACTTATCTAGGTGTGGGGTGGGAGCACTGGCCAACGCAGTGGAGGGAGCTGTTAGGTCTTTAAACTAGGAATAGTTAGTGGTATGGGTTTTTGCGGGAAAACTGTGAAGTCTCAAGGTAGTAATATGAGTACTAGGAGAACTAGTAATAGGCAAAATGAGGTGGATATTGGAAAGCCAGTGGCACTAATTGACAAGGACAGTAATAGGTTTAGTGGAATAACAAAAAGGAGCAGGAAGGGTAAAGAGAGAGGAGGGTCTTTAAGTATTTATTACACAAATAGTCGCAGTGCTAGGAATAAGATGGACGAGTTGAGACTAGTTGCTAGAGCAGGTAACATAGATGTATTTGCCATTACTGAGACGTGGTTTAATTCAAAAAGTCGGGACATGCCTGCAGAATGTCACATTCAGGGTTTTAAATTGTTCCAAGTGGATAGAAGTATCGGGAAGGGGGGTGGGGTGGCATTGTATGTCCGAGATCGCTTGAACTGTTGCATAAAAACGGGTATTAAGTCTGAAGTAACGCATACAGAGTCTGTTTGGATAGAATTTTCAGAGGGGCATGAAAAATTAACTTTAGGTGTGATATACCGTCCCCCAAATTTAGATAGGGACCAGGGGAGACTACTATGGGAGGAAATTGTTAGGGCCACAAGGCACGATAATGTAGTAATTCTAGGAGACTTTAACTTTAGTCATATTGACTGGAATTTCTTGACTGGGAATTTAGAATCATACGACTTCTTAGAAGTAGTTCAGGATTGTTTTTTGAAGCAATTTGTGACAGAACCTACAAGGGGTAATAACCTGCTTGACTTAGTTCTGGCAAACAATGAATCCCTTGTTAATAATTTAGAAGTTTCAGAGGAACTGGGTGCTAGCGACCACAAATCAATTACATTTAGAATTGAATGGAAGTATGATAGTAGGGATAACTCAGTAACAGTCCCAGATTTTCGCTTAGCAGATTACGATGGGCTTAGAGAACACTTATCATCTGTTGACTGGGGTAACGAAGAGAGCTATCAATATGACAGTTTTCTGAACACAATACATGCTGCTCAAAGAACGTTTATCCCTTATAAAGAAATTAGATCAAATAGAAATGACCCAAAATGGATGAATAATAGGCTGAAATATCTACTAGGGCATAAGAAAGGAATTTATAGGCGTATCAAAAGAGGCGAGGGCCATCTTATGAACCAGTATATTGACATTAAGAGGGACATTAAAAAGGGGATAAGAAAAGCTAAAAGGGACTATGAAATTAAAGTTGCTAGGGATTCTAAAACTAACCCAAAAAGTTTTTTCCAGGTATATAGAACAAAAGTCAGAGATAAGATAGGTCCCCTTAAAAATAACTATGGGCACCTTACTGACAAAGAGAATGAAATGTGGTCGATTTTAAATAATTATTTTCTCTCGGTTTTTACACGGGAAGACACTAATAATATTCCGGTAATTAATTTTTATAGTGGGCCAGAAGAAGATAAATTATGTAACATCACAGTCACTAGTGAAATGGTTGTGAAGCAGATAGACCAACTGAAGCAAAATAAGTCACCGGGTCCGGATGAGGTTTTTTCAAGGGTTCTAAAGGAATGCAAAATGGAAGTCTGTGAACCATTAACTAATATTTTTAATTTATCTCTTCAAACAGGTGTAGTGTCTGATATGTGGAAGATGGCTAATGTAATTCCTATTTTTAAAACAGGGGACAAGTCGTTACCGTCAAATTACCGCCCAATAAGCCTGACCTCAATTGTAGGCAAATTACTAGAGTCAATTATAGCTCAACTTATAAGAAGCCATCTCGATAAGCATAGCTTGATTAATGATACTCAGCATGGATTCACAAGAGGTCGGTCTTGTCTAACTAATTTATTAACTTTCTTCAGTAAAGCTTTTGAGGCTGTTGACCACGATAAAGAATTTGATA
This sequence comes from Cherax quadricarinatus, assembly GCF_038502225.1. Classification (NCBI taxonomy): domain Eukaryota; kingdom Metazoa; phylum Arthropoda; class Malacostraca; order Decapoda; family Parastacidae; genus Cherax; species Cherax quadricarinatus. The sequence goes on from NC_091298.1 coordinate 59,554,016, forward strand.
TTATTTACTTAGATTTTAGTAAGGCATTTGATAGAGTTCCGCACCAAAGACTGTTGAAGAAAGTAGCAGCTCATGGCATTGGGGGAAGAGTGCTCTCGTGGATCGAATCATGGCTCACAGACAGGAAGCAGAGTGTGTCCATAAATGGGGTTAAATCCGAGTGGGGATCAGTAACAAGTGGCGTTCCACAGGGATCAGTCTTGGGCCCGTTGTTGTTTATAATATATATCAATGATCTTGATGAAGGAATTACTAGTGATATGAGCAAATTCGCCGATGACACGAAGATAGGTAGGATAACTGATTCAAACGTAGATGTTAGGGAACTTCAGTAGGATTTAGACAAACTTAACTCTTGGTCAGAAAAGTGGCAGATGCAGTTCAATGTAGATAAATGAAAGGTTCTGAAGCTCGGGAGTGTCCATAACCCTAGCACTTATAAGTTAAATAATGTAGAACTTAGCCATACAGATTGCGAAAAGGACTTGGGGGTTATGGTAAGCAGCAACCTTAAACCAAGACAGCAATGCCTAAGCGTACGTAATAAGGCAAATAGATTACTGGGATTTATATCAAGAAGTGTAAGCAACAGAAGTCCAGAGGTCATACTGCAGCTTTATACATCATTAGTAAGGCCTCACCTAGATTATGCAGCTCAATTCTGGTCTCCATATTACAGAATGGACATAAATTCGTTAGAAAACATTCAGCGTAGGATGACTAAATTAATACATAGCATTAGAAATCTTCCTTATGAAGAAAGATTGAAGACTCTTAAGTTACATTCACTTGTTAGACGAAGAATGAGGGGAGACCTGATCGAAGTGTATAAGTGGAAGATAGGTATTAATAAAGGGGATATTAACAAGGTCTTGAGGATATCTCTCCAAGAGAACCCGCAGTAATGGATTTAAATTAGATAAGTTTAGATTTAGAAAGGACATAGGAAAGTATTGGTTTGGAAATAGGGTAGTTGATGAGTGGAACAGTCTACCTAGTTGGGTTATTGAGGCTAGGACTTTGGGTAGTTTCAAATTTAGGTTGGATAAGTACACGAGTGGGAGGGGTTGGATTTGAGTGGGACTTGCACATCGGAGCTTGTTTCTTGGGTGGCATTGAAAGTTGGGTTGGTCAAATGTTTGTTAGTGGGATGAATTGTAAAGGACCTGCCTAGTATGGGCCAACAGGCCTGCTGCAGTGTTCCTCCTTTCTTATGTTATGTTCTTAAGACTGTAACAGCTGTAACATGTACATGTAGAAATAAATATTATTATTATACGGGGTGGTGGTGATGATGAGATAAATGTAGATTCCACGCCGGGTTTTCTCCATGTGGTGACCCGGTATATGTGGTTGTGATGTGTTGATGTTGCGGTGTTGTAGGGATGCGGTGCTGTAGTGTTGCGACATCTGACAGCTGCAGCAACTCAAAACTTGAAATCCAACGAAATACTTTTTTTTTTTTAATTGTGCCACAGAAGCGTTTATTGTACTCCCACAACGAGACCTAGAAACTAGGTTCCACGCTTGCCACTTTATATATAAGAACATAAGAAAGGAGGAACACTGCAGCAGGCCTGTTGGCCCATACTAGGCAGGTCCTTTAAATATCTAATAATATCTAATAATTTGTGGTGTGGCCTTTCAGACAGTATTTTAAGAGGTACGTAAGTTCCCCCGTCTTCTGATATCATGTTCATTGTTCCTCTATAATCTATATTGTCAATAATTACTATCGCATTTGCTTTGTCTGCTTCGTAATGTGAAGTCCAGGATCTTTCCTTAATTCATGGTATAACTTAACAAATCTTTTGGGACAGTATTGTTGTAGAGGTCTCAACACACCTCAGACTTCTACAACATATTTGTACTCAAAGATTTGTTAAGTTATACCATGAGGTACAGGTATACAATTGTGATGAATGGTTTGAAAAACCGACAAGTTGAAGATTGAGACACTTATGCAACATATGGGAATCTTTATTCAGGAAACGTTTCGCCACACAGTGGCTTCATCAGTCCAATACAAAGAGGAAGGCGTAAGGAGAGGAGGAGAATGAGGTAATCAGTCCCTCAACCTGGAGTCGATGTGTTCAGTCCATCAATCTTGTAGAATGTACAGCATAGGGCCGTAGACGTGGCTTATATACTGTAGAGAGGTAAGGTGAAGCAGGCGGATGGTACCACTATGACCCCGCCTCCGCCTGCTTCACCTTACCTCTCTACAGTATATAAGCCACGTCTACGGCCCTATGCTGTACATTCTACAAGATTGATGGACTGAACACATCGACTCCAGGTTGAGGGACTGATTACCTCATTCTCCTCCTCTCCTTACGCCTTCCTCTTTGTATTGGACTGATGAAGCCACTGTGTGGCGAAACGTTTCCTGAATAAAGATTCCCATATGTTGCATAAGTGTCTCAATCTTCAACTTGTCGGTTTTTCAAACCATTCATCACAACTGTCAGACACAGCAGCATCATGGGATCTTGTTACAAAGAATTCTTCAACACTTGTTCAACCTTTGGACGAAGACCTACTTCGACTAGTGGATGGTACCACTATGACCCCGCCTCCGCCTGCTTCACCTCACCTCTCTACAGTATATAAGCCACGTCTACGGCCCTATGCTGTACATTCTACAAGATTGATGGACTGAACACATCGACTCCAGGTTGAGGGACTGATTACCTCATTCTCCTCCTCTCCTTACGCCTTCCTCTTTGTATTGGACTGATGAAGCCACTGTGTGGCGAAACGTTTCCTGAATAAAGATTCCCATATGTTGCATAAGTGTCTCAATCTTCAACAGGTATACAAATTTAGTTGAGTGCCCGATGGAAATAAGTCACTTTGACTTATGGGAGGTTATCCTAGGTAATTTACACATGTTACTATGTATGATAAACGTTGTATGTAGTATTTACCATTACAATAATCATACATACTAACATGTATATTACCCAGGGTAACCAAAACAAAAAAGTCAGACGAAGTGACTTTATTCCACTTGTTACATATATGAAAGAAGTTGCAAGAAGAATCACCATATTGTTGCAACAAATAAGCAGCAGCAACCTTGGCACACAAACACAAATGTGAAACAAGTACACGTAAACAAACACAAGAGCTGCGAGTGACTCGTTTTTTGTGGCCTCAGTTCCCATTTTCATAAAAAACGGCGCCATTTTATGTTCAAGGTGGACCATTATATTCTGCTCACGGACGCTAGAGGTCACACGGAAAGAGATAGAAAGATTTTATGCAGTTTAAATACTTACTCTTGCTGGACGAAAATTCTGCTTGTGTGTTATTATGCGATTATTTATGGCTAAATTTTACATAACACGAAAAGAAATTCTTGCCCGGCGTTGACCTTAGCATGTTTGAGGATGGGTAGTAAAGGTTGCGTAACTGTGGTAATGTGTACTTATCAGGTCCATCTCTCGCCTTGAAAATTTCATGACTGTTAAAGGAATCTTCAGTAGCACACGTCACGGATTTTACCGTCTCGGTAAAAAAGAAAACATATGCAATAAATCACAATGTGGAAATTTATAAATAACTTAAAATATGATTATATATATAAGATTGAGACACTTATGCAACATATAAACGAATAAACGGTTCGGTTACCCATGGCTAACCAGCAGCATTCTGAAATACACTGATAAGAAACACCAATATGAAAAGCAGTATAGACAGCGCTTAATACACAAAGATATTCTTAAACAGAGGTAGTAGGTTGGTAGACAGCAACCACCCAGGGAAGTACTACCGTCCTGCCAGATGACTGTGAAACAGAAACCTGTAACTGTTTTGCATGATGGTAGGATTGCTGGTGTCTTTTTCTGTCTCATAAACACGCTAGATAACAGGGATATCTTGCTACTCCAACTTACACTTTGGTCACACTTCACAGACATGCACATGCATATATATATATATACATACATCTAGGTTTTTCTCCTTTTTCTACATAGCTCTTGTTCTTCTTTATTTCTTCTATTGTCCATGGGGAAGTGGAAAAGAATCTTTCCTCCGTAAGCCATGCGTGTCGTATGAGGTGACTAAAATGCCGGGAGCAATGGGCTAGTAACCCCTTCTCCTGTAGACATTTACTAAAAAAGAGATAAGATAAGATAAGATTTCGTTCGGATTTTTAACCCCGGAGGGTTAGCCACCCAGAATAACCCAAGAAAGTCAGTCGAGGACTGTCTAACTTATTTCCATTGGGGTCCTTAATCTTGTCCCCCAGGATGCGACCCACACCAGTCGACTAACACCCAGGTACCTATTTGCTGCTAGGTGAACAGGACAACAGGTGTAAGGAAACGTGTCAAAATGTTTCCACCCGCCGGGAATCGAACCCGGGCCCTCCGTGTGTGAAGTGGGAGCTTTAGCCACCAGGCCACCGGGATGCTTGAATGTGCGTGGATGTAGTGCAGATGACAAGAAACAGATGATTGCTGATGTTATGAATGAAAAGAAGTTGGATGTCCTGGCCCTAAGCGAAACAAAGCTGAAGGGGGTAGGGGAGTTTCGGTGGGGGGAAATAAATGGGATTAAATCTGGAGTATCTGAAAGAGTTAGAGCAAAGGAAGGGGTAGCAGTAATGTTGAATGATCAGTTATGGAAGGAGAAAAGAGAATATGAATGTGTAAATGCAAGAATTATGTGGATTAAAGTAAAGGTTGGATGCGAGAAGTGGGTCATAATAAGCGTGTATGCACCTGGAGAAGAGAGGAATGCAGAGGAGAGAGAGAGATTTTGTAAGATGTTAAGTGAATGTATAGGAGCCTTTGAACCAAGTGAGAGAGTAATTGTGGTAGGGGACCTGAATGCTAAAGTAGGAGAAACTTTTAGAGAGGGTGTGGTAGGTAAGTTTGGGGTGCCAGGTGTAAATGATAATAGGAGCCCTTTGATTGAACTTTGTATAGAAAGGGGTTTAGTTATAGGTAATACATATTTTAAGAAAAAGAGGATAAATAAGTATACAAGATATGATGTAGGGCGAAATGACAGTAGTTTGTTGGATTATGTATTGGTAGATAAAAAACTGTTGAGTAGACTTCAGGATGTACATGTTTATAGAGGGGCCACAGATATATCAGATCACTTTCTAGTTGTAGCTACACTGAGAGTAAAAGGTAGATGGGATACAAGGAGAATAGAAGCATCAGGGAAGAGAGAGGTGAAGGTTTATAAACTAAAAGAGGAGGCAGTTAGGGAAAGATATAAACAGCTATTGGAGGATAGATGGGCTAATGAGAGCATAGGCAATGGGGTCGAAGAGGTATGGGGTAGGTTTAAAAATATAGTGTTAGAGTGTTCAGCAGAAGTTTGTGGTTACAGGAAAGTGGGTGCGGGAGGGAAGAGGAGCGATTGGTGGAATGATGATGTAAAGAGAGTAGTAAGGGAGAAAAAGTTAGCATATGAGAAGTTTTTACAAAGTAGAAGTGATGCAAGGAGGGAAGAGTATATGGAGAAAAAGAGAGAGGTTAAGAGAGTGGTGAAGCAATGTAAAAAGAGAGCAAATGAGAGAGTGGGTGAGATGTTATCAACAAATTTTGTTGAAAATAAGAAAAAGTTTTGGAGCGAGATTAACAAGTTAAGGAAGCCTAGAGAACAAATGGATTTGTCAGTTAAAAATAGGAGAGGAGAGTTATTAAATGGAGAGTTAGAGGTATTGGGAAGATGGAGGGAATATTTTGAGGAATTGTTAAATGTTGATGAAGATAGGGAAGCTGTGATTTCGTGTATAGGGTAAGGAGGAATAACATCTTGTAGGAGTGAGGAAGAGCCAGTTGTGAGTGTGGGGGAAGTTCGTGAGGCAGTAGGTAAAATGAAAGGGGGTAAGGCAGCCGGGATTGATGGGATAAAGATAGAAATGTTAAAAGCAGGTGGGGATATAGTTTTGGAGTGGTTGGTGCAATTATTTAATAAATGTATGGAAGAGGGTAAGGTACCTAGGGATTGGCAGAGAGCATGCATAGTTCCTTTGTATAAAGGCAAAGGGGACAAAAGAGAGTGCAAAAATTATAGGGGGATAAGTCTGTTGAGTATACCTGGTAAAGTGTATGGTAGAGTTATTATTGAAAGAATTAAAAGTAAGACTGAGAATAGGATAGCAGATGAACAAGGAGGCTTTAGGAAAGGTAGGGGGTGTGTGGACCAGGTGTTTACAGTGAAACATATAAGCGAACAGTATTTAGATAAGGCTAAAGAGGTCTTTGTGGCATTTATGGATTTGGAAAAGGCGTATGACAGGATGGATAGGGGGGCAATGTGGCAGATGTTGCAGGTGTATGGTGTAGGAGGTAGGTTACTGAAAGCAGTGAAGATTTTTTACGAGGATAGTGAGGCTCAAGTTAGAGTACATAGGAAAGAGGGAAATTATTTCCCAGTAAAAGTAGGCCTTAGACAGGGATGTGTGATGTCGCCGTGGTTGTTTAATATATTTATAGATGAGGTTGTAAGAGAAGTAAATGCGAGGGTCTTGACAAGAGGCGTGGAGTTAAAAGATAAAGAATCACACATAAAGTGGGAGTTGTCATAGTTGCTCTTTGCTGATGACACTGTGCTCTTTGGAGATTCTGAAGAGATGAATTTGGTAGGGTGTGCAAAAGAAGAAAATTAAAAGTGAATACAGGAAAGAGTAAGGTTATGAGGATAACAAAAATATTAGGTGATGAAAGATTGGATATCAGATTGGAGGGAGAGAGTATGGAGGAAGTGAATGTATTCAGATATTTGGGAGTGGACGTGTCAGCGGATGGGTCTATGAAGGATGAGGTGAATCATAGAATTGATGAAGGGAAAAGGGTGAGTGGTGCACTTAGGAGTCTGTGGAGACAAAGAACTTTGTCCTTGGAGGCAAAGAGGGGAATGTATGAGAGTATAGTTTTACCAACACTCTTATATGGGTGTGAAGCATGGGTGATGAATGTTGCAGCGAGGAGAAGGCTGGAGGCAGTGGAGATGTCATGTCTGAGGGCAATGTGTGGTGTGAATATAATGCAGAGAATTCGTAGTTTGGAAGTTAGGAGGAGGTGCGGGATTACCAAAACTGTTGTCCAGAGGGCTGAGGAAGGGTTGTTGAGGTGGTTCGGACATGTAGAGAGAATGGAGCGAAACAGAATGACTTCAAGAGTGTATCAGTCTGTAGTGGAAGGAAGGCGGGGTAGGGGTCGGCCTAGGAAAGGTTGGAGGGAGGGGGTAAAGGAGGTTTTGTGTGCGAGGGGCTTGGACTTCCAGCAGGCATGCGTGAGCGTGTTTGATAGGAGTGAATGGAGACAAATGGTTTTTAATACTTGACGTGCTGTTGGAGTGTGAGCAAAGTAACATTTATGAAGGGGTTCAGGGAAACCGGCAGGCCGGACTTGAGTCCTGGAGATGGGAAGTACAGTGCCTGCACTCTGAAGGAGGGGTGTTAATGTTGCAGTTTAAAAACTGTAGTGTAAAGCACCCTTCTGGCAAGACAGTGATGGAGTGAATGATGGTAAAAGTTTTTCTTTTTTGGGCCACCCTGCCTTGGTGGGAATCGGCCAGTGTGATAAAAAAAAAAAATTCTTAAACACTATTCATCAGTCCTCACCAAAGTAATAAAGAAAGCCAAACAACTGTACTACTCCAGCAGATTCACTGACACAAGAGGATATTTAAAAAAGACCTGGAAAACACTTTCCCAGATTCTGGGGAACCACAAACTGAAAAAAAAAACAAGAATATTTTCCTAATTAAACCTCATGAAACACCACTGCATCCCACTGACACAGCTAACAAGATAAACAACTTCTTCTCAAACACAGGATCTAATCTCGCCAGTAAAATCCCATGTACCAATGCCCATGCCGGGGACTACCTAGATGGGAATTTCCCAAATTCCTTCTATCTTGTACCAACTAAGCCCACGGAAGTCACCGCGATCATAAATTCACATAAAAATAACTCAGGGAATCTGTCTCACGCCCCACCATTATTGTACAAGTGAGCAGGCCATGTCCTTTCGCATGCTATTACATTACTTTTTAACAAGTCACTAGAAACTAGCACTTTCCCGACACTACTCAAGACAGTAAGGGTTACACCAATACATAAAGGTGGTTACCCTACAGATGTAAACAACTATAGGCCAATATCAAACTTACCATTGCTATCCAAAATATTCGAGAAACTTGTGCACAGGAGACTTTATTCATTTATAATGGCACAAAACATACTCAACCCCTGCCAATTTGGATTCAGGAAAAATAAAAACACTAATGATGCAATTATAAAAATGATAGACCTGCTTTACACAGCATTGGAACATAAGGAATATCCGCTAGGAATTTTTATTGAGCTAAGAAAAGCGTTTGACACAGTTGACCACAGCATCCTACTCCACAAACTTGACCACTATGGTATAAGACTCCATACGCTTGCATATTTCAAATCCTACCTTTCTAATAGGTATCAGTATGTCACCATTGAAGACACAGCCTCATCAATACGGCCACTTGATACTGGAGTTCCGCAGGGAAGTGTCATTGGACCCCTGCTCTTCCTCATTTACATCAATGATCCTGAAACCCATTCTCTTGGCTGACGACACGACTTATGTCATCTCCCACCCTAATCTTGCCACCCTCAACACCATTGTTAACGAGGAGCTGCTCAAAATAGCGACTTGGATGACAGCCAATAAACTTACACTTAACACTGACAAAACCTACTATATTATGTTTGGTAGCAGAGCAGGTGTTGCGCAACTTAACATTAAGATCGACAACACTCTAATTGCCAGACATAATGAGGGCAAATTCCTTGGCCTATACCTTGACAACAACCTAAATTTCAGCACCCATATCCAACACATAACAAAAAAAGTATCCAAAACGATACGATACTACATGCCGCAAACTGCCCTTCTCACACTATACCATTCACTTATATATCCATACCTCACCTATGCTATCTGTGCTTGGGGTTCAACTGCAGCAACACACCTAAAGCCAATAATAACCCAACAAAAAGCCACAGTAAGAATAATCACTAAATCCCTTCCCTGGCAACACCCCCCCCCCCACTCTTCATAGATCTAAACTTACTCCCTGTTCAGAACATCCACACTTACTACTGTGCAATCTATATCTACAGGACCTTAAATTCCAATATTAACCTTGATCTAAAACGCTTTCTTGATAGTTGTGACAGGATCCACAGGCATAATACCAGACACAAACATCTCTATGACATTCCCCGTGTCCGACTAAACCTTTACAAAAATTCAATGTATTTCAAAGGACCTAAAATCTGAAACACCCTACCTGAAAACTCTAGAACTGCACACACACTCATCACTTTCAAAACTACAGTTAGAAAACATCTTATCTCCCTGATACACCCCGACAACTAACTACATAATAACCACCTGGTGGTTCAAAATTACACTCACCCACTGACTATAAACACAGAAATACTAATCTTAATCTTAAAATAATGAATCCTAACTAGTCGTAAGTTTGCCTATGATACTCCAATATAGACACTTTGTATTGTGCTAAAACAAAAGCATTCACATTGCTGAACTCACAAATCATAATGTAGTCACCTAGCCTTAATACCATAATCTTGTCGGTTTTTCAAACCATTTATCACAGGAAGAGTGTTGCTATTTAAGCCAAAATAGCAAGTTTTACCTATTCGGCACGACACACACACACACACACACATATTATATTATATATATATATATATATATATATATATATATATATATATATATATATATATATATATATATATATATATAATATATTATAAAATGGCCTCGATTATTTCCCCAAAACAGCGGCAATTATACTCAAAACCAAGCGCTAAACCCACTAGGGCCATACAGCGCTGCTGGGCAGGAGAAGCGTTGCTGGAGCAGAGAGGAGCCAGAGGTGGATAGGTAGTTATTATAATCATGGGGAGGGGCGCTAAACCCCTGTCGGGGGGATGGGGCAAGGGAATGGAAAGCATTCTGGCTCAATTCAGGGAACTGGAGCACAGATCAAATTCCCTAGATCAAAGAGCCCCTCACCCGCGTCAAGGAACCTCCCTTGTGAGGGGTGAGGTCGAGTTAGGGCTGTGAGGATTATTATATTATCAAAAAGAAGCTCTAAACCACAAGGGTTAGGGCTGTGATGAACACAGCGTAGTTTTAAACGTTCAAAAAAAAGTTCCTCCGGACTGGACGATGGCAAATAATGAAATTAAAACGTTATCTGCTTATTTGACCATTTTTGTGTAAAATACTGATAGTTTTATTCCCGTTAAATCACATTAAATAAATTTATCTTGACGTTTTCAAAATGCCGTCAATATGGCTGGTGCATCTTAGGGCCAGAATAGTATATATTAAGGTTCATTTACGTGCAGGCAAATTAGTTAATGTGATATACTTAAAAGTAACCGGGATTCGCTGGAATCCATTCCATACCTGAATAATGCCTCTTCTGGTCGGTTTCAAATTAACACAACTGGTGTGGTTTCCTGAACGCAAGGGTCTTGCTGTTAATGGGTGCCTGAAGTCCTAATTTGCCAAATTTTATTAAGTAAATTATTTCCTATATAATAACTAGAGAATGCCTTTTTTGATAGGCTTCAAACCCTATACGCTGGTGTATCGTAAGTGGAAATATTTTTGTGTTGACTTTGGGCTGCGTGCCAATTTTTAGCCAGCTTTATCAAACTGGAATTCTAAAAACGGCAGATTTTGCCATATGTTGGTCCTAATTTGTGTTTCTTTAGCTAGTAAAACTGCAATACTGGTTTTCCTGAGCTAACATCTGATAGCCTAATCCAGTTGCCTTCACCTTTATCGCTGAGAAATTGAAAATGAACATTATGAGTATCTTCAGACTTAATGTGCTGGTGTATTTTAGGGTATTGGTCTCTGAGATAATAAGACAATGTTTCTTAAGTTCGTCTTCAAAGATTGTGTTCCTTTGTGGAAGGTTCCAACAAGTTTTGGGCTGTGAATGTCCAAATTTGTCATTTTTATTACCATTGGAAGATTAGTGCGCTTGTAACAACTTGTAAATAGTATTAATGTTGGTAGAATTACCGACAGTATCTTAGGTGAAAGGACACATATGCAAGTAATGTGACATTTTATTGTGGCAACGTTTCACTCTCCAGGAGCTTTGTTAAGCCTAACGTTACTGATTTGACAAAGCTCCTGGAGAGCGAAACGTTGCCACAATAAAATGCCTCATTTCCACTTGTGTCCTTTTACCTAACGACTTGTAAACAGAAAATCTGATTCACTTCAAATCTTCATTACTAATATTCAACTGCATTATATTGTAATTTGCACTGAATCTCTTTTTTTTCCTGCATTGAGGTAGAGGGGGCTGAGGTTATGCAATACGAGGATACCGTTCTCGGATCTTAGAGTGATCGAAATACATCATTATTATAGTCATGGGAAAGCACTAAACCCGTAGCGATCATATAGCGACCGGACAATGGAACCTGGTACAAACCTTGGTGATACCGACAAACTGGTTTAGACACGGGAGCAAACGCTAGGATATATTTAGAAGACACATGTACAACGTCTGGGTATGAATATGGTATACAATACCGACAGGTTGGTAAGACACATAGGCAGCAGTTAGGCATCTTTATTCCGAAACGTTTCGCCTACACAGTAGGCTTCTTCAGTCGAGTACAGAACGTAAGCAGGAACAGTACAGATGTGAAGACGACGTAATCAGTCCATCACCCTGGACTGATTACGGTGCCTACTTTCTGTACTCGACTGAAGAAGCTTACTGTGTAGGCGAAACGTTTCGCCTATTCTTTATAGACGTTTCACCATCCAGTGGCTTTATCAGTACGAGAACATAATGTGAAGACTGTAGAACTATATACAAAAGAAGAGGTAATCAGTCCCTCAGCCTTGAAGTTGGTGAAGAACACTATAGTCTTGAATTATTATAGGCAGCGCTAAACCCGTAGGGATTATACAGTGCCTGTCGTGAGGGGGGTTATGGAAGGCATTCAGACTCAACTGAGGGAACCGGAGCACAGATCCAGTTCCCTCCGGTAGGCCTGCTGCAGTGCAGCAGGCCTACTGGCCTCCTGGTGGATCATTAACAGTAATAACATGGATCCTACGACCGATCCTTCAACTCGCTTCTTCCTCAATCTTGACGTTTCTTTTACATAACTATCACACAAATTACGATGCAGATAAAACCAGACCTTTGCTTCTCTGTACCATGTCGAGCCTCAACACAGTCAAGTCTGCGCTGAAAATCGTTTAGTTTCATGTAATTTTGTAGGTAGGTTGTGAAATATTCCAGCCACGATATTGTGACTTTCATTCACTTTTCCTTCCTCACTGTGATTCGGCATTCTCTTTGTCAGGTATTATCCATTGCAGCACCTTTCCTCTCACCTCAGCCTGTTTCTCAATTTCATAAACCATTTTCGTGTGTGACACAGTGTCAGAGGTTGTCTGGCATTCTGCTAATATGCAGTTCACCCATCCGTCTCTTACTAAAAAAATGGTTATAACTATGACCATAATTTTAAAGGGGTGGAGGGGTAAGCCAGCGGAAGGCCTCGGTCAGATGACCAAAAGCTCCAACGGCGGGTCGTCATGCAAGACCCGCGTGAGGAAACGCTTGTCCTGTTTCCTGACGAACCTTACCTAACCTAACCTTTCTTGTCTTATATCCAGCAGCCTCTCATTGTTATGTGTGTAAATCAGAATTCTTCATTTATAAACCCGTGCTGGTGTTGCGTGATTATTATAGTCATGGGGAAACTTTAAAACCATAAGGGTCATATTATAATCAAAACTAAGCGCTAACCCACAGGGGTCATAAGACTCCTGGTAAGTGGAAGGTACACAGGTTTGATCCTAAGTGTTTTAAGAGCATCAGCTCGTTCTTGAAGTACCCAAGTGGAGGGCTTCTCTCTACCTGGCTCCAACAGGTGTCTGTACCCAACGTTTGTCCTAAATATCTCACTTCTTAGACACATGTGCAACACTTGGGTATCTTTATTGTGAAAACGTTTCGCCCCACAGTGACTTCATCAGTCCAGTAGAGAAGAATTTAACCAAACGTTTCCACAATACAGATACCCAAGTATTACACATGTGTCTAATTTATCAACTTGTCGGTTCTCTGAACCATTTATCTACATTTTAGTTCTCCTTTACTCTCATATTCTCGAGTGCTGCATCATCAGTGCTTCCTTCTCCATGATTTAGTAGTGATTCCTGGAAACTTGCTGAGTTCGTCACACGCTTCACTATCATTTTGTGTTTACAACCACCCCACATTATTCTTTAGACCTAGTTATTCTAGTCACCTTTCTCTTGATGTGACTGTGGGACACTGCGTTGACTTATTTCTTGGGCTACTGTGTGTATATATGTATACACGAGTCTTTGCTGTTTGTGTATATGTACGCTTAGCTCTCCCCATTATAATAATAGTAATGTGTATGTGTGTGTAAGGTTCATTGGCTGTTGTTTATGTACACGTACTTAAGGTTCTTTGATTACTGTGTGAATATGTACTGTTGGCGTATATGTACGTAAGATTCTACATTAATACTCTGAGTTGTGTATTCTTTTTAACACGCCGGCCGTCTCCCACAGAGGCAAGGTGACTCGAAGAAAAAAAATGTAAAAACGTTTTTCTTCTCTTTGCATTTAGTGATTTATACAAAAGGGTTACTAGGCCCTTGGTCCCGGCATTTCAGTCGCCTCTTAATACACGCATAACTTGGAAATATAAACACAAATGCAGTATAATGTGATCCTTTATTGACTACGTTTCGCCCACACAGTGGGCTTTTTCAAGTCACAAACAGAACTACCTGGGGTGGAAGGAACGCGAGTATTTATAGTCCGGTTCAGAATGCTGAGGTCAGGTGAAGAATGCTGCATCTGATGATGTACCGAGTGGGGTTATAGAGTCTAAAAACTTGGGTAGCTTGGAAAGGACTATAAATACTCGCGTTCCTTCCACCCCAGGTAGTTCTGTTTGTGACTTGAAAAAGCCCACTGTGTGGGCGAAACGTAGTCAATAAAGGATCACATTATACTGCATTTGTGTTTATATTTCCATTGTGTCGGTATTTTATACCATTTATTTCCACACGCATAACTTACGGAGGAAGGATTCTTCTCTATTTCCCCATGGAGAGAGTTGTGCATATATCTTTAAATACAAAAATCATTCCTTTCAGTCATCTACTCACAATCTAGATGGAGAAAAATTGCAACAAAACAGACGCGCACAAAGTATTAATAAACAGGTTGGTAATACAACAATGGTTTGTGTGTGTGTGGTGTATAGCTCACCTCAGCAGATAAATACAAGAGCAGACAAGTAGACACACACGCCAGTGCAAACACAACTTAAATTATGCCTACACACAAAGAGATGGAAAGTGAAAGCAGAAGATGGTGTTAGGGAGGGTGGTGGTGAAGACTGACTCAGGGAGGGAGGGGAAAAGGAACAGAAGAAACGAAAGAATTAAGTAAAGGGAGCTAAAGAGAGAGCTGAAAGGGAGTGTAGGAAAGATGCAAGAAGAGAACTAAGAGCGAAGGCACCTCTACAACTCACAAGGCAGCTCGTCGTACTATTTTTTTAGCGCTGCAAGATTACTCAATTATAACGTGCCACAAATGACTTCACCTAATTAACCTTTCCCACCGAGGGAGTCACCTCGAGGTGGCGTGGCAAGCTGATGTCAGGCACCTGTATACCAGGGAACTACCTCAGACAGGTACTGCAGGTAACCTGTTACCGGTAACAGGTCTCCTCGTGCTAGATAGGTGTCGTAGACAAGTATATCAGGCACCTGTATACCAGGTGACCACCCCAGACAGGTACCGCAGGTAACCGGTTACTGGGAACAGGTCTCCTCGTGCTAGATGGGTGTGGTGGACCAGTATGTCAGGCACCTGTATACCAGGTAACCACCCCAGACAGGTACCGCAGGTATACCAGGTAACCACCCCAGACAGGTACCGCAGGTAACCGGTTACTGGGAACAGGTCTCCTCGTGCTAGATGGGTGTGGTGGACCAGTATGTCAGGCACCTGTATACCAGGTAACCACCCCAGACAGGTACCGCAGGTATACCAGGTAACCACCCCAGACAGGTACCGCAGGTAACCGGTTACTGGGAACAGGTCTCCTCGTGCTAGATGGGTGTGGTGGACCAGTATGTCAGGCACCTGTATACCAGGTAACCACCCCAGACAGGTACCGCAGGTAACCGGTTACTGGGAACAGGTCTCCTCGTGCTAGATGGGTGTGGTGGACCAGTATGTCAGGCACCTGTACTGGAAGGTTCCCGTGATATAACATGTGTAACATTTTTTGAAAAATGGTCTGATGATACCGACACGATAAAGGGGATGTAAATAGCGTGCTAAAAATATCTAGCCTAGACAGGACTCGCAGCAATGGCTTTAAATTGGAAAAATTCAGATTCAGGAAGGATATAGGAAAGCACTGGTTTGGTAATAGAGTTGTGGATGAGTGGAACAAACTCCCGAGTACCGTCATAGAAGTTAAGACGTTGTATAGTTTTAAAAATAGGTTGGATAAATACATGAGTGGGTGTGAATTGGACCTGACTAGCTAGTGCTACTAGGTCGGATGCAGTGCTCCTCCCTTCAGTGACGTGTCTGACCTCACTAGGTCAAAGCATTGGCTTAAGCCGGTGGGGGGATTGGACTTGATAAATTAGACACATGTGCAACTCTTGGGTATCTTTATTGAGGAAACGGTTCGCCACACAGTGGCTTCATCAGTCCATACAAAGGAGAATCTTGAAGAACAGGAGGAGAATGAGGTAATCAGTCCCTCAACCTTGAGTCGATGTGGTCAGTCCATCAATCTTGAATAGAATACGGCATACGTGCTGAGAAGGAGCTTATAAACCGTTGGCAGGAGAGGTGCAGCAGTCATAGGTCGTGTAACATTTGTTCAATGTTGAAGTAGGTCGTGCCCAAGAATTAGGCAAGCGAAGAATTCCCAAGTATTAAGATCCCAAGAAGTTGCAGTGTCTGACAGGTTTGTAGATGAATGGTTCAGAGAACCGACATGTTGATAAATTAGACACATGTGCAACTCTTGGGTATCCTGCCAACGGTTTATAAGCTCCTCAGCACGTATGCCGTATTCTATTCAAGATTGATGGACTGACCACATCGACTCAAGGTTGAGGGACTGATTACCTCATTCTCCTCCTGTTCTTCAAGATTCTCCTTTGTATGGACTGATGAAGCCACTGTGTGGCGAAACGTTTCCTCAATAAAGATACCCAAGAGTTGCACATGTGTCTAATTTATCAACATGTCGGTTCTCTGAACCATTCATCTACAGGGATTGGACCTGCCTCGTATAGGCCAGTATGCCTGTTGCAGTGTTCCTTCTTTCTTACATTATGTGAAAAAAGACATTTATATACAGTTGAGGACATTTATTAGAGGAAACGTTTCGCCACGAGTGGCTTCTAATAAATGTCTTGAACAGTACATAAATGTCTTTTTCGACATTAATGTATCTTTATTATCGGCATTTATCTGAAGACGCCTGCACAAGCAAGCTTCTTCAGTCGAATACCGGCGATTATAACCCGGAGACAGTAGAAATGAGGAGGTAATTGCGAGGTAATTGGTCCCTTAGGTTTGCTAGTATTGTATACTAATTATTGTTATTATTATTAAAAGTTATTAGTTATCGTTATTAATCATTATTAATTATTAATCGTTATTAATCATTAATCGTTATTAGTTATCGTTATTAATCATTATTATTAGCCGTTATTAGTTATGGTTATTATTATTTCCCGAGGATGGTGGTAAGAGCACCGGGTTCGTGACCACCACCAGAGTGACGCACGCTACACCTGCTGGAGTCTACGCTCACATCGCTGACCGCGAGTGGGAGGATGACCACGAAGTGAGTACTGTGTTCATGACTTAATCACCTTTGATCCGAGGAAGGAGAGAGTAGCTCAACTTCCTGGCATCAAGGGCTCTTTACTAAGAAGGTCGAGAACTAGTTTTCAAATGTTTCTGAGGTAACAAATGAGTTTTTAACAATATTTAGCGCTTTACGTTAATACACTGACTATTATTTGAGAAAGTTATTATCATCAGTTTTTGTTTATCATTGTATTTGTTAACGTTGTTGTTGTTCTTGTTAATGTTTGCCTCGTTTGTTTAGTTATTAATTTGTTACTGCTTATGTTGTTTATTATCACGTTAAACTCACTCATTCTCTCTCTCATCCATCTTTCCCTCGTTATCCCTTGTCTTTCTGCTCCCTCACTAACCTTATTTTTTCTTCAGTATTCCCCTTTCTCTCTCTCATTCTTCCCTCTTTCTACTTCTCCCCTCCATATCGTAAACATCAATCATTTACCGTTCCTCCCCTACCCCTCACTCGCCTCACCCTTCATCTCCCTCCCTCACCTCACCCTTCACCTGCCCTCCCTCACTCACCTCACCCTTCACCTGCCCTCCCTCACTCACCTCACCCTTCACCTGCCCTCCCTCACTCACCTCTTCCCTTCACTGAAGATCACGGCCGACGGGCTGGATGCTGAACATTGTGACGACATCGCTGAACAACTCATCCTCAACGAACCAGGACGAAACTTTAAGGTAAGAACCAAACTTGATTGTGAGAACGAGGTAAGTGAAGACGTGGTGGAAGAGGACACCATATACACATATATATATGAAAGCTCTTACGGGGCTCAGAACCAACTGATACAGCAGTTAAATAAACATTAACTCGCTGAGTCCGTATAAACACAACGAGGACACCTAGATGAGCACGCACCTTCAAGAAAAGCCATGACGGGGCCCAAGAAGCCGCGAACCAGTAATGCCGGTCGATTATACAAGAACATGATGAAGTAAAACAGGATTTCTTAGTACTAGCTGTAGGGAAAATCACTTATATTAATTGCAAGTTAGGACAGAGGTTAAGAAGAGACGTTTGTGAGGTATTCATGGGTGTGGGTCGGGAATAAGAATTGTGAGAAGTGTCACATTTAATTATGTTACATGTTCCTCAGTTATCAATAATAATTTATCTTTAGAACGACTGTATTTTAAAGTTTGTCTTTGCCGGGTACAGTATACCGGGGTATAACGGATGAAAACTGTTTCTAGAAGTATACATGACTCACGAAATCGTAATGACACGATTGCAAACAAACCATACCACGGGCGGGATTTGAACCCGCGGTCAGAGAGTCTCAAAACTCCAGACCGTCGCGTTAGCCATTTGTGGTCACAGTGGTGCCTATGCTAACCTTCCTATGGTGTACAAATATACCTAGTTGGACGAATCTTATTGTGTCTAGCTGGTCCAGTGGCTAACGCGACGGTCTGGAGTTTTGAGACACTCTGATCGCGGGTTCAAATCCCGCCCGTGGTATGGTTTCTAGAAGTATACCTTTTTCCCAGATATAGTAGAAAACTGAAATTAAATTATACAGTCACTCGCACATACGAGAGAGACTGACTTATGAAGACGTTTCGCTCCGACTTGGAATATTTACAAGTCACACAAACTCATAAATGGTCCAAGACGGAGCGAAACGTCGACATAAGCTCCTCTCTCCTATGTGCGGGTTATTTGTGTATTGTTCCAGTCATGGTATTTTGACTTTTATTCTTTAGTAAATGGGATTAATGAGGCAACAAGTGTTTCAAGTGCTTCAAACTTGAAGAGGACACACCACTACCATGTATTACTGTAGCTACAGATAAGTAAATACAAATAGGTAAACACACACACACACACACACACACACACACACACACACACACACACACAGCCTTTCTCTTCGTGGCGGTGATAGGACATCAGTTTCACGAGTGAGTGTTCTGGAGAAAGTCACTCTCACGTTTATGACCGTCTTCAGATCTCTATATCCTCGTTGTCTTCCAGTTCCATTGAAACGCGTACTCCTTTTTATTAATTAAAAATGGCAGTTTCATTATATATATGTCGTGCCGAATAGGTACAACTTGCGATTCTGGCTTAAATAGCAACGCTCTTCTTGCCGGATAAGGCAAGCTAAAATTTGTGTATGGAATAATTTCGCAAAAATTATTCTGATTTTCGCAAAAATTAGCTGAGGCACCCACACCATCGTATGTCCTCGGATCACGGCACAACACCAAGCTCTGCTGAGTGCGTGATTCTTGTAGGATTGTATAGTCCAATGGGTTAGAGCGTCGTGGAATTTTCACTCCCCATGAGGCGGGTTAACAACACGGGTTCGAGCCCCCGGCTAGTCGCAGTGTTATTAATCAAATACCACTCGTTCGTAGTTACATTATTATATATATATATATATATATATATATATATATATATATATATATATATATATAAAGATTATATTACATTTTGCTGCTTGTAGTAACATAATAAATGTTAAAGGTTGCACGCAAGAGCAAGAGTTTAAACTTTGCACTGTTACATAATGTTGAAGATCAGCATCTGGAACTCGTCTCTTGCCAAGTATTTGTTCCTGATAGTGTAAACAGGTTGCGTATCTCACTTAATTTGCTTGCAAGAGTTGTAGAGATTATCAAGTTAATGTTAAGTAAGCAGCACTGTCAGCATGCGTCAGCAGCTCCAACTATTATGTCATCTCCTAATCTTGATGCACTGATTCAAACCCAATTACTGAACCTAAATTAATATAATTCCTGGCTCGTGAAGTACCAGTTATATGCATTTAATATTCTTTAATATATATGCATATATGATAGCAGAACAGCCACTGTGAAAAAATATTTAATTTCCAAGTGTGTTCGTGGTGTTTTTAAATTGTGGTATGTTATACCATTTTCAATATACTAATATATATATATATATATATATATATATATATATATATATATATATATATATATATATATATATATATATATATATATATATATATCGTGCCGAATAGGCAGAACTTGCGATCTTGGCTTAAATAGCAACGTTCATCTTGCCATATAGGACAAGCGAAAATTTGTGTATGCAATAATTTCGCCAAAATCATTCTGAACCTAACGAAAAAAAACATATTTCACTGTGTTTGTTTACTATTAAATTATTGTAAACAAATCTAAAATATATTTAGTTGGGTTAGGCTAAAATAAATTGTTCTTGTTATAATAAGGTTAGGTAAGTTTTCTAAGATTCTTTTGGTGCAAAATTATAAATTTTTACATCAACATTAATGAAAAAAATATATCTTTAAACGTATAAGAGAAAATTTCAGAAAGGATTTAATTTTAAATGAGTTCTTGCTAATTGACCAGTTTTACATATTCGGCACGACATATATATATATATATATATATATATATATATATATATATATATATATATATATATATATATATATATATATATATAAAACGCTCTTCTTGCCGAATAAGGTAAGCGAAAGTTTGTGTATGCAGTAATTTCGCAAAAATCATTCTGAACCTAACGAAAAAATATTATTGTAAACTTATCTAATATATATCTGGTTGGATTAGACTAAATTAAATTGCGCTTGTTATAATAAGGTTAGGCAAGCTTTCTAAAGCTCTTTTGGTACAAAATTATTAATTTTTATATTAACATAAATGAAAATATATATATAACTTTAAACGTATAAGAGAAAATTTTAGAAAGGACTTAATTTTAAATGAGTTCTTGCTAATTGGCCAGTTTTATCTATTCGGCACCACACACTATATATATATATATATATATATATATATATATATATATATATATATATATATATATATATATATATATATATATATATATACATAATTGATACAGCTTAATCCCTTCAAGGGATGCGTCTCAAGGCCTGTAAAGGGTTATTGATTCAAGAGGTTGGACTTAACCTTCCCTTCCTTGGGTCGACTCGGATTGCCTCTCATTCTTTCAAGTTTTGCATGACTTCTATGCATTTTATCCCTTTCCATCGTGACTGTAATAATAATATGATCAAACATGATTACTTCCCATTCCCCAGACGTCTTACGACCCCTACCGGCTTAGTTCTTACCCTTCAGTACTAAAGCTGGAATGTGTACCCTTTTGGTGTCTGTGTGCACATTAATGGTGCTTTTGTGTGTACCACAGTGATACATTTTGTCGGTAATTCTACCATCATTATCACATATATGGTACTTACAACGTGTAGCTTTATGGTACATACAATGTGTAGATTTATGGTACATACAATGTGTAGATTTACGGTACGCTGAATTTTATTGGACTTCCGCTGTTATTCAAATGGGAAAAGTGCTAAACTCGTAAAGGAATCATACAACACTTTTGTAATGAGAAGTAATTATATCTGAATTATGGGCAGTGTAGCTCTAGTTATTTGAGTCAAGAGCACCTCAATAAGGCACCAGCTCTTCATGTGTGTAATTTAATACCAACATGATTCCATCATCAATAATTATATCACATGACTAACAACACTGCCATCATCAATAATTATATCACACGACTAACAACACTGCCATCATCAATAATTATATCACACGATTAACAACACTGCCATCATCAATAATTATATCACACGATTAACAACACTGCCATCATCAATAATTATATCACACGATTAACAACACTGCCATCATCAATAATTATATCACACGATTAACAACACTGCCATCATCAATAATTATATCACACGATTAACAACACTGCCATCATCAATAATTATATCACACGATTAACAACACTGCCATCATCAATAATTATATCACACGATTAACAACACTGCCATCATCAATAATTATATCACACGATTAACAACACTGCCATCATCAATAATTATATCACACGATTAACAACACTGCCATCATCAATAATTATATCACACGATTAACAACACTGCCATCATCAATAATTATATCACACGATTAACAACACTGCCATCATCAATAATTATATCACACGATTAACAACACTGCCATCAATAATTATATCACACGATTAACAACACTACCACCATCAATAATTATATCACACGATTAACAACACTGCCATCATCAATAATTATATCACACGATTAACAACACTACCACCATCAACAATGGACATTATGACTTGTATCTTGCTTACTGTAGTGTGTAACTTATTAACTTGATCTTTCTCATGTTATGTACGTCTTCCTGGACACATGTGCAACATCTGGGGATCCTTCAGTCTTGCAGGAACTAGACTACGGTGATCTTCACCAACTCCAAGGCTGAGGGACTGATTTCCTCACCTTCTGTATATAGTTCTTTACATTATATCCCTGTATTGTATTGATAAAACCACTGGTTGGCGAAACGTCTACAAATAAAGATCCCCAGATGTTGCAGATGTGTCTAATTCCTCATCTTGTCGGTATTATGTACCATTTATGTACTACTTCCTAGGAAGGAGGGAGAGATGGCGAGAGACCGAGAGAAAATACTTGCCCAGTTTTGAAACATAAGAAAGAAGGAAGTGGCACATACTTGGCAAGTCCGTGTCAAACCCAAACCCACTAAAAAATATTCGCCCAAACCATTATCAATGTTACCCAAGGAATAACTCTTATAAACTCAAGTGACACTCAAATCCAACCCCTCACTCATGTATTTATCTAACTCGTATATGAATCTACTTAAGGTTTTAGCTTCAGTGACCCTACTAGGTTGGCTATTCCACTCATCGACTACTCTATTTCCATACCAGTACTTTCCTATATCCTTTCTAAATCTAAATTTATCTAATTTGAATCCATCAACTACTGGTTCCTGTTCACTTACGCCTTGCCAGACCCACTCTTGAAAGTGTATGTGTGTGTGTGTGTGTGTGTTTCCCTGGAGTTTACCTGGAGAGAGTTCCGGGGGTCAACGCCCCCGCGGCCCGGTCTGTGACCAGGCCTCCTGGTGGATCAGAGCCTGATCAACCAGGCTGTTACTGCTGGCTGCACGCAAACCAACGTACGAGCCACAGCCCGGCTGATCAGGAACCGACTTTAGGTGCTTGTCCAGTGCCAGCTTGAAGACTGCCAGGGGTCTGTTGGTAATCCCCCTTATGTATGCTGGGAGGCAGTTGAACAGTCTCGGGCCCCTGACACTTATTGTATGGTCTCTTAACGTGCTAGTGACACCCCTGCTTTTCATTGGGGGGATGTTGCATCGTCTGCCAAGTCTTTTGCTTTCGTAGTGAGTGATTTTCGTGTGCAAGTTCGGTACTAGTCCCTCTAGGACTTTCCAGGTGTATATAATCATGTATCTCTCCCGCCTGCGTTCCAGGGAATACAGGTTCAGGAACCTCGAGCGCTCCCAGTAATTGAGGTGTTTTATCTCCGTTATGCGCGCAGTGAAGGTTCTCTGTACATTTTCTAGGTCAGCAATTTCACCTGCCTTGAAAGGTGCTGTTAGTGTGCAGCAATATTCCAGCCTAGATAGAACAAGTGACCTGAAGAGTGTCATCATGGGTTTGGCATCCCTCGTTTTGAAGGTTCTCATTATCCATCCTGTCATTTTTCTAGCAGATGCGATCCTTGAAGGCGAGATCCTCCGACATGATCACTCCCAGGTCTTTGACGTTGGTGTTTCGATCTATTTTGTTGCCAGAATTTGTTTTGTACTCTGATGAAGATTTAATTTCCTCGTGTTTACCATATCTGAGTAATTGAAATTTCTCATCGTTGAACTTCATATTGTTTTCTGCAGCCCACTGAAAGATTTGGTTGATGTCCGCCTGGAGCCTTGCAGTGTCTGCAATGGAAGACACTGTCATGCAGATTCGGGTGTCATCTGCAAAGGAAGACACGGTGCTGTGGCTGACATCCTTGTCTATGTCAGATATGAGGATGAGGAACAAGATGGGAGCGAGTACTGTGCCTTGTGGAACAGAGCTTTTCACCGTGCCTGCCTCGGACTTTACTCTGTTGACTACTACTCTCTGTGTTCTGTTAGTGAGGAAATTATAGAACCAGCGACCGACTTTTCCTGTTATTCCTTTAGCACGCATTTTGTGCGCTATTACGCCATGGTCACACTTGTCGAAGGCTTTTGCAAAGTCTGTATATATTACATCTGCATTCTTTTTGTCTTCTAGTGCATCTAGGACCTTGTCGTAGTGATCCAATAGTTGAGACAGACAGGAGCGACCTGTTCTAAACCCATTTTGCCCTGGGTTGTGTAACTGATGGGTTTCTAGATGGGTGGTGATCTTGCTTCTTAGGACTCTTTCAAAGATTTTTATGATATGGGATGTTAGTGCTATCGGTCTGTAGTTCTTTGCTGTTGCTTTACTGCCCCCTTTGTGGAGTGGGGCTATGTCTGTTGTTTTTAGTAACTGTGGGACGACCCCCGTGTCCATGCTCCCTCTCCATAGGATGGTAAAGGCTCGTGATGGGGCTTCTTGCAGTTCTTGATGAACACGGAGTTCCATGAGTCTGGCCCTGGGGCAGAGTGCATGGGCATGTCATTTATCGCCTGTTCGAAGTCATTTGGCGTCAGGATAACATCAGATAGGCTTGTGTTAACCAAATTCTGTGGCTCTCTCATAAAAAATTCATTTTGATCTTCGACTCTCAGTCTGGTTAGTGGCTTGCTAAAAACTGAGTCATATTGGGACTTGAGTAGCTCACTCATTTCCTTGCTGTCATCTGTGTAGGACCCATCTTGTTTAAGTAGGGGCCCAATACTGGACGTTGTTCTCGACTTTGATTTGGCATAGGAGAAGAAATACTTTGGGTTTCTTTCGATTTCATTTATGGCTTTTAGTTCTTCCCGCGATTCCTGACTCCTATAAGATTCCTTTAGCTTAAGTTCGATGTTTGCTATTTCTCTGACCAGTGTCTCCCTACGCATTTCAGATAGATTGACCTCTTTTAGCCGCTCTGTTATTCTATTCCGTCGCCTGTAAAGAGAGCGCCTGTCTCTTTCTATTTTACATCTACTCCTCCTTTTTCTTAGAGGAATAAGTCTTGTGCATACATCGAGTGCCACCAAGTTAATCTGTTCTAGGCATAAGTTGGGGTCTGTGTTGCTTAGTATATCTTCCCAGCTTATATCGGTTAGGACTTGGTTTACTTGGTCCCACTTTATGTTTTTGTTATTGAAGTTGAATTTGGTGAATGCTCCCTCGTGACTAATCTCATTATGTCGGTCTGGGGCTCCGCGCATACATGTCTGAACCTCAATTATGTTGTGATCTGAGTATATTGTTTTTGATATGGTGACATTTCTTATCAGATCATTGTTAGTGAAGATGAGGTCTAGTGTATTCTCCATTCTAGTAGGCTCTATTTGCTGGTTTAAATTGTGTGTAGTTTTCTTCCACTACTTTCCCATCTAGCTCTTGGTGCTTCTCAACTACCCTAAATCTGCAGCGTGTCCTAACGTTCCTAGGGCTCATCTGTGTTTTTTAACTTGTATGTTCCCTTGACCGTAATCCTCACGTTTCAGTGTGTGTCTGTACCGCCTTGTCCATTCCTCAGCGTGTCTCATGCACCATATTTGTGAGGTCCTTGCTTCTCCCCTCCAAGATCGTTAGATAAAACTTCCCTTACTTTTATTATTACTAAAGCCAAAAACAAGAGGTAATCTCTTATGGGTTACAGAGCTTACAATAAGGAACAAAAAGGCAGAATACCGTGACTAGAACAATCCACAAATAACCCGCACATAGAGAGAAGCTTGTGACATTTCGGTCCGACTTGGACCATTTACAAGTCACAAGCTTCTCTCTCCTATGTACGGGTTATTTGTGTATACCTTACAGTAGCTTCTTTAGTCCTCCCTTATAATGACTCCCTCTCAGTTCTTGGACTGGTCTGCCTGCAAGCATCTGTAAGTCTTCTCTAGCTATTGAATGTATTTTGCCATGTTGGGCTGTACGAGCCATGCGGGGAGTCCTTGCAGGTGCTGGATACTGTATTACTGTTCTGACGTACCTTGTGTATAACGTCATAATAACTTCTTTGTTGACGTTCCTGAGGACGAGGTCCGAGGGTTGCCAGCTTCGCCCATTTTGTCCTATTGTAATAACATAGGTAGAATTACCGACAATGTATTACGTAAAAGGACAATCTAAAGCAGGGGCGCCACGAGTAGACTGAGTGACAACACAAGTGTCAGGGGGTCAAGACTGTTCATCTGCCTCCCAGCTTTGTCAAGCCGTTACCGCGTGACAAAGCTCCTGGAGAGCGAAACGTTCCCACAATAAAATGAGTGTCACATTAGTTGCACTTGTGTCGTTTTACCCAACACATTTTGTCCTACTTAATATGTACACGAGAGAGCTCAGAACCTGTATGGGATATACATCGGTTACGAAAGATGAGAGATGAGGGTTAAACGGGTTAATCCAAGGGAGAGGAGACTAGCTCTAACTGTATTGATCAAAAGATTGTCACCAACATTAAGTCATCCACCACGTCTCGACAAGTACATCAACAAGACTGATGTACGACGTCTAGGAGTTATGCAGTTATGCAGCGCGTCGGGCCACAGTACTGATGGTTGGGGTGCCCCAGGTGTTACCCTCGCCCTTCCTGTTGTGTGTGTACTCACCTATTTGTGGTTGTAGGGGACGATTCACAGCTTCTGACCTCGCCTAATCACAAGTCGCTACTAGTTTTGTGTGTGTGTGTGTGTGTGTGTGTGTGTGTGTGTGTGTGTGTGTGTGTGTGTGTGTGGGTGTGTGTGTGTGGGTGTGTGTACTCACCTATTTGTACTCACCTATTTGTGGTTGCAGGGGTCGAGTCCTAGCTCCTGGCCCCGCCTCTTCACCGGTTGCTACTAGTGTGTGTGGGTGGGTGTGTGTGTGTGGGTGTGTGTGTGTGTGGGTGTGTGTGTGTGGGTGTGTGTGTGTGGGTGTGGGTGTGGGTGTGCATGCGTGCGTGCGCTCCCTTCAAGGGCGGTGCCTTGATACTGGTGCAGGGTGTGAACCAAGGAATTTAGGCTACCCTCGCCTTGGATCAAACCATCTCACCACTATTCAATGCTTCGCTCATAAATATAACCAGAGTTTAGCCCCATTAAACAGACGCTAATAAACTAACGTTTAAGTGGTAAATTTGTGCGCAAGCACTGAACAGTTGTTACATATAAACAATCTAGATAAAGACTCTTGGGATCAGCTACTCAGGAAGGTTAACCCAGGATAACCCAGAGTCAAGCAGTGTGGCTTGTTTAAGTTGGGGTCTCTCTCTCATTTTAGGGCCTTCCCCAGGATGCCACCCATAACGGTGGACTAGCTCCAGGGCGTCTTGACTGCTAGGTAACGGGCAGCAGCCTCTGTGATGTTTTCTTATCCATCCTACATCGCACAGGATTCGGCCTGGGAGCCCTCCGATTGTGAGCCGAACACGCTAGAGAGAGAATTATCTTCATAGCAATATAAAGGGGGTAAAAAAAAAAAACAGGTTATGGCGTCCCGGTAAAAGTGAGGATGCAACCCGAAAAAAAACTGGTCAGCCATGGCACCGTTTTCTATGGCGGATATTATTATTATTATTATAATCAAGGGGAAGCGCTAAACCCGGAGGATTATACAGCGCCTGGGGGGGGGGGGATGTGGAAGGCATTCAGGCTTAATTCGGGGAACTGGAGCACAGATCCAATTTCCTAAATCAAGAGCCCCTCACCAACATCAAGGAACCTTCCTTGAGGGGTCTATGGCGGATAGATGCCGCCGACGCACCCCAAACTTAACTAAACTTGCTCATTCACGTTCAGATATCGAAGATGATGATAATAATCATAACGAAGCGCTAAACCCTTAATGGTCATACAGCGCTGCAGGGTAGGGTATGGTAAAGGTTTAATATGCTTGAGAAAAGACCAGCGAAAGTAAAGGGAATAACAGGTTGGAGATAGTAAGGGTGGCGAGGAGTGCCAAAGGAAGTACAGATGTCAAAGAACGGGAAAGGAAGCGAGAAATTTAGGCATTACTTATTGAAATGACAGAACATTATGTTTCATCCACTGCATGTTGAAAAAGGACCTTATCATTGGATCAAGGTCCCTTCCTCGGAGCGTACTAACAGATCTGAGTGTAATCTTTATTTCTACAGACCTAGCTGAGAATGCCTTTGTGAGTCGCAGGGCTCAACATGGCCGACACGGCAGGTTGTGTAGCTGACCACGACAGCCAATTTACAATGCTGCTACCACCAATTAAAAAATCGTGAATGTAACCTGAAGCTAAGCAGGATAATCAAGATTGGAGCGTTCAGAATAGCTATGGATATACTGCGGTAGAAGCTTGCAGTATGGATGAGAGGATAGTGTAGGACGGGCCACAGGATGAATCATAGGATAGCGCTTAGGAAACCATGAAAATTCACTATCACCTCTCTCCCTTCCATCACGACTCTCAAAAGGTGGCCCCTTGTCGTTGGTGAAGGGCTTTTGATCTCTGGAACCAGGTCTTATGTAATCCCTCACTTTGCACAGATCACACTTCAATACTACCTCGCATCCCTTCCCACCTGCCTTCAACACTGGATATTTATTACACTGATGAAGCTTGGCCAGTGACTGACCGAACTATGTATACTACTTGTATAATTCAACTCATGTACTCTGAATTGCTTGCACTGCAATGATTGCTGTAATATGACAGTACGGAAGTAATATATATGACAGTAATGATAGCAGTAAACCGGCAGTAATTGCATCAAATTCGTAATGATGGGATATTGATAATGGTGTCAGCTATATTCAGAGTGCTGAATTAACCTTGGGTAATACTGGTTAAAATATTATAAATTACTAATGAACCCTGCAACACGACCCTCTCTCACTCTCCATAACCACTGTTTTCGTTACACTAACACTGTAAATGTACGGGAGATGTTGTCTATTCCACATAGTTCATTTCACTGTCATTCTGGTTCCTCATTACTTGTTAAAAAACAAGTCTTGCAAACGTCTTGTACTCATTGCTAAGTGACGTGTTCGCTACAGTATGAAAACAGCAGGTTAACCACAGCTGTCTTTGGCTCTACTTACTTGACTGACTTTCTGTTGTGAATGTTTATCTTCTGCTGGTGCACTCTGTGCTTCCTGCCTACACAATCTATCAGTTGTTTCGCTTCATTTTTTGATTCACATTTTTCCTATTTCCCTATCTCCCCCCCTCCCCCCCCCCTAGTTTACTTTATGCTCTCTTTACGTTCGTCCCCTCTATTTTCCATTGATCCCTTGATGCAGCAGTCAACTTGACCACAAGAATATCTTCCCACCCTCCCTGACCTCGTGAGGTCACCTCTCCAGCCTCCCTGGCCTCTGGAGGTCACCTTCCCATGTTCCCTGACCTCGTTGAATCACCTTCCCACGCTTCCTGACCTCGTGAGGTCACCTTCCCACGCTTCCTGACCTCGTTAGGTCACGTTCCCTGCCCTCACTAGTGTATAATTATTGTATTTCCCTTAAGGGATGGCACCTTAATACCGGTGAACTCTTAAACCAAGTAACTGAAGGCTCTCTGCTCTTCCTCGGATAAAAGCTCATATTAGTACTGTTTCCCAGGAGCTGTGTGACCCTCTACGGGAGTCACACAACCATGAATATATTGCAACTTGTGACGCAAGCATCTTCAGTCAAGGCATAAGAACATAAATAAAGATTGTTAGGTAAGACACATATGCAACAGTTAGGTATCTTTATTTCGAAACGTTTCGCCTACACAGTAGGCTTCTTCAGTCGAGTACAGAAAGGTTGATAGAAGCAGAAGATACTTGAAGACGATGTAATCAGTCCATCACCCTTAAAGTTTTGAGGTGGTCAGTCCCTCAGTCTGGAGAAGAGCATTGTTCCGTTGTCTGAAACAATATGAAGTTGAAGTGACAGAATGGGGCCTTTATATAGTGCCAGGAGGTGAGACGTAGGTTGCTTTGGGAGGGCAGGTCCTTCTCAAACCCAGCCGTTCTCACTAGTAGAGGTTGTCGAAGTGGTCTGTACCAAGATACCCTTGTGTTGCAGTGTCTGACAGAATGAACATTAAAATGGTATGAAATACCGACAGATTGTTAGGTAAGACACATATGCAACAGTTAGGTATCTTTATTTCGAAACGTTTCGCCTACACAGTAGGCTTCTTCAGTCGAGTACAGAAAGGCCCCATTCTGTCACTTCAACTTCATATTGTTTCAGACAACGGAACAATGCTCTTCTCCAGACTGAGGGACTGACCACCTCAAAACTTTAAGGGTGATGGACTGATTACATCGTCTTCAAGTATCTTCTGCTTCTATCAACCTTTCTGTACTCGACTGAAGAAGCCTACTGTGTAGGCGAAACGTTTCGAAATAAAGATACCTAACTGTTGCATATGTGTCTTACCTAACAATCTGTCGGTATTTCATACCATTTTAATGTTCATAAATAAAGAATGTAGGAACACTGCAGAAGGCCTACTAGCCCATACGAGGCAGGTCCTTATCAAAACGACCTCTACCTAAAACAACCCAAGAAATAACTCCCGTACCCCATGACACCAATCAAACCCAGCCCCTCCCACTCATATAAGAACATAAGAAAGGAGGAACACTGCAGCAGGCCTGTTGGCCCATACTAGGCAGGTCCTTTACAATTCATCCCACTAACAAACATTTGACCTACCCAATTTTCAATGCTACCCAAGAAATAAGCTCTGATGTGCAAGTCCCACTCAAATCCAACCCATCCCACTCATGTATTTATCCAACCTAAATTTGAAACTACCCAAAGTCCTAGCCTCAATAACCCAACTAGGTAGACTGTTCCACTCATCTACTACCCTATTTCCAAACCAATACTTTCCTATGTCCTTTCTAAATAAGAACATAAGAACATAAGAATGTAGGAACACTGCAGAAGGCCTACTGGCCCATACGAGGCAGGTCCTTATCAAAACGACATCTACCTAAAGCTACTCAAGAAACAACTCCCGCACCCCCCAACACCAATCAAACCCAGCCCCTCCCGCTCATAAGAACATAAGAACATAAGAATGTAGGAACACTGCAGAAGGCCTACTGGCCCATACGAGGCAGGTCCTTATCAAAACGACATCTACCTAAAGCTACTCAAGAAACAACTCCCGCACCCCCCAACACCAATCAAACCCAGCCCCTCCCACTCATATATTTGTCCAGTCTCTTCTTAAAGCTACCCAAGGTCCTAGCCTCTATCACCCCACTGGGAAGACTGTTCCACGCATCTACAACTCTGTTAGAAAACCAGTACTTACCTACGTCCTTTCTAAATCTAAATTTATCCAACTTAAATCCATTATTCCTGGTTCTTACCTGGTTCGACACCCTCAGTACTTTATTAATGTCTCCCTTGTTTATGCCCGTCATCCAC
Organism: Cherax quadricarinatus; assembly: GCF_038502225.1. Lineage (NCBI taxonomy): Eukaryota > Metazoa > Arthropoda > Malacostraca > Decapoda > Parastacidae > Cherax > Cherax quadricarinatus. The sequence goes on from NC_091298.1 coordinate 59,585,424, forward strand.
TTATACACTTCAATGATATCTCCCCTCATTCTACGCCTCTCCAGAGAGTGGAGATTTAAGGCTTTAAGTCTATCTTCATACGGGAGGTGCCTTACACAGTAAATCATTTTAGTCATTCTTCTCTGTATGTTCTCTAATGAGTCTATGTCCATCCTGTAGTAAGGGGACCAAAACTGAGCAGCATAATCTAAATGAGGCCTCACTAGTGATGTATAGAGCTGTAAAATAACTTTTGGACTTCTGTTACTTATACTTCTTGAGATAAATCCAAGTAATCTGTTGGCCTTGTTGCGCACACTGAGGCACTGCTGTCTTGGCTTTAGATTTCTGCTTACCATGACTCCCAAGTCTTTTTCACATTCTGTATGACCAAGCTCTACTTCACCTAGATTATAGCTTCGAGGGTTATTTTCATTACCAAGGGCAAGTACCTTACACTTATCCACATTAAACTTCATCTGCCATTTCTCAGACCAAGACATTAATTTGTTCAAATCGTCCTGGAGTTCATTGATATCCTCCTCAGAGTGAATTATACGGCCTATCTTTGTATCATCAGCAAACTTACTCATGTCACTAGTAATCCCTTCATCAAGGTCATTAATGTAAATTATGAACAAGAGAGGGCCTAAAACTGATCCTTGTGGAACGCCACTAGTGACTAATCCCCATTCAGATTTCACTCCATTAATGGTAACTCTCTGCTTTCTATTGGTAAGCCATGCCTCAATCCATGCTAGAACTTTACCTCCTATACCATGAGCTACCACTTTTCTTAAGAGTCTCTTGTGAGGTACTCTGTCGAAGGCTTTACTAAAATCCAAATAAACAATATCATATTCCTTATCACTGTCAACTGCCTCAAATGTTCTATTGAAGAACGTCAGTAAGTTTGTCAGGCAGGAACGACCTCTCGTGAATCCATGCTGAGATTCATTTATCAAGTTATGCTCTTCAAGGTGACTTCTGATAATGTCAGCTATAATTGATTCTAATAACTTGCCCACTATAGATGTCAGGCTTATTGGACGGTAATTTGAAGGAGTGGACTTATCCCCTGATTTGAATATAGGAACCACATTAGCCATCTTCCACATCTCTGGCACAACACTGGTAAGGATGGACGCATTGAATACACTCGTTAATGGCTGACTAAGCTCCATCTTGCATTCCTTAAGTACCCTTGAAAACAACTCATCGGGTCCCGGGGACTTATTTTGTTTCAGTTTGTCTATCTGTTTAATAACCATGTCCCTCGTGACAGTAATATTAGTTAACTTAAATTCATCAGGAACTAAATAATTGTTAATTACTGGAATCTCATTTACATCTTCCTGTGTAAAAACTGACAAAAAATAGTCATTAAATAAGGAACACATTTCCAGTTCATTATCCGTCAGCTGTCCATTCCCAGATTTCAGAGGTCCTACTTTTTCCTTCACCTTCGTCCTATACACTTGAAAGAACCCCTTTGGATTAATCTTTGATTCATTAGCAACTCTAATTTCAGTCACGTTTAGCCTTTCTAATCGCCTTTTTTACTTCTCTTTTAAGCTGAACATATTGGTCAGTAAGGTTAACCTCTCCTCTTCTGATGCGCCTATAAATTCCCCTTTTCTCCCCTAATAGATGCTTTAGCCTCCTGTTAACCCATTTGGGATCGTTATTATTAGACCTAATTTCTCTCTGGGGAATGTATATACTCTGGGCACTGTGTACATTATTAAGAAAACAATCATAAAAGCAGATCCCTTCATATTCATAAGTATGATTATCGTCAATAAAATCATTAGCTAGATAACCCCAATTAAGATTAGACAGATGTTCCCTAAGTCCATTATAATCAGCAGAACGAAAATCGGGGATTTTTACTGTATTATCATTATTCTTGCATTCCCAATTAATGCTAAAGGTGATGGATTTGTGATCACTTGCGCCAAGCTCTTCAGTGATCTCCAGATTATTCACGAGTGTTTCCTTATTTGACAAGACTAGGTCTAGCAAATTATTACCCCTGGTAGGTTCAGTTACACTCTGTTTCAGAAAACAGTCCTGAACTGTTTCCATGAAGTCACTGGACTCTAGATTACCTGTCAAAGAATTCCAGTCAATTTGGCTAAAGTTAAAGTCCCCTACTATGACTACGTTACTGTGTCCAGAAGCCCTAACAATTTCGTCCCAAAGAAGTCTCCCTCTATCGTGATCCAAGCCTGGAGGTCGGTATATTACACCTAGAATTAGTTTTTCTTGACCCTCCACGAACTCTACCCAAACAGACTCTGTTACTGCTCCATCTATTTTTATACCTTTTTTTATGCAACAATTAATATTTTCTCGAACATACAATGCAACTCCTCCCCCCTTCCCATTACATCTATCCACATTGAATAACTTAAATCCCTGAATATTACACTCAGCAGTCATATACCGACTCTTTAAATCATACCACGTTTCAGTTAATGCAATGATATCAAAGTTCCCAGCACATGCTACCAAACGTAGTTCATTAATTTTATTTCTTGCACTTCGACTGTTAGCATAAAATACCATCATATGTTTTTTCTTCTGCACATTTTTCCTATTCATCTTTGTTTTTACACAATTTCTGAAATTATCATTACCCAGAGTTACTCCATGACAGCTAATATTAAGATTCTTAATATCAGAGCATAAGTCAATATATCCATATTCATTATTAATCATTTCAAAACCCATACCTCTAACTAATCCTAGTTTAAAGTCCTAACAACCCCCTCAACTGAGTTAGCAAGAAAACCCACACCTGCCCTGGATAAGTAAACCCCATCCCTGGCATACATGTCATTTCGGCCATAGAAGTTGCCCCAGTTGTCAATGAATGGTACTGCATTATCCTTACAGTGTTTATCCAGCCAACAATTAATACCAATTGCTCTGGACAACCATTCATTACCAACACCTCTTCTTGGCAAAATGCCACATATAACAGGGCGCCCCCCCTTCTTCCTAATCATGTCTATAGCTGTCCTGAACTTTCTAACTAAATCCTCACTTCTACGCTTGCCTACATCATTGCCTCCAGCACTGAGGCAAATAATAGGATTGATCCCATTACCGTTCATGATGTTGTCAAGCCGGCTAACAATGTCCTCCATCCCAGCCCCAGGAAAGCATACCCTTTGTCTCCTACTCCTGTCCTTCAAGCAGAATGCCCTATCCATGTATCTAACCTGGCTATCCCCAACAACAACATTCTTACCTTCCTTGTTGTCGTTCGTCGTGACGATCCCAGTAGTAGACTCACATTCGTCGGGTAGCACCGAGAATGCGTTGGAGGTTTCCACGGGAGTTTCCACAGCAGTCTCTTTCTTCTTCATCGTTTCTGGCTTTCCATTCGTCTTCTTGATCGTCAACTTCGTCGTCCCCTGCTGTCCAACCACTGACCACGATCCCTTCTTGACCTGAGGACTCGAAACAGGAGGACTACTACGAATCCTCTTGTTTTCCTCAGTCAATCGCCGTATCTCCATCTTCGCTGCCCTCAATTCTTCCTTAAGTTGCTGGTAAAGTTGCTCGATGGAGGGCATCTTGGTTCAGTCCACGGGAGCAAACAAGACACTTCTTCACAGAGTTAAGTACAGGTCAGCACTCAAGAGCACACAAACAGGTCTTCACTTATCTAATTTAATTCATTACTGCGGGTTCTCTCTTGGAGAGATATCCTCAAGACCTTGTTAATATCCCCTTTATTAATACCTATCTTCCACTTATACACTTCGATCAGGTCTCCCCTGGAAATAAATGGTATAAAATACCGACACAATGGAAATATAAACACAAATGCAGTATAATGTGATCCTTTATTGACTACGTTTCGCCCACACAGTGGGCTTTTTCAAGTCACAAACAGAACTACCTGGGGTGGAAGGAACGCGAGTATTTATAGTCCGGTTCAGAATGCTGAGGTCAGGTGAAGAATGCTGCATCTGATGATGTACCGAGTTGGGTTATAGAGTCTAAAAACTTGGGTAGCTTGGAAAGGAGATTGGATAAGTTTGTGAGCAGACCTTCTTATGTGGGATAGCGATGAAGAAGTTTCTTGGCAAGTGGTTCAGCTATGTTATAGAAGCCACTATTCTGGTTGAAGTTGTCGGATATAGAAATAAGTGATGATTCCAGAAGAATCCTGGAATCATCAATGCCATGAGCTGCTACTTTCTTCAACAGTCTTTGGTGCGGAACTCTATCAAATGCCTTGCTAAAATCTAAGTAAATAATATCAAATTCTTTATCGTGGTCAACAGCCTCAAAAGCTTTACTGAAGAAAGTTAATAAATTAGTTAGACAAGACCGGCCTCTTGTGAATCCATGCTGAGTATCATTAATCAAGCTATGCTTATCGAGATGGCTTCTTATAATCTCGGCTATAACTGACTCTAGTAATTTGCCTACAATTGAGGTCAGGCTTATTGGGCGGTAATTTGACGGTAACGACTTGTCCCCTGTTTTAAAAATAGGAATTACATTAGCCATCTTCCACATATCAGACACTGCACCTGTTTGAAGAGATAAATTAAAAATATTAGTTAATGGTTCACAGACTTCCATTTTGCATTCCTTTAGAACCCTTGAAAAAACCTCATCAGGACCCGGTGACTTATTTTGCTTCAGTCTGTCTATCTGCTTCACAACCATTTCACTAGTGATTGTGATGTTACATAATTTATCTTCTTCTGATCCACTATAAAAATTAATTACCGGAATATTATTAGTGTCTTCCTGTGTAAAAACCGAGAGAAAATAATTATTTAAAATTGAGCACATTTCATTCTCTTTGTCAGTAAGATGCCCATAGTTATTTTTAAGGGAACCTATCTTATCTCTGACTTTTGTTCTATAGACCTGGAAAAAACTTTTTGGGTTAGTTTTAGAATCCCTAGCAACTTTAATTTCATAGTCCCTTTTAGCTTTTCTTATCCCCTTTTTAATGTCCCTCTTAATGTCAATATACTGATTCATAAGATGACCCTCGCCTCTTTTGATACGCCTATAAATTCCTTTCTTATGCCCTAGTAGATATTTCAGCCTATTATTCATCCATTTTGGGTCATTTCTATTTGATCTAATTTCTTTATAAGGGATAAACGTTCTTTGAGCAGCATGTATTGTGTTCAGAAAACTGTCATATTGATAGCTCTCTTCGTTACCCCAGTCAACAGATGATAAGTGTTCTCTAAGCCCATCGTAATCTGCTAAGCGAAAATCTGGGACTGTTACTGAGTTATCCCTACTATCATACTTCCATTCAATTCTACATGTCCAGTCTCTTCTTAAAGCTACCCAAGGTCCTAGCCTCTATCACCCCACTGGGAAGACTGTTCCACGCATCTACAACTCTGTTAGAAAACCAGTACTTACCTATGTACTTTCTAAATTTAAATTTATCCAACTTATATCCATTATTTCTGGTTCTTACCTGGTTCGACACCCTCAGTACTTTATTAATATCTCCCTTGTTTATGCCTGTCATCCACTTATACACTTCAATGATATCTCCCCTCATTCTACGCCTCTCCAGAGAGTGGAGATTTAAGGCTTTAAGTCTATCTTCATACGGGAGGTTCCTTACACAGTAAATCATTTTACTGTGAAAGGAAAGTTGATGATTAAGCCGGTAGGAGACTTGGACCTGCCTCGCATGGACCAGTAAGCCTGCTGCAGTGTTCCTTCTTTCTTATATTAAGACACATGTGCAACAGCTAGGTATCTTTATTGTTGAAACGTTTCGCCTAAACAGTAGGCTTCTTCAGTTAAATACAGAGGCAGCAGGTGTAGTGAAAAACGATGACGTAATTAGTTCTTAAACCAAGGTCAGTCTCTCAGCCTAAGCTGACGTTAATGCACTCATTACATCTTTTTTTCACTGCTGTTGCTGCCTTTGTATTTGACTGAAAAAGTCTACTGTGTAGGAGAAACATTTTATCAATAAAGATACCCAACTGTTGCACATGTTGTTAGGTAAGACACATATGCAACAGTTAGACAACTTTATTCCGAAACGTTTCGCCTACACAGTAGGCTTCTTCAGTCGAATACAGAAAGTAGGCAGGAACAGTAGAGATGTGAAGACGATGTAATCAGTCCATCACCCTTAAAGTCGTAGAATTTGAGGTTGTCAGTCCCTCGGCCTGGAGAAGTTCAGTTCCATAGTCAGGAACTATCTGAAGATCAAGCGACAGTGCGGAGACTTAAATACTGTCGGAAGGAGAGGTGCAGGGTAGTAGCACTGTCGCTTGATCTTCAGATAGTTCCTGACTATGGAACTGAACTTCTCCAGGCCGAGGGACTGACAACCTCAAATTCTACGACTTTAAGGGTGATGGACTGATTACATCGTCTTCACATCTCTACTGTTCCTGCCTACTTTCTGTATTCGACTGAAGAAGCCTACTGTGTAGGCGAAACGTTTCGGAATAAAGTTGTCTAACTGTTGCAAATGTGTCTTACCTAACAACCTGTCGGTATTGTATACCATTTTGATGTTCATCTTGTCAGACACTGCAACACGTGGCATCTTGGTACAGAAAACACCTTGGACAAGCTTTTCAAGTGAGAAGTGTTGGATCTGAGAGGGACATGACCTCTCAGTGGCCTCTCACTACTACTACTACTACTACTACTACCCTGCACCTCTCCTTCCGACAGTATTTAAGTCTCCGCACTGTCGCTTGATCTTCAGATAGTTCCTGACTATGGAACTGAACTTCTCCAGGCCGAGGGACTGACAACCTCAAATTCTACGACTTTAAGGGTGATGGACTGATTACATCGTCTTCACATCTCTACTGTTCCTGCCTACTTTCTGTATTCGACTGAAGAAGCCTACTGTATAGGCGAAACGTTTCGGAATAAAGTTGTCTAACTGTTGCATATGTGTCTTACCTAACAACCTGTCGGTATTGTATATCATTTTGATGTTCATGTTGCACATGTGTCTTAATCCTCACCTTCAAAATGCCTCTCGGCTTCTCTCTGTAATAAACGTCGGCTCTGTATTCGACTAAGAAAAGCCTGATAAATTAGACACGTGTAATACTTGGGTATTTTTATAAAGATACCCAGGTGTTGCATATGTGTGTAATTTATCAACTTGTCGATTGTCTGAACCATTCATCTACTAAGAAAAGCCTACCGCGCAGGCGAATCGTTTCGCCAATGAAGATATCTAAGTGTTGATTGTCTCTTATTTATCAGCTTGTCGGTTTTGGATACCAGTAACATGTATTAAGTAAAAGGACACAAGTGCAACTAATGCGACATTTTATTGTGGCAACGTTTCGCTCTTTAGAAGTTTTGTCAAACCGTAAAATCTTGACAAAGCTCCTGGAGAGCGAAACATTGTACCAATAAAATGTCGCATTATTATTATTATAATCAAAAAGAAGCGCTAAGCCACAAGGGCTATACAGCGCTGCAGGGTAGGGAAGGAAGCGAGGGTATTGGATGGTAGAAGGGAGGAGGGATGATCAGTAGGTTACAGAAAACAGCGGGGCAGGGGATAGTACGGGGGTAGAGGGTAGCAAGAGATTGAAGTAGAAAGGGCTGAAGGTATCAGAATTTGTGAAGTAAGTCAGTTGTTGTCAAAAAGTCAATGAGAGAGTCTGGATGAAAGGTGGGTCCATCAGCGAGAAGGGAAGGTAAAGAGAGAGCAGCAGAGCGAAGACGACGACGGAGGTAAATTCTGTGTGCTCGTTGATAAAGTGGGCAGTCCAACAGAATGTGGCTGACTGATAATGGAACTTGGCAATTCTCACAGAGAGGAGCAGGGTGCCTCTCCATGAGATATCCATGAGTAAGACGAGTATGGCCAATGCGAAGACGGGAGAGAGTAGTCTCCCAACCTCGACACTGGTGATAAGAAGATGGCCAGTAACCTATACTCGGTTTAATAGATTGAAGTTTGTTGCCGAGCATAGTAGACCAACGTTGTTGCCAACGGGTGTGAAGTTGGGAAGATATTGCAGCAAAATAGTCTGTAAATGGAATACCTCTACATGAAACTGGTAGGTCATGTACTGCTGACTGCGCAGCAGTGTCTGCCTGTTCATTGCCTTGTACGTCAACATGACCAGGGACCCAACAAAAAACAATATCTTTATGCTTGGTAAAGATGCGGCGTAGCCAAAGTTGGATACGGAGGACTAAGGGGTGAGGTGTATCAAATTTCTGTATAGCCTGTAAAGCACTAAGGGAGTCTGAGACAACCACAAATGATGACACAGGCATAGATGCAATACGGGTAAGTGCTGTAAGGATGGCATACAATTCAGCAGTAAAAATACTAGCCGAAGATAGTAAATGCCTTTGTACGACGCTGTCCGGAAACACTGCTGCGAATCCTACGCCGTCAGAAGACTTAGAGCCATCTGTGTACACAGCAATGGCGTGAGAATGAGAGTGAAAGTGGTCAAGAAAAAGAGAGCGGAAAGCGACTGTAGACAGTTGGGCTTTCGGACAAGGGAGAGAGAAAGAACAGACTCGAACAGCTGGAACTTCCCAGGGGGGTAGGGAAAAGTGAGATGCTACATGTACATAGAAAGGTGGTAATTGAAGAGAAGACGAGCGAATGAAGGCGAAGAGAGAAGGGACGGAGTAAACAGGGGCGGCGAACAAATAAAGAATGTCTACTAATATCAGTGACCATTCTATAAATGGAAGGATTGCGGAGATCATGAGAGCGTACATAGTAGCGAAGGCAATGAGCATCACGGCGATCGGATAAGGATGGAACGTTCGCTTCTGCATAGAGGCTCTCGACAGGGGAAGAGCGAAAAGCACCAAGGCATAAACGTAATCCTTGGTGATGAATGGGGTTAAGGCTAGAGAGAGTAGCAGGAGATGCCGCTGAATAGATCTGGTCACCATAATCAAGTTTCGATAAAATAAGGGTGGAATGTAGGCGAAGGAGGGTTCGACGATCAGCTCCCCATGAAAGATGAGCAAGGGTTTTAAGAAGGTTCAGTCGGCTGTGACAAGTTGCCTTAAGAGAGGTAATGTGAGGTTTCCAGGATAACCTACGATCAAAGAGGAGGCCCAGAAACTTGAATGTATCACGTTCAGGGATACGGGAGCCATAGAGGTACAAAGGATGATTGGAGATAACAGAGCGTCTAGTGAAAGTAATTTGGTGGGTTTTAGTGCTGGAAAATTTAAACCCACATGTGGTGGCCCAATTGGAAACACGGTCGACTGCATGCTGGAGAGAAACTGTAATAAGGTGACAGTCAGCGCCTGCACAGGCAATAGCGAAGTCATCAACATGGAGTGATGACCAAATATTTGATGGAAGACTAGAGGCCAAATCATTAATAGCAAGGAGAAAAAGTGTTGTGCTCAGAACACATCCCTGGGGGACACCTTCAGCTTGGATAAAGTCCGGGGAGAGCACATTATTAACCCGAACACGGAAATGCCTGTCAGTTAAAAAGTTCTTAAGGAAGGATGGTAGATTGCCTCGAAGGCCTAACGTGTGGGCTTGGGCTAAAATATTATACCTCCAAGTTGTGTCATATGCCTTCTCAAGGTCAAAAAATATGGCAATAACTGAGTGGTTATTCGCAAAGGCATTACGAACATACGTATCCAAGCGTAGTAAGGGGTCTATGGTAGAACGTCCCTTACGAAAGCCATATTGACGAGTGGAGAGACTGTTGTGTGTCTCTAAATACCACACTAAACGTCTATTTACTAGGCGTTCCATCACTTTGCAAACTGCACTGGTAAGAGCAATGGGACGATAGTGGGAGGTTTCATGTCCTGTAGTGCCTGGTTTGCGGAAAGGGAGAACAATGGCAGATTTCCACAGCTGTGGAAGAACTCCTTGTGACCAAATAAGATTGTAAAGGCGTAATAGGACTGCAAGGGCTGACTGATGTAAATGTTGTAGCATACGAATATGAATGTTGTCGGGCCCAGCTGCCGATGATCGGCAAGCTGAGATTGTTGCCTCCAGTTCTTGGAGTGTAAAAGGCACATTATACTGTTCTTCTCTGAGAGAAGAAAAGTCCAAGGGTGCTAACTCTCTAGCAGACTTTGAGGAAAGAAATGAGGGACATAGATGGAGTCCCTGAGAAATACGGACCAGATGACTGCCAATTTCATTGGCAACATCTAGTGGGTTTGCTATATCAACACCGGCAACCCGCAGAACAGGAGCCGGGTCAGGAGAATATTTACCACTCAGTTTTCGTACTTTTTTCCAGACTGCACTCATAGAGGAAGCAGAGGTGATGGTGGAGACAATCTCGCCAGCAAGTGTGTTTAGTGTCACGGATGACACGGCGAGCGATCGCACGCTTCTGCTTAAAATCAAGAAGTCTCTGTGGTTCTATTGTACCGGTACCTGCCCCATGCAGCACGTTTCAAACATACTGCACGAGCACAAGCAGGAGACCACCAAGGCACGCATTTCTGAGAATGCCTGCCCGAAGTTTGGGGTATAGAATGAGAAGCTGCGGTTAAAACAGAGGACGAGAAGAGGTGTAAAAGCTCATCGATGGAGGACGAAGAAGGAACCTCTCTAAAAACAGTTAGGTGTGAGTAAAGGTTCCAATTTGCCTGATCAAATTGCCAGCGTGGGATGCGAAGAGGTGGTGAATATGAAGGGGAAGTAAGAATGATTGGGAAATGATCGCTGTCATGTAAGTCCGGAAGAACAGACCAAGTGAAGTCTAATGCGGCGGAGGAAGAGCAGACTGAGAGATCGATGCAAGAGAGAGTGTGAGTCTGAGGATCAAAATGGGTGTGAGTACCTGTATTTAAAACATGGAGGGGGTGGGTGGCAAGAAAAGCCTCTAACTGAATGCCATGGGAATCACAGTGAGACCCCCCCCCCCAGAGGAAATGGTGGGCATTAAAATCACCAAGTAACAGAATCGGTGGTGGTAATGATGAAACAAGAAAGGCAATATCCGGAATAGATAATGCCCGAGAAGGAGAGAGATATAAAGAACAGAGCGTATACCACCTATGCAAGTGGATACGGGCTGCTGTGTAATGCAGCGAAGTACGAACAAATAGCTGATGGTACGGAATATCAGTGCGTAGAAGAAGGGCACTTTCATTAAAGGTCCCATCAGGAAAAGGATCTGAAGAATACAATAAATTATAGCCTGAGATGGGAGAGATAACAGCAGAGTGTAATTTTGGTTCCTGTAAGCAAACACCAACAGGGGAAAACTGGGAGAGTAACATCTGAAGCTCACCCTGATTACCCGAGGCCGCGTATATTCCACTGTAAATAGGCCATGATTGGCAATGATAAAGATACCTGAAATCCGCAGGTAAGGGTTCCTATGGACTAGAGGGGTTAGAAAAGTCCACATGCGGAGGCAGTGGAAAACGTTCAAGCAGCGAAGGAACAGTGCGCTGTGAAGAAAGGAGTTGCGCAGATGGAGTAGAGGAGAGAGAAGGAGCGGAGGGTGGATCAGTGTCCATTGATGGTTTGGTCTCTGCAATATATTCAGAGATTGCTTCAAGTGTTTCAGAATTCAGAGACGTCGTATGGGAGACAATATTGGAAATGGTAGGGGGAGGATGAGTAAAGATTGGAACTGTAATGGACTATACCAAGGTAGGGGGGGGGGAAAGGGTGGAGGGAACTGGAGAAGCGTGGAAGGGGACAGAAGTGGCAGAAACCTGGGAGGTGGCAGAAGAGGAAGAAACTTGGGAGGGAACAGGGGAGGAAGGTACAGTACGAGGAGGAGGGTGAACCTCTACACTTGTAACAGAGCCAGTGAGAGGGGGAGAACCAGGTACAGAGACAGGGAAGGGAAAATGAGGAGGTGGAAGATGGGTAGGAGGTGTTAACGGACCTTTTTTTGACTTTTGAGAAGTAGAGGGACGATTGGGAGGAGGTGTCATACGAGATCTCGTCACTACTGAGGCTTGTGAGAGAGAACACGAAGAAGCGAGATCAGACTGAGACGTTGAAGTAGGGACATCTAAGCCGAGGACAGCAAAAGAATTAGCTACAGGAGTGACTATGGGAGAGGTAACCACAGAGGTGGGTGCAGAAGATGGGATACCAGAAGTGGGGGGATGTTTTGAAACACGGGAATAAGAAACACGAGGTAGTCTCCCTTGGAGGCGGAGATGAGAAACTGCCATGGCATAAGGGAGACCTTCTGCCTCTTTCAGGTAACGGATTTCCCGCTCGTTTAAGTAGACTTGACAACGGCGAGAGTACGAAGGGTGAGCCTCATGACAATTAAGGCAAGAGGGAGGTCGATTGCAAGACATATTAGAATGGTCATCGGCACCATAGACTGGGCATTCGGCGATAGATCTGCAATATTTCACTGGATGGCCAAATCGCCAGCAATTTCTACACTGTTGCGGTGTAGGGATCACCTTTCGAACTTGTAACCGATGTCCTGCTACATAAACTGAGGATGGGAGTTCACGGCAGTCAAAAGTTAAACGAGCCACATTGCTAGGGTATCGTCTCCGCCCGCGGGCAGGAAGAACGTAAGTGTCTACCTTGAGGATTGGAAGATCTTGGAGTTTCAGCTGTTCAAGGATGTCAGTGCCACATGTCTGGAAATTTTGTTGAACTATGGTATGGGGCAGAATGACGGTACCACTACAAGAATTGAGGGAATGATGCTTTTCAATAGTTACAGGAACAGTATCGATATGGGAAAGACGAGAAAGCTAATGAGCCTGGGTAGCATTCTGTATGGTGACGATGCGCGTACCGCTCTTAAGAGCATGAAAAGAAATATCTTTACCAACATGGCATAGGAGTGCCTTGCCAATACTGTGGTCAGAAAGATAGGCAGTAGAGGAAGTCGGTCGCAAAGTGAAGAATTTAGTCCATTGTGCAGTCTGAAACTGAGCGTGGAAAGGTAGTGAAGGACGTGTCGATCTTTTCTGAGAAGAACGAGAAGGTGGAGAAGTATCATCAGAAGGTAATTGTCGTTGGCGTTTAGGCGTGGTACCAGAGTTGGTCCGACGTGGAACGGGCCGGCGATTCAAATATTGCCGCACCGTAGAGGGAGAGGCCGGAAGCATAGTCAGAGGAGAGCGAAGGTCAGATAAATCGAAGGAGTCAGTCGAGGCCTCAGTACCTGAAGCGGGTGAGGAAACAGCACCGGCAAGAGGTACAGAGGCATGAGGAGTGTCCGAAGAGTGGTCCAGAGACGAGGCGGGGTCAGAACGGGGTGCGGTATCAAGAAGGGGCCCGGGGGTAGCAGGTTCATGGACTAGGGCTGCCATGGTTAGGTTACTTCTTTCTTTTTGTTTTTAAGAAAAAAAGAAAGAAGAAAAGAAAATAAAAATAAAAAAAAGAATAAAAAAGGGGGGGGGGACCAGGGAGGGATAGTTCCTAGGAGGAATGAAAGGGCCAGAAATCTCCCTCCGTGCCCAAGAGGACCTCAGCACTGCAAGTAGCGCAGATGCAACATGGAACCCGTGCCATACCCTACCCATCATGCCAGTAAACCGGCAATCCGGGATAGCAACCTCACATCTGCCGAGCTACCTCGGTGGACAAGAGAGAGGGCGGCCGGAAATCCACCACAAAGCATACCTCCTTCGGCCACCACCCCCGGAATCCGAAAGGTGGCTTCCAGAGATACACCCGTCGCCCGAGAGACACCCAAAGCCACCCTCCGGGATACCAGAGAGGGATCAGGACATCCCCAGGCAATCCAGATTCCACGGCAAACTACGCCACCGCCAAGAACCTCAACGGAATGGGATGGACCCCGGTACCCTTTCCCCTACCTAGGAACTAGTGTGCCTGTGGGAAAAAAAAAAAAACCAAAGGCCAAAAAGGAAGGGCAAAAGGGAGGGGTGGGGAGGAGGAGGAGGAAAGGAAAAAGGGGAGGATGGGATAGGGAACAGGGGATTGGGGGGTAATTAGGTTCAGTCTGAGGAAGTAGTCCAACAGGTCTAATTCCTCAGACCAAGAGCCTCTTCACCACGCCAAGGAGCCCCCCTTGAAGAGGAAATGTCGCATTAATAGTTGCACTCATGTCCTTTTACAAAACAGTAGACTGTGCTACTCTGGAGTGTGCATGGACACTACAACATTCACTCGAAGTCTGTATCCACCACTACCGTTGGTTTACAAAGACACGTAAGCAAACACTATAACATATTTATTAGAAAACGTTTCGGTCCTGGGACCTTGATCACTTCTAACGTACAGAGGTAGAAAGACATTATATATATAGGCGGAGAGTGAGATGTGACGCACGTGACCTGAGGAATGTCATAAGAACATAAGAATGGAGGAACACTGTAGAAGGCCTACTGGCTCATGCGAGGCAGGTCTTTATCAAAACAACCTCTACCTATGATGAGGAAGGGTAGACGATGAAATCATGTGACTCCTGTGTTGTTGGGTTGGTGTTGCTTAAGTATCATGTATGCCAATGTTTTTGAAATTTTGTAGTTTCCAGTGTTGCGTTCTATAGTGTCGGTGACGGCGATTAGTGAGGCTTCTAGGCACCGTCGGCGTCTGAGGTCTGGTTCGGTGAGAACGAGTTGTGCCTCATTCCAGTTCATCAAATGCCCCGTGGAGTCTCTGTGGAGGACACAGGCGTACCTTACATCGTCTCTGTTAGAGGCATTTCGATGCTCAACCTAGCAGTAGGAGCGAAGAGCACCATAGTCGTGGAGATTCTGAAGCAGAAGCAAGGCGCCTGACGCTTATATAGTATACCATTCTTGAACAACCTGTCAGACACTGCAACATCATGGAATGGAAATATAAACACATATGCAGTATAATGTGATCCTTTATTGACTACGTTTCGCCCACACAGTGGGCTTTTTCAAGTCACAAACAGAGTTCTGTTTATGACTTGAAAAAGCCCACTGTGTGGGCGAAACATAGTCAATAAAGGATCACATTATACTGCATGTGTGTTTATATTTCCATTGTGTCGGTATTTTATACCATTTATTTCCAACATCATGGAATCTTGATTCTGAGGACATGTACATAATCTTCACGACTACGACAACCACTACTAACCCATCTCTTTGGGTAGGACCTACTTCCACTGGGGAATCCCACCTACCAGTGACTATGCCCTCGTCTGCTACCCGCCCCATTTCCACCTGACGTTACTACATAAGCATCAGGCGCCTTGCTTCTGCTTCAGAATCTCCACGACTATGGTGCTCTTCGCTCCTACTGCTAGGTTGAGGGACTGATTACCTCATTTTCTGTACATAGTTCTCCAGTCTTCAAGTTATGTCCTGGAATTTGTATTGATAAAGCCACTGGATGGCGAAACGTCTACAATAAAGATACCCAGATGTTGCACATGTGTCTCAATTTCATCTTGTACCCGAGGTGTTGAAGCAAATTCTTGGGTAGCTTTGGAAAAAAGTTGGAAGAATGGGTGGGTGGAAATGGTTGGGTTTGAGAAGGATCTGCTTAATATGGTCCAGTAAGCCTGCTGCAATGTTCCTCTATTCTTGTGTATATGAATGGTATACAGTACCGACAAGATGAAGAATTAGATATATGTGCAACATCTGGGTATTTTTATTTGTAGACTTTTCGCCATCCAGTGGCTTTATCAGTACAAGGACAGTGTGAAGAATGTAAACTATATACGAAAGATGCGGTAATCAGTCCCTTAGTCTTGGAGCTGGTGAAGATTCAAGGCTGAGGGACTGAGTACCTCATATTTTGTATATAGTTCTACATTCTTCACACTGTCTCCCTGTACTATCGATAAAGCCACTGTATGGCGAAACATCTACAAATAAAGATACCTAGATGTACATTCTTATCCTTTCGGCTCCACTCTTCTCAATTACAACTGTGGCTCTTCTTATCCCTGTTGCTGATACCAACAAAAGCCTCTCTGTGATAGATGGTTTTGAAAACCGACAAGTTGAAGATTGAGACACTTGTAGAACATATGGGAATCTTTATTAATAAAGATTCCCATATGTTGCACAAGTGTCTCAATCTACAAAAGCCTCTTTATCTCATGTTCACTCCTTTTATATGGTCGTCTCTCCTGTGTACTTTGATCCACAGGTCTAACTTGTTGCACAAGTTAGACCTGTGCAACACTTGGGTATCTATTGTGGAAACCTTTCCCCAGCCATTGACTTATTCAGTTCAATGCAGAAAAAGGTGAAACATGAGGAGTTCGAGGTAATCAGTCCCTCAGCTTGGAGTTGAAGTGATAAGACCATCAAGCTTGATAGGAGTACAGTAACTGTTGAGAGCAGAGCAGCAGGTTATATACTGTAGACAGGTGAGGTGACGAGTTGTAGGTGGCGTTACCTTGGACATGTGGAAGTAGGTCATGCCTATGGGTTAGGCAAGCATGCAATTGGACTGAAGAAGCCACTGGCTGGCGAAACGTTTCCTCAGTAAAGATACCCAAGTGTTGTAAAAGTGTCTTAATTCAGCATTCTATTGGTTCACCCAAGTGTTGTAAAAGTGTCTTAATTCAGCATTCTATTGGTTCTCTGAACCACTTTTCTACACAACGCAGAGTACACGTATGTACACGTACACACTAGCAGCCAGCGAAGAGGCGGTGCCTGCAGCTGTGAATCTACCCCCGTAACCACAAATAGGCAAGTACAAATAAGTGAGTACACTAGCAACTTCACTCAGCACCCAGAGAGAGCGCTGGCACAAATATTTCTTCGGTAAACAATGACACGAACATTCTCCTTATGTTCACATTATTGACAAATCCTAAAGTTTGTTTCCCAGTGTTATATACGCCAGTGTGAGGTCTCGCACACACTTACGTCTTTTATCACGAGTAAAATACAGAAGCTTCCGGTTACCTTTTATTTCGTTTCGAGTAGAAATGTGATGATTTACGTATTTTAACTAGGAAAAATAATGAGACTGGAAAAATGTTTCAGTCCGCTCTGAAACGTCGAAATGCGCAATAAAATAACGTTTTAGCGCTAAACCCGGAGGGTTCATAGTGCCTGGGCTATTCGAGGTAACCAGGTAGCTCCAACACCTTTGATCAAGAGTCCTTCCCTGAACAGCCAAGGAACAAAGATTAGATTTAGGAGAACGACAAACCCGTAGGGGTTACACAACGCTTGGAGAATGAGAGGCAGACACACTCGAACTAAGAAAATAGAGTAGATCCATTTCCTTGGATTAAGAGCCTTCAGCGGCTTTAAGAAAAATTATATGCATCAAAAAACTTTCCTAAATACTGGCTCCTTTTCGTCGGATTAAATAAGTTTAGGTACACAAATAGTTACACAAATTATCATACCTGGAGGGGGGGGGTCGGGGGGTCAACGTCCCCACGGCCAGGTCCATAACCAGGTCATACGAACCACAGTCCGGCTGGTCAGGTACTGAACTTTAAAGTGTCTGTCCAGCTCCCTCTTGAAGACAACCAGGGGTTTATTGGTAATCCCCATATATAGTAACATAGCAGTGAAACACGAAACTTGTGGGTTTGAATCATTTACCAAACTACGGTAGGCCAGGATTCGACCCCACGTCACACTGTCCCGCCTCAAGAGGCAACACAACGTACATGTCGCCTTACCATATGAGCCATTGATCCTCTTAGGATCGTTGGCTCAGATATAAGGTGACATGTACGTTATGTTGTCTCTTGAGGCGGGACAGTGTGTCGTGGGGTCGAGTCCTGGCCTGCCGTAGTTTGGTAAATGATAGTAACATGTGTGTAAATTACCCAGGATAACCCCAAAAAAAAGCCAGACAAAGTGACTTATTTCCATTGGGATCCTTGTGATATCTTATTATTTAAATCTTAAAAGTTGAAACAGCCAAGTAACTGGACAGTGAAAATCACTTCACAGTAAAAGGAGATATTCTAGGAATGTGGTAAACAACTAATGCCACACTGACAGTGTTTCTTTCTTCAGGAGCGTTGTCAAGCTTGACAAAGTTCCTGGAGAGGGAAACTTTGCCACAATAAAATGTCGCACCTTTTACAAAACACATTTTCGGTAATTCTTCCAACATTATCACTAAACTGAGTTTTTTACATTAAAGAGAAGATTATAGATGACTGGATCAGCTTAAAACAATAGTTACATGAAAGTTATACAAGGAGCGACATATTACTCTCCTCCCTCCCCTCCCCTCCCCCCACACTGCTAGGTAAACACGAGAGAGAGAGAGAGAGAGAGAGAGAGAGAGAGAGAGAGAGAGAGAGAGAAGGGAGAGAGAGAGATGAGGAGAGAGAGAGGAGAGAGAGAGGAGAGAGAGAGGAGAGAGGAGAGAGAGAGGAGAGAGAGACGAGAGAGAGACGAGAGAGAGACGAGAGAAAGAGGAGAGAGGAGAGAGAGGAGAGGAGAGAGAGGAGAGAGAGAGAGGAGAGAGAGAGGAGAGAGAGGAGAGAGAGGAGAGAGAGAGGAGAGAGAGAGGAGAGAGAGATAGAGAGAAGAGGAGAGGAGGAGAGAGAGAGGAGAGAGAGGAGGAGAGAGAGAGGAGAGAAGAGAGGAGAGAGAGGGGGAGGAGGGAGAGAGAGGAGAGAGAGAGAGAGAGAGAGAGGAGAGAGAGACGAGAGAGAGAGAGAGAGGAGAGAGAGAGAGGAGAGGAGAGGGAGAGAGTGAGGAGGAGGAGAGAGGGAGGGAGAGAGAGGAGAGAGAGAGAGGAGAGAGAGGAGAGAGAGAGGAGAGGAGAGAGGAGAGGAGAGAGGAGAGGAGAGAGGAGAGAGAGAGAGGAGAGGAGAGGAGACGAGAGAGAGAGAGAGAGAGAGAGGAGGAAGGAGGGGAAGGGAGAACTAAGAAGTAACTACTATTAACTGCCACTAAGTGTTGAGCAAATGTCAGAGGTCAAATCAGTAGGTCACGCTTCACCCTCTCTGCCCCTTCATTCTTTACCCCTCCCGCTGCCTCTCATCCCCCCCTTCTCTTTCATCAAGCCTTCCCCCCTCTCCCCCTCTTGACCCAACATCTTCACTCCCCCTCCCATCGGCCCACCTGACCCTCCCAGCCCCTCACCCACTTCTCTCCTTTATTTAGCATATTACAAAAAAATTCAGTGAATTTCCAGCTGGCGGTGACGCCTCCGAGATGAAAACTGGGACATAGTGTGGATGCCGGGCACAAGACATCTACAAGACAGGCGAAACTGCACAGCTGGAGAATTTACAGAGAACCTTCACTACGTTAGGTAACAGGACACAAGTGCAGCTACTGCGACATTTTATCATGTCTGTCGTTTTGCTCCTGGAGAGCGAAACGTTGCCACAATAAAATGTCACATTAGTTGCACTAAGTGTCCTTTTACTTAACATATCATCAGTAATTCTATCAACATTAATGCAACCTTCACTACACATACATTTGATCAAGCGCCTAAATTACCAGGAACGTTTAAAACAATCAAACTGTATTCCTTGGAATGTAGGCGGAAGATGCATCATAATTTACACATGGAAAATTCTGAAGGGATTAGTCCCCACAAACAATATTGCACATGATCGTGGCTGGAACAATGCACAAATATGACTCACGAAATCGTAATGACACGATTGCAAACAAACCATGCCACGGGTGGGGATAGAACCCGCGATCAGTCTCAAAAACTCCAGACCGTCGCGTTAGCCACTGGACCAGCTAGCCACAATAAGATTCGTCCAACTAGGTATATTTCTACACCACAGGAAGGTTAGCATAGGCACCACTGTGACCACAAATGCAAGTTTTTACAGACGAATCTCCAGCTAGCGTGGCCGTGACGAACTCTATTGTGGCTAGCTGGTCCAGTGGCTAACGCGACGGTCTGGAGTTTTGAGACTCTCTGATCGCGGGTTCTATCCCCGCCCGCGGTATGGTTTTATGCACAAATAACCCGCACATACGACAGTGAAGCTTATGACGACGTTACGGTACGACTTGCCATTAACTGGTCCAAGCCTGACCGAAGCAAGAGGCTTGACAGACGGTGTAAAACACCCCCAACAAAAAACATGGCGGTGATGAGTACACATAACTGAGCAATAAGTTTTGAACACCCTTCCCTTAGTACACAAAGGGAATTTATCAACAAACCTGTTTTCAAGAGGGAACTGGGAAGGTTTCTCATGTCGGTTCCTGATCAGTCAGGCTGTGTTGCGTACTTTGGACTGCGTGTGACTAGCAATAACAGTCTGGTTAATCAGGTCAGCAAACAGGAGGCCTGATCTGGGTCCAGGAGCTAGTCCAGTCTCTATGCAATCTTTTGGTAGTTGTGTAGGTAGGTGTGTGTGTGTGTGTGTGTGTGTGTGTGTGTGTGTGTGTGTGTGTGTGTGTGTGTGTGTGTTGCTGAAGTGTCCCATCTCGGAAACATCTTGTCTCTGTCCACCTTGTCGATTCCTCTCAGTATTGTGTGTATCGTTATCATATCCCCCTCTCTCTCATGTTTTCCAGTGTCGTCAGGTTGTTACCTTAAACTGTCCTCATAGGCCATCCCCTTTAGCTCTGGGACCAGTCTTGTTGCATACCTTTGCACTTTCTCTAGTTTCCTTACGTGCTTGGTTAGGTGTGGATTCCAAACTGGTGCTGCATTCTCCAACATAGGCCTAACGTACACCGTGTACAGGGTCCTGAACGATTCCTTATTGGGATGTCGGAATGCTGTTCTTAGCTTTGCTAGGCGCCCGTATGCTGCATCAGTTATTCGGTTGGGGTGTTATACTCGCCCCAAGATCCTTTTCCATGAGTGAGAGTTGTAGTCTCTGGCCCCCTATACTGTACTCCGTCTCCTGTCTTCTTTGCCCTTCCACAATCTTCATGACTTTGCACTTGATGGGGTTGAACTCCAAGAGCCAGTTGCTGGCCCAGGCCTGCAGCCTGTCCAGATCCCTTTGTACTTCTGTCTGGTCCTCGTCCGATTGAATTCTTCTCACCAACTTCACATCATCTGCAAACAGGGACACTTCTGAGTCTATTCCTTCCGTCATGTTCACAAATACCAGAAACAGCACCGGTCCTAGGACTGATCCCTGTGGAACCCCGCTCGTCACAGGCACCCGCTCTGACACCTCGCCACGTACCATGACTAGTTGTCTTCCTGACAGGTATTCCCTGATCCATTGCAGTGCCTTCCCTCTTATCCCTGCCTGGTCCACCAGCTTTTGCACTGATCTGTGTGGAACTGTGTCAAACGCCTTCTTACAGTCCAAGAAAACGTGCTTGTTTAAGGCATTAGAATGGGCGGAGACTACAGGAAGAATTTACAAACAACACTTGTGTATTACCAACTGTGACCTCACAGCCCCAGCTTACATGGTATATAGTATATTCTTATACCCCTCGTTATTATTATAATCATGGGGAAGTGCTAAACCCGTAGGATTATTCAGCGCCTGTGGGGGGGGGATGGAAGGTATTCAGGCTCAATTCAGGGAACTGGAGCACAGATCCAATTCCGTAGACCAAGAGCCCCTCACCAGCGTCAAGGAACCTCCCTCGAGGTATTATACCCCTCAAAGCCAATTAGATGTATTGCACCATGAAAGCTACCGAGGCTGTGGAAGTGAAAATTGGGTCACAGTCGGTGTCACAGAAATGCCGTCTATAAAAATCTTCCTGTGTAAGGTTTATGGCTTAGTTGTACAGAGTTGGGCTGCTACTGTAAGAACTGCGGGTCCAGTCCATTCTTCTGTTTATTCCTATACATACATTAAACACAAATATATTAAACATTTGCCAGTGATACAGACGAACCCTCCTGCATAAAATAAAACAAAGACTGTGGTAGATTATTATAAAACAGAAGACTCTGGTAGGTTAAATTAATAATAATAATAATAATATTATTATTATTATTATTATTATTATTATTATTATTATGTTTACCTTGGCCTACCAGTGAGGTTTTCTCATTGTTTTGTTTTCCACTTGTGGATTCGTTGTCTCCCCCCTCCCCCCACACACACGTACGTACAGTATGTCTACAAGCCCCCCCCCGCACACACGTACGTACAGTATGTCTACAAGCCCCCCCCCGCACACACGTACGTACAGTATGTCTACCAGCCCCCCCCACACACACGTACGTACAGTATGTCTACCAGCCCCCCCACACACACACACGTACGTACAGTATGTCTACCAGCCCCCCCACACACACGTACGTACAGTATGTCTACCAGCCCCCCCCCCACACACACGTACGTACAGTATGTCTACCAGCCCCCCCCACACACGTACGTACAATATGTCTACCAGCCCCCCCACACACACGTACGTACAGTATGTCTACCAGCCCCCCCCACACACACACGTACGTACAGTATGTCTACCACCCCCCCCACACACGTACGTACAGTATGTCTACCAGCCCCCCCCCACACACACACGTACAGTACATCACCAGCTCGCAAACACGAGACTGTAAATACAAATACCTGTACTTCATCTTATTAACTACGACCACACTCCCAAACCTCTGGGACAGAATTTGGTTACTAATCACGACCGGTGTTTAGGTTACCCCTCAGGACCAGTGTTTAGGTTACTACTTACAACCAGTATTTACGTTACTACTCAGGCCAAGTGTTTCGATTGGAGATAAAACCTCTACCCAGGAGACGTGTTTGTTTCCTTACCTTCTTCCCTAACACTGACGCACATTAAAAGTCATCATGATTTCTTATAGAAGTTTTCTTCTCAGAAAATATGGCAACTTCGAAGTGGAGGTCAAGGAAGGTCATGTGGGTTTTAAAAAAGTCCTGGCTCCAAGAGGT
The DNA here is from genome assembly GCF_038502225.1 of Cherax quadricarinatus. Taxonomy (NCBI): domain Eukaryota; kingdom Metazoa; phylum Arthropoda; class Malacostraca; order Decapoda; family Parastacidae; genus Cherax; species Cherax quadricarinatus. Next base: position 59,608,133 of record NC_091298.1, read on the forward strand.
CAAGGCTCTTACCAGCTGTGCCATACTGCAGTCGTTCTGCCAGGCTCTTAATGCACAGATTCTTGAAGCTATTTTTTCTCTTAGATTTTAGCTAACCTCAACTATCTTGCCCTCACGGTAACCACCACATGGATATTTCTAAGGTTCGCAACTTATCCATGTCTTCCTTTACAATTCCAATGTTCAACATCTCAGTCAATTTTGTAATTGTTTTTATGGGGGAAGCGCTAACATGACCGCGGGTTCAAACCCCACCCGTGGTATGGTTTGGAAGCGCTAAACTCATCAGGTTCATAAGTTCCTGGAAATGGGAGTAATCAGGTGAAACTCAGGGGAGAAAGTTGAAATTCCTTGCATCAGGAGTCCCTCAGTATCAGTTGTACTTATTACAACAGCCCCCTTAAAGCACAAATTGTTAGTGGGCAACACTAGGTTGTGGTGTGTATTCACCTGTCTACCGCCTACTACAGGTTATCATGGGTGGTGGTCGTCGTGTACTGACGCCCAGCGACGTGCTTGACGTGGAGGAGAGCCGGTACGGCTTCAGAAAGGATGGCAAGAACCTTATCAACATGTGGATAGACGACAAGGCTAGTAGAGGGGTGCGAGCCTCGTACGTCTGGAACAGGGACGACCTCCTGGCCCTCGACACCTCCAAAACTGACTACCTCCTAGGTGAGTACCCTGATGAGTGAATGGAGAACCGAGTTACCAAAACTCTCCCTTTCAAAGACGAGACAGGCTAAATCCGTAAGGGTGATACGGCGTCTGGGGGAATGGAAGGCTTTCAGACTCGATTCAAGGAACTGGAGCAGAGCATCAAGGAGCCTCCCTTGAGGGGTAGTGTATGATGTGATGTAGGTTCCATCAGCTAGCATGAAACAAACATGCCATGTAATTCGAATATCCATTATTTTCACTTTTTTCTCACGTGACTTCAGGACTGTTTGGCTACAGTCATATGGACTACGTGGTGGAGCGGGACAGTGCCATGGACCCCAGCCTGCCGGAGATGACCAAGGCTGCTCTTGAGGTCCTACAGAAAGACCCAAATGGGTACTTCCTCCTCGTTGAAGGTGAGGCTCAACATGCTAGGAGGTTCGGTGTTATTCCTTATGGAAGGGTTTTATGATATATTTAAGGTGCAGGTCCTCTATAGGAGTCATCGTGTTTGGAAGGCGAAATGGTGGCAAGTACAGTACGTCTTTAAAGATTGTTCCATTATAGTCTTTCTCAGCACAAAGATACACATAGCAGAGCAAAACCCATTTTATTACACTAATACAGGTACAACGGAAGCTTAGCCATGGCATTGTACTACACAAGATCCAACACCTGAATCACGAAATCGTAATAACAGTTGCAAACAAATCACCTTTGAAACCATAGATTTTCTCCATTTTTCCATAATAAATTTACCCAGGTACGTAGATAACAGAATTTTGGAATCAATGGAATGTTATTTATGGAGTTTGTCATTGTTCGGATTTTGACCATTAAATCATGAAAAAATATTGAAACAAAAGTATACATTATAGTCATAACCAAACTCTAAACCCGTCAAAGTGAAAAAAAAAGTTCGGTATCATGGTTTTATAAAACACCTGACCTGTGACCTCAACCTACAGGCGGCCTGATCGACTTGGGTCATCATGGGAACAAGGTGCAGAAGGCACTGTCGGAGACCGTGGAAATGGCGGAGGCGGTGCAGGTGGCAGTGTCCATGACAAGCCAAGAGGACACACTGGTGGTGGTGACGGCTGACCATGGTCACTCACTCACCATCAATGGTTATCCCACTAGACACACTGATATCCTTGGTAAGAAAACACCTCCTCTAGTAACCCCTACCCATTTCCTCTTTGATAATACACGACGTTTCGGTCTGACTTGGACCTTGGTCCAAGTCAGATGGCAACGTCGTAAATTTCCCTCTATGTGCGGTTTGTGTATTGTTAGTCAAGTATTGTGTCTTTTCATTCCTCTTTCATACTTTTGTAGGAATCCCTTTAATGAGAAAGTTTTAGTTCAGCAGGATGATCATTCATGAGAAAGTTTTAGTTCAGCAGGATGATCATTCATGAGAACCTTCCACTTCGGGAACCTGACTTTCTGACTCGCGAAATCGTAATGACTTTGATCTAAAAAGTACACTTGTAACCTGGAAAATCTTTTCCCTCTAGAACACCAAAAAATGCCTAGTATTTATTATATTTTGCGATTTAAAAGTTTTAGGGTAAGTCTGAAGCCTTTTAAAAAATTTCTAAGACTTTTCAGACAGAACATTAAAATGGTATAAAATACCGACAGATTGTTAGGTAAGACACATATGCAACAGTTAGGTATCTTTATTTCGAAACGTTTCGCCTACACAGTAGGCTTCTTCAGTCGAGTACAGAAAAGTTGATAGAAGCAGAAGATACTTGAAGACGATGTAATCAGTCCATCACCCTTAAAGTTTTGAGGTGGTCAGTCCCTCAGTCTGGAGAAGAGCATTGTTCCAAAGTTTGAAACAATATTGTTTCAAACTTTGGAACAATGCTCTTCTCCAGACTGAGGGACTGACCACCTCAAAACTTTAAGGGTGACGGACTGATTACATCGTCTTCAAGTATCTTCTGCTTCTATCAACTTTTCTGTACTCGACTGAAGAAGCCTACTGTGTAGGCGAAACGTTTCGAAATAAAGATACCTAACTGTTGCATATGTGTCTTACCTAACAACTTTTCAGACAGCATTATGTTAAAAGTGAATAATAATAATAATAATAATAATAATAATAATAATAATAATAATAATAATAATAATAATAATAATAATAATAATAATTATTATTATTATAATCAAAAAGAAGCGCTAAGCCACAAGGACTATACAGCGCTGCAGGGCAGGAAGGGAGCGAGGGCATCAGGTAGCAAAAGGGAGATGGATGAGTAATAGGTTACGGATAACAGCGGGGTAGTGGATGGTGAAAGGGTAAAGGGCAGCAAGAGACTGAACTAGAAAGGGCTGAGGGGAGTGCGAAAAGTATCATCAGAGTTTGTGGAGTAAATCAGTCGTTGTCAAGAAGTCAATGAGAGAGTCAGGATTAAAGGAGGGTCCATCAGCAAGAAGGGAAGGTAAAGAGAGAGTAGTAGAACGAAGACGACGTTGGAGGTAAATTCTGCGTGCTCGTTGATAGAGAGGGCAGTCTAACAGAATGTGGCTAATCGATACTGGAACTTGACACTGCTCACAGAGAGGAACAGGGTGCCTCTCCATGAGATACCCATGAGTAAGACGAGTGTGGCCAATGCGAAGGCGGGAGAGAGTGGTCTCCCAACCTCGGCACTGATGACAAGAAGACGGCCAGTAACCTATGCTCGGTTTAATAGAATGAAGTTTGTTACCGAGCAGAGTTGACCAACGTTGTTGCCAACGGGTGCGAAGGTGGGTAGCTATTGCAGCAAAATAGTCCAGAAATGGAACACCTCGATAGGAAATTGGTAGGTCATATACTGCTGACCGCGCAGCAGTGTCTGCCTGTTCATTGCCCTGTACGTCGACATGACCAGGGACCCAACAAAAAACAATATCTTTATGTTTGGTAGAGATACGGCGTAGCCAAAGTTGGATACGGAGAACTAGGGGATGAGATGTATCAAATTTTCGTATAGCCTGTAGAGCACTAAGGGAGTCTGAGACTACTACAAATGATGACACAGGCATAGATGCGATACGAATAAGTGCTGCAAGAATGGCATACAGTTCAGCAGTAAAAATGCTAGCTGAAGATAGTAAATGCCCTCGTACGACGCTGTCCGGAAACACTGCTGCGAATCCGACGCCGTCTGAAGACTTAGAGCCATCTGTGTACACAGCGGTGGCATGAGAATGGGAGTGGAAGTGATCAAGAAAAAGAGAGCGGGAAGCCACCGTAGGCAGTTGAGCTTTCGAGCAAGGGAGTGAGAAAGAACAGACCCGAACAGCTGGAACTTCCCAGGGGGGTAGGGAAAAGTGAGATGCTACATGAACATATAAAGGTGGTAACTGAAGGGAAGACAAGAGTGAATGTAGGCGAAGAGAAAAGGGACGGAGCAAACAGGGGCGGCGAACGAATAAAGAATGTCTACTAATATCGGTGACCATTCTATAAATGGAAGGATTGTGTAGATCGTGAGAGCGTACATAGTAACGAAGGCAATGGGCATCACGGCGATCAGACAAGGATGGAACATTTGCTTCTGTATAGAGGCTCTCAACAGGGGAAGAGCGAAAAGCACCAAGGCACAAACGTAAGCCTTGGTGATGGATAGAGTTAAGGCTAGAGAGAGTAGCAGGAGAGGCCGCGGAATAAATCTGGTCACCATAATCGAGTTTCGATAAAACGAGGGCTGAATGTAGGCGAAGCAGAGTTCGACGATCAGCTCCCCAGGAAAGATGAGCAAGGGTTTTAAGAAGGTTTAGCCGGCTGTGACAAGTTGCCTTCAGAGAGGTAATGTGAGGTTTCCAGGTTAACCGACGGTCAAAGAGAAGGCCTAGAAACCTGACTGTATCACGTTCGGGGATACGGGAGCCATAGAGATACAAAGGATGATCGGAGATAACAGAGCGTCTAGTGAAAGTAATTTGGTGAGTTTTGGTACTTGAAAATTTAAACCCATGTGTGGTGGCCCAAGTGGAAACACGGTCAACCGCATGCTGGAGAGAAACTGCAATAAGGTGACAGTCAGCGCCTGCACAAGCAATAGCGAAGTCATCAACATAGAGTGATGACCAAATATTGGGTGGAAGAACAGAGGCCAAATCATTTATAGCAAGGAGAAAAAGTGTTGTGCTTAGAACACATCCCTGAGGGACACCTTCAGCTTGGACGAAGTCCGGGGAAAGAACATTATTGACTCGAACACGGAAATGTCTGTCAGTTAAAAAGTTCTTAAGGAAGGATGGTAGATTGCCTCGGAGGCCTAAGGAATGGGCCTGGGCCAAAATATTATACCTCCAAGTTGTGTCATATGCCTTCTCAAGGTCAAAAAATATGGCAATAACTGAGTGATTATTCGCAAAGGCATTACGAACATACGTATCCAAGCGTAGTAAGGGGTCTATGGTAGAACGACCCTTACGAAAGCCATATTGACTAGTGGAGAGACTGTTGTGAGTCTCTAAATACCACATTAAACGTCGATTTACGAGGCGTTCCATCACTTTGCAAACTGCACTTGTAAGAGCGATGGGGCGATAGTGGGAGGCATCATGTCCTGTAGTACCCGGTTTGCGGAAAGGGAGAACAATGGCAGATTTCCACAGCTGGGGAAGAACTCCTTGTGCCCAAATAAGATTGAAGAGGTGTAAGAGGACTACAAGGGCTGACCGATGTAAATGTTGTAACATACGAATATGAATGTCATCAGGCCCAGCTGCCGATGATCGGCAAGCTGAGAGCGTTGCCTCCAGTTCTTGAAGTGTAAAAGGCACATTATACTGTTCTTCTCCGAGAGAAGAAAAGTCCAAGGGTACTAACTCTCTGGCAGACTTTGAGGAACGAAACGAGGGGCATAGATGGAGCCCTCGGGAAATACGGACCAGATGTGTGCCAAGTTCAATGGCAACGTCGAGAGGGTTTGCTATATCAACACCAGTGACCCGTAGAACAGGAGCCGGGTCAGGAGAGTATTTACCACTCAATTTCCTCACTTTTTTCCAGACTGCACTCATAGAAGAAGCAGAGGTGATGGTGGAAACATAGTCTCGCCAACAAGTGCGTTTAGCTTCACGGATGACACGGCGAGCGATCGCACGCTTCTGCTTAAAATCAACAAGTCTCTCAGCGGTTCTATTGTACCGGTACCTGCCCCATGCAGCACGTTTCAAACGTACTGCACGAGCACAAGCAGGAGACCACCAAGGCACGCACTTCTGAGAATGCCTGCCTGAGGTTTGGGGTATAGAATGAGAAGCTGCGGTATAAACTGATGTCGAGAAGATGTGTAGGAGCTCATCAATGGAGGATGAAGAAGGAACCTCACTAAAAGCAGTGAGGTGTGAGTAAAGATCCCAATTTGCCCGATCAAATTGCCAGCGAGGGCTACGGAAAGGTGGTGAATAGGAAGGAGAAGTAAGAATGATCGGAAAATGATCGCTGTCATGTAAGTCTGGTAGAACAGACCAGGTGAAGTCTAGTGCAGTGGAGGAAGAGCAGACTGATAGATCGATGCAAGAGAGAGTATGAGTACGAGGATCAAAATGGGTGGGAGTACCCGTATTTAAAACATGGAGGGGGTGAGAGGCAAGAAAAGCCTCCAACTGAATGCCACGTGAGTCACAATGAGACCCCCCCCAGAGGAAATGGTGGGCATTAAAATCACCAAGTAACAGAAGTGGTGGTGGTAAGGATGAAACAAGAAAGGCAAAGTCTGGGATAGAAAATGCTCGAGAAGGAGAGAGATATAAAGAACATATTGTAAACCACTTATTCAAGTGGATACGGGCTGCAGTGTAATGCAGCGAGGTATGGACAAATAGTTGACAGTACGGAATATCATTGCGTAGAAGAAGGGCACTTTCATTAAAGGTCCCATCTGAGAAAGGATCCGAAGAATACAATAAATTATAGCCTGAGATAGGTTGGAAAACAGCCGAGTGTAATTTTGGTTCTTGTAAGCAAGCACCAACAGGGGAAAACCTGGAAAGCAACATCTGAAGCTCACCCCGATTACCCCTGAGGCCGCGGATATTCCACTGTAAATAGGCCATGATTGGCGATGAAGAAAATATCAGGAATCTGTAGGTAAAGGCACCTACGGACTAGAGGGGTTAGAAAAGTCAACGTGTGGTGGCATTGGAAGATGTTCAAGTAGCGAAGGAACGGAGCGTTGCGAAGAATGGGGTTGTGAAGATGGAGGAGAGGGAAGAGAAGGAACAGGAAGTGAATCAGTGTCCATTGAAGGTTTAGTCTCTGCAATATATTCTGAAATGGCTTCAAGTGTTTCTGAATTCAAAGATGTATGGGAAACCATATTGGAGATAGGAGGAGGAGGGTGAGTAAAGATTGGGACAGTAATGGACTGTACCAAAGTAGAGGGGGAGGGAAAAGTGTAAGGGACTGGAGATGAAGTGTGGGGGGGGACAGAAGAGGTAGAAACCTGGGAGGTGACAGAAGAGGGAGAAACTTGGGAGGGGACGGGGGTGGAAGGCATAGTACGAGGAGGAGGGTGAATCTCCACACTTGTAATAGAGCCAGAGAGAGGGGAAGAACTAGGTACAGAGACTGGAAAGGTAAAGTGTGGAGGTGGAAGAAGGGAAGGAAGGGGCAAAGAAGATTTGAGCAATGTGGATTTTTTGGACTTCTGAGTAGAGGGGCGATTGGTATTAGGTGTCGTACGAGGTCTTGTCGATACTGGGGCTTGTGAGGAAGGACGCGAAGATGTGAGAACAGACTGAGTTGTAGTCGGGACGTCAGAGCCAAGGACAGCAAAAGGATTAGATGCCGTAGTGGCTATGGGAGGGGTAACAACAGAGGAGGCTGCAGAAGATGGGACCCCAGAAGTGGGGGGACGTTTGGAAACACGAGAATAAGAAACACGGGGTAGTCTCCCTTGGAGGCGGAGATGAGTAACTGCCATAGCATAAGGGAGACCTTCTGCCTCTTTGAGGCAACGGATTTCACGTTCATTTAAGTAGACCTGGCAACGGCGGGAGTACGAAGGGTGAGCTTCATTACAATTAAGGCAAGATGGAGGTTGACTGCAAGATGTATTAGAATGGTCGTCGGCACCACAGACTGGGCATTCGGCCATAGATCTGCAATATTTCGCTGGGTGACCAAAACGCCAGCAATTTCTACATTGTTGCGGTGTAGGTATCACCTTTCGAACTTGTAACCGATGTCCCGCGACATATACAGAGGACGGGAGTTCTCGGCTGTCAAAAGTTAAACGAGCCACATTGCAAGGGTAACGTCTCCGCCCCCGGGCAGGAAGGACATAAGTGTCTACTTTGAGGATTGGGAGATCCTGGAGTTCCAGCTGTTCAAAAATGTCATTGCCACATGACTGGAAATTCTGTTGGACTATGGTATGAGGCAGAATGACAGTACCACTACAAGAATTGAGAGAAAGATGTTTTTCAATAGTGATAGGAGTAGTATCGATATTCGAAAGGAGAGAAAGATCATGAGCTTGGGTAGCATTCTGGACAGTGACGATGCGCGTACCGCTCTTGAGAGCGTGAAATGAAATATCTCTGCCAACATGACGCAGGAGCGCTTTGGCAATACTATGGTCAGAAAGGTAGGCAGAAGAAGAAGTTGGTCTTAAAGTAAAGAATTTAGTCCATTGTGTGGTCCGAAACTGAGCGTGGAGAGGGAGTGCTTGACGTGTCGGTCGTTTCCGAGTAGAATGGGAAGGTAACGACGGAGCATCATCAGGAGATTGACGTTGGCGTTTAGGAGTAGGACCGGAGTTGGTCCGGCAGGAAATGGGTGGGCGATTCGAAAATTGCCGTACCGTAGAGGGAGAAGCCGGAAGCATAGTCAAAGGAGAGCGGAGTTCAGACAAATCGAAGGAGTCAGTCGAAGCCCCGGTACCTGAAGCGGGTGAGGAAACAGCACCAGCAAGAGGTACAGGGGTATCAGGAGTGTCCGAAGAGTGGTCTAAACACAAGGCAGGGTCAGAATGGGGTGCGGTATCAAGAAGGGGCCCGGGGGTAGTGGTTTCATGGACTAGGGCTGCCATGGTTAGGTTACTCCTTTGCTTTTTGTTTTTAAGAAAAAAAAAGAAAGAAGAAAAGAAAATAAAAATAAAAAAAAGAATAAAAAAAGGGGGGAGCGGGGAGGAATAGTTCCCAGGAGGAATGAAAGGGCCGGAAATCCCCCTCCGCGCCCAAGAGGACTCGACACCGCTAGTAGCGCAGATGCAGCATGGAACCCGTGCCATACCCTACCCTTCATGCCAGTAAACCAGCAATCTGGGATAGCAACCTCACATCTGCCGAGCTACCTCGGTGGACAAAAGAGAGGGCGGCCGGATATCCGCCACAAAGCATACCTCCTTCAGCCACCACCCCCGGAATCCGAAAGGTGGCTTCCAGAGATACACCCGTCGCCCAAAAGACACCCAAAGCTACTCCGGGATACCGGAGAGGGATCGGGACATCCCTAGGCAATCCAGATTCCACGGCAAACTACGCCACCGCCAAGAAACCTCAACGGAATGGGATGGACCCCGGTGTCCTTTCCCCTACCTAGGAACTAGCGCGCCTGTGGGAGAAATCACGAAGGCTAAAAAGAGGAAGGGCAAAAGGGAGGGGTGAGGAGGAGGAGGAGGAATGGAAAAAGGGGAGGATGGGGAGGATGGGATAGGGGAGGGGAGAATGGGGGGTAATTAGGTTCGGTCTGAGGAAGAAGACCGACAGGGCTAATTCCTCAGACCAAGAGCCTCTTCACCACGCCAAGGAGCCCCCCTTGAAGAGGAATAATAATAATAATAATAACAACAACAATGACAGAAGTCTGCGATATACAGTATCTCCTGCACTTTAGTCACAATGATCTCTTCTGACCCCACCTACACTTAACTTCTCTTTACCTTCCAGGCATCGGCGACATTAGCAGCGAAGATTTCTTGCCCTATACCACACTACTTTACGGGAACGGTCCAGGTTTCCAGCCGCAGGTCAACGGCCATAGACCAGATGTGTCCAAAGATGATCTGAGTGAGTAGTAGTGATAGAAAGCGAGAAACTGGGAAGGAGGGAGGGCGATAGGAAAGAGGAGGAAATGTGACAAAAAAAAAAAAACTAGACTAACATTCACCAGTCCTTTAGTACACAGCGCCAATGTGGAAGCCTCATCTAGGAACCCACAAACAAAAGAAACTTGAGAACATTCAGAAGTACACCTCCAGACAAAAGGACAAAGGCTGGAGCCAGAATGAGAGATGAACATCAAAATGGTATACAATACCGACAGGTTGTTAGGTAAGAACCTAACAACCAGAATGAGAGGTTGAGACCAGGACAATGGGAAATGCAAGTCATTGGACTAGAACAAGGGGAAATGCAAGTCATTGGACTAGAACAAGGGGAAATGCAAGTCATTGGACCAGGGCAAGGGGGGGGGAACACAAGGAGAGGGACCAGGGCAAGAAGGGAACACAAGGAGAGGGACCAGGGCAAGAGAACAAAGAAGGACTGGGACCTGGATTAGGGAATGCAATTGATAGGACCAGGATTGAGACAAGGAAAGACCAGGATGAAATGACACACAAGGAGACCAGGACGAGGGGACACAGATGTTGGAACTAGCACATGTAAAAAAATAGTGAATGTACCGTGTAAGGAAATAGTAGAGGCGAACTCCTTGTCCAAACTCAAGTGTAATATAACCGTATTCCATGAGCCTAGTTAACCATCATAAAAAAATATTTGTTGGTTTACTGGGGCAGGGCCTAGTAACCAGGACTCGGTTCCAGCAAACACACAGTAGAATCCACACAATGAAACAAAAAGACAAATATTAAAGAATATCTTTGGTCAAAATGATAGGGCGTGGATTTTATTGAGGTGTACAGCTACGTGTTTACATGTAATGCCTAGAGTGCATGAGGTTGTGTATAGCAAGAACATGATGAATCACACATTTATGCAACACTTCGGTATCTTTGTGGAAACGTTTCACCAATCAATGGCTTCCTCGGTCCAGTACAGAGAAGTATGGTTGAAGATGAGAAGGAGTTTGAGATAATCAGTCCCTCAGCCTGGAGTTGATGTGGTCAGTCCATCGATCTTGGTAAGAATACAGCATATGCTACACTCTTTTCAAGACTGATGGATTGATCACATCGACTCCAAGCTGAGAGACTGATTTCCTCAACCTCCTCCGGATCCTCAACCATTCTTCTCTGTATTGGACTGAGGGAGGCACTGGTAGGTAAACAGATTTGATTCAAAGAACATAAGAAAGGAGGAGCACTGCAGCAGGCCTACTAGCCAATGCCAAGCAAGTTCAACTCACACCCATTCATGTACTTGTCTAACCTATTTTTAAAGCTACACAAGGTTTTTGCTTCAGTGACGCTACTCGAGTTTATTCCACTCATCCACAACTTTATTACCAAACCAGTGCTTTCCTATATTTTTTCTAAAATTAATTTTTTTCCAACGATATAATAATAATAATGGGGGAGCACTAAACCTGTAGGATTATACTGCGCATGTGGGGGGGATGGAAGGTATCCAGGTTCAATTCAGGGAACTGGAACACAGATCCAATTCCCTAGATCAAGAGCCCCTCACCAGCATCAAGGAACCTCCCTTGAGGGGTTTCAACTTGAACCCATTGCTGCGAGTCCTGTCTTGGTAAGATATTCTTTTAGCACATTATTTGTATCCCCTTTATTCCTGTTTTCCATCTATACACCTCAGTCATATCCCCCCCCCCCCAATTCTACGCCTTTTTAGAGTGTGAAGATTCAGTGCCCTCAGTCTATCCTCGTAGGAAAGATTTCTAATATAAAGGGATCAACTTTGTCATTCTTCTCTAAGCTTTCCAGTGCATTTAGTCCATTCTGTAATATGGTTACCTAAACTCACAGCATAATCTAAATGATGGCTCTAGTTCCTTGTGTCAAAAGCCCTTTCTACTATAAAATTATGTGTTTTTCTAAGGATAAGCTAACTGGATAAACTAAGAAACCACTTGTGTTCCTCAGTGGATGTCAACTACCGCCATGCTGCCTCTGTGCCTCTCGACTCTGCTGCCCACACTGGTGACGATGTTGGTCTGTACGCCATAGGGCCTCATGCCCACCTCTTCACAGGTGTCCATGAACAGAGCTACATTCCCTACGCCCTTGCCTATGCTGCCTGTGTCGGGGACGGCCTCACTTTCTGCGGTAGCAACCGCTTCCGAAGAAACCATGGTCTACTGCCAAGCAACAGAGGGCAAAGCAAATTGCGGCAGCGGGGATGATGATTACTTACTAAAAAAGGCAATCCCTGATTGGTAAGGGAGGCACCATAGATGCTTCCTATTTCTGAGACAGCTGCAGGTGGACGACGTGTGTGTGGAAAATGATTGGCGAGAGTGAATGGTCTTGATTGGTCAAGAATGTCGAGTACAAACTTGACATTTGTTTTCTATACCCACCAATCACATTCAACATTGGAGTTTAAGACATTTATTTTTCATTTCGTCGTGTACAGTCTTTTGCAACTGAAATCACATATATTGTACATCAAAATTACCCTGCCATCACTTTCAGAACATTCCACGATTAAAAAAATATGTAAATGAAGATGTTGAAAGGCCTCCTCCAACTGTCTCCCTTCAGACAAAACACAAAGATGGCACAAAGTCACCAAGACTTCAAAAATGCTCTTGCCTTCGATTATATAAAAAATATTTATACAAATTTCTATTGCCATGGCTCCCGGCCTGGACACACTATCTATAAAAAAATAAAAATAAATAATTATATAATCAATTAACCACGGGAGGAGTGGATTGATAGCTCTAGGCCTTTAGTGTTGCAATCAAAACATCAGGATCTTGCAATGTTGCAGAAACAAGGTGGTGGTCCAAGCACTCACTCGCAGGAAGTGCCCTTGCTGTAGTAAGGGAGCTTCTTGTGGTTGTGGTTGCTTGGATCTCCTCCTCTTTTCTGCAACACTGCAAGCTCCTGATGTTTTGACAGCAACACGAAAGGCCTAGAGCTATCATTCAACTCCCCCCGTGGTTGTTTTGCATCTTGTATCGCTTGTTTGCGATTTTTGCATAATACATACATTATATATATATATATATATATATATATATATATATATATATATATATATATATATATATATATATATATATATATATATATATATATATATATATATATATATTATAATAATAATATTTATATATATCAAATAAATTTTTTAAAAAAAGTTTATTGTTTTCTTCCTCACTGTATGTCCTGGTCTGCATACCTACCTAACTGTTGAATGTTTCAAGGTCAATGTCTTACTCTCCCAGTCCCAGACCAGACTTCAGACAATTCATTTGCTATAAAAGCTTGAGTATGGGTTTAGCACTTCCCCATGAATGTAATAAAGTTAAAAATACTGAATAAATACATCAGCAATACATCATAAAGTGTGTCCGTACGACTCGTGTGAATTTGGTGTACCTTGTGATTAATGAAATTTCATATATTCATGGAAAAAGTTTAATACAGCATAGTGTCATAATATACAAGGTTATTTCTTACCTTTATTGCTTTTGCGTTGCACAGAAGGTAGATGGGCATGCCCAGCGATGTTAGGGAAGGAGAAATTCTAGACTACAGTTTAATAAATGTATGAAAATAACTAAATATAACTATAAATACTCAAATCTTAGAAAGCCAAATATGAAAGTAAACAAAAAGAAACAGCTATATAACTTACTTGGATCTAGCATTTGTTTACGAATATATTAATATTGCAACAGCAAAAAAGAAACTCAGCCTGGGTTGTGTAAACAGTATCTCAACATAAAAAAAACTATGACAAAAAAAATAAAATCACTTACCTAGAGTAGTTTATTCAATATAACAATTGTTTTTTACTCAGTATTGTATGTACTTACTTTTCTATCCATTCTGGCATGTATAAAAATTGCAAGTCCTTATACACACCATGAGTCCTTGAGGTAGTGTGGTGAAGGTAGCTACCCAGGAGAGTCAATACCACCTGTTATCTTCACTGCTCAAGAACAAATCCTTCAAGTCATGATTTACAGTGAAAGCTCAGAGTAAATGTTAATGTTTCTCTGCGTTGCTCCTGCATCATGGGGCAGCGAAGGCATCCATGTTTATTGACCATCTTCTTATAAGCCATGTGTAGAACTGACAGCATAGTGGTGACTTATTACAAGTACTGTACAGAGGTGCTTATTATTAGGACAAGTTATCAAGTCCAGTGATGCAGGTTATTACAAGTAAAGAGGGACAAGTTATCATGATACACTAGGAAGAATCTGATCTTAACATCCCAGCAACATTAGCTCCAAGCAAAAGTCAAAGTTCATATTTTGCTGATTTAAAGCCAGGCACACTATCTTTATATTCTTCCTCTCTCACTCTCTCTAATGGCTTGTTTGTGTTTACTTTTTCTAAATTTTTATTTTTTTAATTTTTCCCTAATCAAGTAGCTGGATTTTTTTTTTTTTTTTTTTTTTTTTCAACAAGTCGGCCGTCTCCCACCGAGGCAGGGTGACCCAAAAAAAAAAAAAAGAAAGAAAATCCCCAAAAAGAAAATACTTTCATCATCATTCAACACTTTCACCACACTCACACATTATCACTGCTTTTGCAGAGGTGCTCAGAATACAACAGTTTAGAAGCATATATGTATAGAGATACACAACATATCCCTCCAAACTTAACATTATAGCATTTTCTGTGGCCCACTGGAAGATCTGGTTTGCATCGGCTTAAAGATTTGCTTTGCCCTCAATGGATGTCACTCCCATTCTGTAAAAACCATCTTACAAACAAGATGCACTCTGGGATATTGTTTGCAATTCTATTGCTTTCCCCATAAACTTTATGTTATGATCAGAGATATGTTTGTAAACCATAACATTCCATATAGTTTTATTTCTGAAAGATGAAATTCAATTTATATGTACAGTAATCAGATGGATTCTTCTCTCATCCCTTTCATCCATCTTTCTCTGCTTCTCTCCTATTCCCTTTCCCATTTTCTAACCTCCCTCTCCCATTCCCTACCTTCCTCTCTCATTCATTCCCACCCTCTCTCATATCATATATGAAATGATGCTCTTTGCATATACCCCTCCCACTGTTGTGGTACAATATATGGTGTAGAAAGATTGTGTAAGCATGAACAGCAGGAGGCCTCCTTCCTCTCTTCCATTTCATCACTTACAAGCAGCAGCAAGACCTCTTTCATTCCCATTCCCTCCTCATCACTTACAAGCAGCAGCAGAATTGCCACCCCCTCCTCATATCCAGCACAACACTCAGTGTTGGTGATGGGGTAATTGCATGCCTGGGCTTCAGTTATGTAAGTTGATTATTATGTTCCTGGGAAGTGCTAAACAAAAGAGGGGGTCATACAGTGCCTGGGGAATGGGAGATAATCAGGTTTGAACAAAGGGGAGGATAGCATCAATTCCTTGAGTGAAAAGTTCTTCACTGGCATCAAGATATAGTCTTCCTTGAAAGGTGAGTAAAATGACCTGCAGAATACTGACCACACACGACACAATTGGCCTACTGCTGAAGAAACCAATGTAACAATTACATCAATTACTATCGGCAAATCTATCAAATATGAACTCACTACACATGCATAACATCCACAAAATATGATTCCAGTACAATAAAACACTAACAGAAAAAACATATTACATGTTTTTATAATTCAACTTTAACTACATAAACTGTAATCATTCCTACAGTTTAACTCTCTACCAAGCAAACATGAGCTCTCCTCACACCAACAAAATGAACGCGCATAAAATATCAGTTTGGTGAAAATGAACAGAAAAATGCAGTAATATTTACAGTTCAGCTTTAGCAAAATTCTAATTATTAAATATACAGCTTATTACCAATATTTATCAAACAGATATACGTACATGAAATGAAAACGCACATGAATCAATACTTTTGGTGAAAAATTAACTAGACAAAATGTAATTCATAGAATTCAGCTCTAACAAAACTGTAATTACTATACTAAATGTACTTGTCTGACCAATCTCAATTGAACAATTGTGAGCACTCCATGCTTGTATAAAAACACACACAAAAATATGAATGCATTTGATGAAAAAATTATCAAAAATTACTGATAATTTGTTTTAATATTCATAGCCAGGTTCGTAAGAAATTCATTGGCTCCAAAGTGCTTCGTTCATAAGCACAAATATTCCTAACTCAGATAAATATTTGTAACTCGCAAATTCACAAGATGGGGTTTTACTGCACTTCAATTTGTATTAGTGCCTGACGTGAAAATAGTAAGAGAATAGACGAGAGTAATGTACCTTGAAAAACTTTTTATTGTGGAGACTGATATTACTTTGCTGAAAACTTTTTTGGTTTGTGTTAAAAAGCTGATTTTACTTTGCTGATACTAAATTTCTTGGTATAATTTGTTTAAAATTTGAAGAGCTATCTGATCACTTTTCCAGTTACTCCTCTTGCACACATTTTGCACTATTATCACCCTGGTGTCACCACTGAAGGATGACATGTGATGAGAAACTACAACACTGTCTTCAGAAGTTACTTATGGTATGTTCCCCTGGATCCAATTGTCAGATTCATTCTCTTTCTGCCACAGTAAACAGTACTGTATATGACTGGCATGCCAGCAGTAATGATGCTGGGAACAAAATTAAGCAGGATCATTCACTGGGGAATTATGAAGATTTACACAAATAACCTGTACATAGGAGATATGTATCCTGGAGAGAGAAGCTTACAAAGACGTTTTGGTCCAACTTGATCCAAGTCGGACCAAAACATTGTTGTAATCCCCCCCCCCTCTCTCTCTCTCTCTCTCCCCCCCCATGAGTGGGTTATTTGTGTATTGTTCCAGTCATGGTATTGTGCCTTTATGTATATGCTTTAGCTAGCTGCTCCTTCAAGAGGGATGTTGAAGCTTGTGAAGGACTCTTTATCAAAGAAATTGGAGTTAACCTTCCCTTCTTTGGATCAAACCTGATCGCCTCCCATTCTGCAGGTGGTGTATGGCCCTTGTGGATTTAGCTCTCCCCATGAACATATTTTAACCACATGAATAAACCAATGATTTTTTAAATTCAGTCCTACAGAATGTATTGGTTTGAACTTCAACAACAGTTAAGACATGCATAATTAAGGAAAAAAAAAATAAGCATTTAGGTATGTAAATGTTTATATAAGTAAATATATACAAAATATACAATATAAAGACTGATTGATAGTATATAATCATGCACTTCAGACATATATATAACCAGATGGAGATACTTGTGCTTGTTTAACCTCTATAAAGTAAGAGATACTTATCAGTGACTTATTTGGTTAAGAAAAAGCTACTTACAAGTCGGACAATTATTCATGAGGAAAGCAACATATACCATGACAAAGGTACTCTTTTTAAAGACAAAACGTACATTTAGGCTTACAATAACAATGGTGATTTTATTAATCAGGAAATAGGATGTACCTTGACCAAGGTACCTTTATGCATTAATGCATATAACAAAGATCCCTTGGCTTAATTTATACTAGATAAATACCTAAAAATCAATAAAGAGTTAACTTATCAGCAGTCAATGAAATTAACATTTATGAAACCTTTCAAAATAATAACAGACTACACTAATAAAAACTGAAGAGTACCTATTGCACATTTAATTTAAATAAGCATTTGGTGTGATAATATGAAATCCTTTCCACCTGCCTGCTTCACAATTCTTTTATATTTTATCTACACACAGTTTAAATTTTCAATTCTTCACATTACCTATCAATTTTGATTACCATTCCTCACAAAATAAATGCTTATATGTGTTCGTTACGCGTCAAATACAAGGCTTAGTACTGCATTTATATAAAAAGCTAATAGCCACAACTGATAAGATCTGCCGAGCCTTTTCTTCAGTGATTTACAAGATGTGAAAAAGAAGTCCTTCAACACATTTGCTGCTTGCCACCAAGGTAGGGCGACTAAAAGGAGAAAACACATTTGCCATAACTCATTTCCTAGTTGTCCTTCCAAAAGTGCAAAGGCAATATACACTTAAAAAAAATAGAGAGAGAAAGACAGTCGACAGTATCATTAATGAGGAAGCTCAGCAAAATATAAATAAAACTGTATGCTTGAAAAATTTAAGTACCCATGTAAAGTAATGTGGAATGATGTAAAGGCAGTGGCTAAGAAGTGGAGTTAGTCCATTTAGTAAATTTAGTCCTGGTAAAATCCATACAAATTGTTGCAGCCTATGACAAGATTCCCTGTATCAACTGGCACTATCAAATGTATTTAATATAATTCTAATGCATGTTTAAAACATGGTGTTATTCATATCGGTCATATGAAAGAAAAAGTTGTGTCTATTGAATCCAATAAAAAAATAAAGCTAAGGTTGTGCCTTGATAATGGTCCAGGATATGCCAAAATATCTTTTCTAAAGTTTCCTCTCTAAATGTGGGTTACTTCTGAACTGTTCCAACCACATTACTGAGACATTTTTCTTTATCTGTGTACTTTGCATTACTACTAGAGATAAAACCTTAAGGGTATTTAGCCTCAGGGGGACACCAAATCCTTAGTATGAGGTATGGTATATTATTGCATGCTGTGAGGTATGGTATACTGTATTATTTTCTACCGTGAGGTATGCTATATTATTGTATGCCGTGAGGTATGCTATATTATTGTATGGCATGAGGTGTGGTATATACCTGTGATTGGTTACAGTGACTCTTCCACTCTTATAGCCCAGCACGAGACTTGCAAGGGTAAAACCAACTTGGAAACTGGTCATGGATGTGTCACTGTACCTCATGAAAAACATTAATATAATATTATTGTCTTCCTAAATCTTCTGCAGCCTTTGCACAATATCAGTGACTGTGACGAACAGGATTACCATACACGATTCTTTAATAATCATTTGCCATAACTATTAGGCAAAATCAACCCGATAGAAAGATAATGAAGTATCTTACAATCTTACCCTAAATCAGACAAGTAACAATTTACCCAAAACCTAATTACAGTGTACACAGTAATCTCTTGTTTAGAATAATATGCACTAGTGCTTGAATTATACAAAATTTTATGAAAGATAATGCAAATTGGATACCCCTCTCCTATTTAAAAAAAAAAATGAATTAGAAAGATTTCTTAAAAATAAATATGGAACTTGAGTGTTTACTTAGAATAAAAAAATTTAAGATAATTTCCAATTAAAACTTTTAGAAAGCATCATATATCAAAAAATCCAAATTAGAGTTTTTCTAAACAGGAATTCTAAGTTTTTCTTTTAATTTTTAATTTTCTGAATATCAAATATCATTTTAAATTAAAAATGCATTTTAAAAAATAGAAAGTCAGTACAGTATTCTTTTTAATTTTCTGGGGTAGTGGGGCTCCTTTATCCAAATAAAAAATATTTACAATTATATACCTTTATACTGTTATAAATGGCAACAGTTAGCACTGCAATTTTTAAATGCTTCCTCAGCATTGTCATCAAGTGGGTGATTATCTGTACTAGGCACACAGCTATAAATTTCTGCTTTCTGTGACTGAACATTTTGAGAAAATCTTCACTAAAGAGCACTGCTATCTTGCCTGCTTTCTTAGAGTGCCACTGGTGGTTGCTATAAGAAATAAAGTGCTTACCACATACTTCAGCGTAGGTACAAGTCTAACGGTGACTGACGTTCATTACGATGCAAACAGTGCATAAAAGCTATTATATTATTTCTCCCTCTTGAAAAGTTTGCTTCTTTCGCCACATACACACATTATAGCACCACCCATCTATTTTATATGTGGCAATCTTCTCTTAATCAAAAAATTGCCATTTAATATTGTAATCAGTCTTTTCTATAAACAGTCTGCATGCTTTTTTCTTCTTTCCTCGTGTTTCATTGGCAGTGGCACACAATTCATCCAAGTGACTTGCAAATCTATGTGCAGAATTCCTAAGGTAATTTTTCCAAGTATTACTGGTTGAAGTTTAGCCTCTGTTCTTGTAAAATATGCTCGCAAAATGGCTTACAATTCAAATGACAATATTCTGCATATGTCAAGCTGCTATGAATACGAAAAAAAAAAAAGTGTATAAAAAGTTAATCAAATACTACTCAAAAGCCAAATTATCTCTATAATTACACTATTAATGCCAGGAGTAGGGGGACAGTAACCCCTTCTCCTGTATAAATTACTAAGTGCAAAAAGAAAATCTTTCATTTTTCTTTTTCAATCACCCTGCCTTGGTGGGAGACGGCCGGTGCATTAAAAAAAAATGCACTATTGTATTAAAAGGTAAATACTGCAAATAACTGATCATTGGTTCGGTAACCATAGTAATTGCTTCACATTTGGGAGATTGTGCCATAAATCTTATTACATTTTTACAATTCACACATTTACTTCCATCAGAATGAAACTTTGACACCATTTTTAAGTTCTAGTATATTGTGGGAAACTTACTTCAACATCATTTTTAAAATCCTAGATAATGAGAAATTTATTTCAACAGCACCTTGTCCTTTATCTAACGTTAATCACTTTCAATAATGTTTCTACTAAATCATAACATTTTACACTTGATGCAATGTCAATGGATGACCTTGAAGACTATGATGACAAATTCATAAATATTTTGATTACATTATTCTAAAACATTTATATAATCTGTAGTAAGTTACACTTTTAAAATGTCAACAATCTTGACACACAAAAATGATTGTATAATAAATATCCTGAAGAACTATATTACATTTTGTTAATATGAAACAGGTTACATACAACAATCTGCCTGCCCAAGAATTTATTTTGCCTCAAATAAATGAATAAAAAAGGCACATCTTGTAGCAGCAACAGCATTTGTAACAGCCCAATTGATCAGAAGTGAGGCTGTGAATAGCAGACGGAGACGTGAGCCTCCACTACTCCTTACATTGAACACAAACAGGTTTAGTGCTTCATGAACTACAATCAAGATTTTGTGCTAATACTGTATGTTTCCTCTTGATAATACTTGATGAATATCACGGACTTAATTACAAATTATACCAAATGCTTAACACAAGAAATGAATACAAAAAGCCCTGCAAATACAACTTAACAATAAAAAATGTACAAGGTATGCTACTCATTTGTTAACTGCTGCAGTTAGTTAATATCAGGAGCAACTTTGTTAAAATAGCACCATTTGATTGTGATAGTAATCAAAATATGGAGAGCTTTATCCAGCCAAAAATACTGGCATTTCATATTACTGAGCACTAGTGCACAGTATGGATATATTAATGTTTAGCAGATAAAATTCCTGAACAACTACAACTGTCTCACTGGGTTAACAAATGATACTTTTTTCTAATATTATACTAACAGAACCTTGTACAGACCCATACTTCTGTTGCTCTGTTGGAGACTTCAACTCACATTTTGAACCCTGTCGTCTGAGGCAGAGTGGTGAAGGTTTCAATTTTTCCTTACTACTATCTTTGATTTCTTTTCCATTCTCCTTATTTTCTTTGCCTTCCTTACTGCTAGCTATTTTCTTAGCTAACTCTGTCTCTCTAACTAGTTTGCTTTTTTCTGTGTGAGGTAATCTACATCTAGACTTTCCTGGAGAGTCAAGGGTGACTAGCTCTTTGCTATGTCCTGATGTGATGGACTCTTCTGTTTTGTTTAGGGTGTTCTTATTATTTTCTTTGTTTAAAAATTCAGACTTTTTCCATGGACTGACACTGTCTCTGCCATGATGTGAGGAGCTTCCACAACTACCACCATCTACATCTCTAGCTAAGTGCATGGAGGAAGTACTAGGTGCATATAAATCAGATTCTCTAATAAAGCGAATAGAAGACACACTGGGACTGCTGGACTGTGTTGAAACATCTTTACTGCAGCTGGCACTTGTACTACCTGGAGATACTGTGGCAGACACCATGACAGTGTGTGAAGTGCTTTCCTTACTGCTACCACTACTACTACTACTACAGTGAAAAAAAGCTATTTTTTGGGGGCTAGTAGTGTGTGCATCCAATTCCTTACTTCGGCGTGGTGATGTCACTGTGGGTGAAGAAGGAGGATGTAAACGGATCTCTCTGCTGGAGCGGTGGGTTACTGCAGATGGGGGACTGAAGAAAGGACGGGATGTATACGTTCCTTTTAGCCACTGGTGTTGCATAGCTTCGTCCACAGTCAGACGACAGCTAAAACATAAAGTGCAATCAAGTTTCTTCACAACTAATTTTTCTACATTCTATCGAAATATACTGCATTATCATCTCTCTCAATCATCAGTTTAACAGTAACATTTCATTATTCTTAATCCTTATTATAAATATAAACATTTATTTTTTCCTTACTTGCACAATATCAAATATTTTAATTTCCCTAAAGTAGCATTGTTCTTCATTTAAAAAAAATGTATTTTTGAATAAATAAATTATGAGGGCTCACAATGCACTCTATAATTTTAAATGTCAAACTATATTTTACAATTTCCTTTGCACTAAATTAATTCATAAGACAAACCAGGATCATTTAGCATTAATAGACTATTTGGTGAACTTTGCTGATAAGTTGCAGCTTACAGGAGTATTCCGAACCAAATATTGATGGATTTCATCATGTGATTTTACTGACAACTACAGTGGTACCCCGAGTTTAGAACTGCTCCCAACTCGAAGAATTATGCAAATGTATTTGTGTAAGTGCATTTGTAAGCGTATTTTTGGGGGTCTGAAATGGAATAATCTAATTTCCATTATTCCTTATGGGAACAAATTCATTTGCTCCCATAAGTTCAAAACTCGGGGTACCACTGTATTTGTTTATTAAGATCAGCTTAATGTGTAAGAGTCAAGATTTGCTGAATTGTATGGTAGAAAGACAACATGTGCAGAGCAACCCTTTACTAACAGACCAAGTTTCTTTGTGCTGACTTCATGAAAGCTCAGATTAGAGAATTTTTTTTTTTTTTTCTCAACAAGTCGGCCGTCTCCCACCGAGGCAGGGTGACCCAAAAAAAGAAAGAAAATCCCCAAAAAGAAAATACTTTCATCATCATTCAACACTTTCACCACACTCGCACATTATCACTGTTTTTGCAGAGGTGCTCAGAATACAACAGTTTAGAAGCATACACATATAAAGATACACAACATATCCCTCCAAACTGCCAATATCCCAAACCACTCCTTTAAAGTGCAGGCATTGTACTTCCCATTTCCAGGACTCAAGTCCAACTATATGAAAATAACCGGTTTCCCTGAAACCCTTCACTAAATATTACCCTGCTCACACTCCAACAGATCGTCAGGTCCCAAGTACCATTCGTCTCCATTCACTCCTATCTAACACGCTCACGCACGCTTGCTGGAAGTCCAAGCCCCTCGCCCACAAAATCTCCTTTACCCCCTCTCTCCAACCCTTTCGAGGACGACCCCTACCCCTCCTTCCTTCCCCTATAGATTTATATGCTTTCCATGTCATTCTACTTTGATCCATTCTCTCTAAATGACCAAACCACCTCAACAACCCCTCTTCTGCCCTCTGACTAATACTTTTATTAACTCCACACCTTTTCCTAATTTCCACACTCCGAATTTTCTGGATAATATTTACACCACACATTGCCCTTAGACAGGACATCTCCACTGCCTCCAACCGTCTCCTCGCTGCTGCATTTACCACCCAAGCTTCACACCCATATAAGAGTGTTGGTACTACTATACTTTCATACATTCCCTTCTTTGCCTCCATAGATAACATTTTTTGACTCCACATATACCTCAACGCACCACTCACCTTTTGTCCCTCATCAATTCTATGATTAACCTCATCCTTTCCAAATCCATCCGCCGACACGTCAACTCCCAAGTATCTGAAAACATTCACTTCTTCCATACTCCTCCTCCCCAGTTTGATATCCAATTTTTCTTTATCTAAATCATTTGACACCTTCATCACCTTACTCTTTTCTATGTTCACTTTCAGCTTTCTACCTTTACACACATTCCCAAACTCATCCACTAACCTTTGCAATTTTTCTTTAGAATCTCCCATAAGCACAGTATCATCAGCAAAAAGTAACTGTGTCAATTCCCATTTTGAATTTGATTCCCCAAAATTTAATCCCACCCCTCTCCTGAACACCCTAGCATTTACTTCCTTTACAACCCCATCTATAAACATATTAAACAACCATGGTGACATTACACATCCCTGTCTAAGACCTACTTTTACCGGGAAGTAGTCTCCCTCTCTTCTACACACCCTAACCTGAGCCTCACTATCCTCATAAAAACTCTTTACAGCATTTAATAACTTACCACCTATTCCATATACTTGCAACATCTGCCACATTGCTCCTCTATCCACTATCATATGCCTTTTCTAAATCCATAAATGCAATAAAAACTTCCCTACCTTTATCTAAATACTGTTCACATATATGCTTCAATGTAAACACTTGATCTACACATCCCCTACCCACTCTGAAACCTCCTTGCTCATCCGCAATCCTACATTCTGTCTTACCTCTAATTCTTTCAATTATAACCCTACCGTACACTTTTCCTGGTATACTCAGTAAACTTATTCCTCTATAATTTTTACAGTCTCTTTTGTCCCCTTTCCCTTTATATAAAGGGACTATACATGCTCTCCGCCAATCCCTAGAGAAATGTGATCTATAAATAAAAGTGTCCTCTGCATGCAGTCTTTCCCCTCATACAAGTTCTGCTTAATTTCTAAAATTGCTCGATGAAAAAGATGCCAGAATAGCACTGAGTGCAAACATTTGACCTTAATCTAAAAATATGACCTTGCTACACATAACTGTAAAAAGATAAAACAGTATATAAAAAAAAACTGTACCTGGGATTGACAATCAGCAGCCGTGTGATGAAGTCAATTGCCTGATCTGAGACATTACAGAAAAGGTCCTTCGGGAAATCAACCTGACCTTGAGATATATTAAGAAACGTTTCTTGCTTAGTGTCACCACCAAAGGGTGAATGTCCGGTGAGTAAAACGTACGTCAGAACACCCACAGACCTGTAGGTGAAAAATACTTATATGCAAGATCAGATTGAAATTCATAACATGAATTCTAAGTGAAAATACCCTTCAAACAAGGTTCTTTGAGGGTCAGTGAGGGGCTTCTGATCCAGGGAATTGAACCTGGCCTCCCCTTTCTTGCATCAAACCTGACTGCCTCACATTCTCCTAGGTGTTGTACAACCTCCTACAGGTTTAGCACTCCCCCAATGAATATTTCTTTTTCAACACATCAGCTGTCTCCCACCTAGGCAGGGTTACCCAAAAGAGAAATAAACACCTTCAGGCATTGTACTTCCCACCTCCAGGACTTAAGTCCAGCTAACCGGTTTCTCTGAATCCCTTCGCTTAAAATAACTGAGATATTTGCTGTTTTGAGGTTATGTGAACCGCTGTATCTGCACACATTTGGCAAGACAGTAATAATGTGAATGGTGGTGAAAGTGTTTCCTTTTTGGGTCACCCTGCCTCAATGGGAGATGACCAGTGATTAAAAAAAAAAAACTATGGTGTAAGACTAGAGATAGGGATGTAGTTTAATTTAGTTATATAGAGGTTTTGTATATGGAGAAGACTAATCTTACTGAAATGTACAGCAACAAAATACAGAAAAAAAGTAGTATTTAGTGATGAAGAAAATTCAGATGAAACAACTGCTAGTAATCATGAAGGAATCTGAGAGAACGTCACAAGTAAAAGCTTTTGTAGTCAAATATTAAAATATGACAAGGAGTCTTGAGTATGGCAATCAATGCTTATGACATTGTTCCTAGTAAATTTGTAAATAAATTAATAATTCATAAAATTCTACAAAAAAGTTAATGAAAAGGGATGTGATTTGCTACATCTACTGTACTATACTCTACACAAATAACCCACACATAGAAGAGAGGAGCTTACGATGACGTTTTGGTCTGACTTGGACCATTTACAGTTACACTGACTTTGTAAACAGTCCAAATCGGACCGAAACGTCGCCATAAGCTCCTCTCTTCTATGTGCGGGTTATTTGTTTATCGTTCCAGTCACGGTATTGTGCCTTTTTTAGTTATGTACTATACTATTCAAGATGTCCAAATATAATTTGTTCAATTTGTATTTTAGACTAATAATCAGTTACAACGTACCACATGTCTGTAGCCAGGCTAATGGGTTCGTACTGCAAGATCTCTGGTGCTGTGAAAGAAAAAATTTTATTTAGAAAAGACCTTTGCTGCAAGTTTAGCTGACAGCATTCATTCCAATTACAGTTGTTCTTAAAATCCGATGAAAATTTGTATTACGTATTAGTTGAGGCAAATCATCAGTTGTCTAGACTTCTTGGCAACCCCTTCTAGTAATTACATCTTTCACAACAAGACCACAAATTGAAAGTTAAACATTGATAATGTTTTAGGCTGTCTTGGACATTATCAGAGTAATGTGTTCTTTTATCAAACTGAATTTTCTGTTTACCTTATGATACTGTACTTTAGAAATGAAGACTTGTTAAATGAAATGAATACTATAGTACCGTATTACTGTTCCAATTTTTTTTCATGTGCATAGCACTCTTACTGTAATGTAATATCAAACTTTCAGACCACTGGTCTGAAAGTTGGATATTAATGTGCCCATTTTCAGACCACTGGTCAGAAACTGGGTGCATTACTGGATTATCAGCAATGTTCAGGGGTAAGCACCAGAATTTCTATGAAGGCATGAGGCATGCCAGATTACTTATGTCCTACAGTAAATAGGTTGTTAGACTTGCATCACAACTCCCATAAATCATAGTTATCCATTGTTTACAATGTAAATTTATCCATTTTCACACATTATACAAGTGCTCCTCGACTTACTATGGTTCAATTTTAAGATGGTGCAAAAGCAATTACTTGGGAGATGAAACTTAAGATAATTATCCAGCACAAAGGCACAAGTTTGTAACCTCTATACATTTTTTTTTTACTTTTCGATACTGGTATTTAGTTACAGTAATTATTTGTTTATTTACTTATTCAGTAACTGTAGTTATTTATTTATTTGTTAATTTAGCATATCATTCACATTCGACTTACGATGGGTTTGTAGAAACGTAACCCCATCGTAAGTCAAGAAGCACCTGTAAATTTATCCACTTTCACACATTATACTTCCACTTTAAACAAGTATAATTTCTAAATAGCTATCGTTACAATACAAATTTAATTTGAAGCAATATAAAATTCCATCTAAAAGAAAATCACCCTCAGAATTAATGTGCAAAGGGGCTTCCACTGCTCAATACCGTTTGATTATCTCAACAACTTGTCTGAAATGGAATTGTACAGGACGATTCTTGGGACTAACAGTAAACTTATGAAGTCAATAAGAATGGCTAAGAACAGCAAAAAGCTGCCAGAAATATCCAGTAAGTGGCTATGTGAATTCACTGATGATAAATGCATGGAGGTAAGAAAGTGAAGGAAAGGAACAACTGCTATGGTCAAAAAAAAAATACAGGAGGTCCAATCTAGGGATGGACATAATGATGAATCTATATCAGCAGGGGTTCACATACAGAATGCATGTAGTAGAGTTGCCAGTATAATTGCTCAGCCCGGGCCTTTTCCAAGTGGTGGCCCGGCCTTGGCTCCCTGTCGTGGGAGTCTCTCAGGCCAATGTCTGCCATGGGAGGAGGTACAAGTATCGCATCATCTGGGACCAGCTGTCCTCAGGCCTAGCCCCATTCCTCTCCCACACGGGGCTTGGAGGGAGATGCTAGGCACCTTGGGCTGTCACAAACCCCGCCCACACTGGGCTTGAAGGGTGTGGCAGCTTAATAGCAGCAGACGATGTCAGGAGGTGCAAAGGCAGCAAGCACTACAGGATCCTTTTGGAGCCACACCCCAACTTTGGGCCAAAGCCTGAGCACTGGGGTAGCTCAAGAATGCCTTTAGCTGTGTGTGTGTTGCTGATGCTGCTACTACTTCACTTGTCTGTTGCACTCTCCTCTTCTAACATACAGATCAACTTCATTAGTGTATGGAACACCGATAAATATAAAAATAACCTTTCAGGAACCAGAACAGATCCCATTAGATTAATATACATATACCACACATGCAAGGGCTATACTGTAATATGCAGAAACAGTAGACAATTCATATCTCTAATGTGCAAGAAAGCTTGAGAAGGACCAGTCTACTGCCACCAAAACTGTTCCTAAAGGTAGAGAGCTAAGCTATGATGATAAACTTAAAAAGACTCCATTTTACAACATACAAGATTCTCAAGAGGTATCAATGAAGTGGATAAAGACAGAGATAGGAATAGGATGAGGGAAAACAACTGCTAAAATGAGTCAGATATAAGAGAAGGAATTCCTTCAACACAAACATAACAGGCAAGTGGAACGTTAGAAGTGGTAGGAGAAGTTAATTCCAAACATGAATTATGTAAATATGACAAAGGGTTAAATGTGAACAGCATCAGCATAGCATCAAATGATTAGTGAATTATTCATTTTATTGTATTAATTAAAATGCAATAAAGTCACTAGGGTCAAACATCCTTGCCAATTAAATCAGAGAAACTGCTAGACGGTTTATCCAAGACTGTACCTAAGAGATGGTAGTCACCCAAGTACTATTCATTAATATTCCCAACAAAGGTGGCTCAGCTTTATGGAAGAGTGCAGGAGATAGAGTTCAATCTTAGCAAACACAGTTAAAGAGGTTACTGTACTTTTGTTAGTCTGCAAGAAAAACAAAAGCTAACAAACAAATAGAACAATGAAAACCAAAAACTGATGAAAAGTAACATACTAAATGTTCACTCACCAACATAATCAGGAGTGCCAAGAACCTCACGAACTTCTATGTCTGACAGAATGATGCGTGAAATGCCAAAGTCACACAATTTAACATCACTCTGTGGATGTTGTCCCATCAGCAGGAGGTTCTGGGGCTGTGGAAGGACAACAGTTTCACTATGGTATTAAATGCTGCCAATGGTCTTAATCTCTTATCTTAAAATATAAATGCCATCACAAAACCAATTACTGTATTAGAGGAAAAACAATTAGAACAAATGCTAAAGCAATTTAATTTAGCAGCAACATGAAAATTGATAAACTTTCGTTTTTCTTTTTGGGCCACCCTGCCTTGGTGGGATACGGCCGGTGTGTTGAAAGAAAGAAAGAAATGAAAATTGATATAAGTAAATTGTTTTACAATTTTTTAGCATGTAATATTGCCCTGCTAGATCAATAAACTCTGAAAATGTTACACGACTTTTGGCCTACAACTTTTCAGGAAAAATTTTACTCAGTTTTTAAATGTTTTAAACTGAGGAGGATTTGTAGTTTTTTTTTTAAATACACAAATAATTTTACACACTTAAAATTTAATACTGTCTCTTGTGTGTTATCCAAAATAAAATGATTAAACTCAATGTTTTAAAAGCTATGTAATTTACTAAATACAGGAGGGCCCTGCTTACAGCAGGTTAGGTTCTGGGCTACTGCTGTAAAGCAAAAAATCACTGTAAAGTAAATCATAGCCTTTTTTTTTTTACTTTCAAATGCATATAACAGCCTGATAACATGTTTACACTATCATATATATATTAAGTGAGCAATAGAGCTAGGTGCAAAAAATGCATACACGGTACACACATTACTTACGTTAAAATATTTTCATCCTTAATTTATAGGGAGTGGTGAATATATTTATTGTAAGAATTCTGAATAAATGAAGAATGGGTATATGTGAAAACTGCTGCATTAGTGAAATGCCGTAAAGCAAAGTGCAGGGCCCTCTTATAGTCTGTTGTTTTTAGTACACTATATAAAAATTACTTCATACTTTCTAAACTAAATAATGGTAAACAGCTGCACTCTGTAAATTTATTACTGTGCATGCCATACAAAAAAATATATAAAAATATTAGATGTGGTTTACAGACATGCCAGAATGGCTGCACATTGTCTTATGTTATAAGTTATGACTTGTGAAGGTCTCAGTAAGAGGCAGAAATACATAGCACTCACAGCATTTTCTGTTACACTGCCTCCATACAGATTCATTTGTGCCACCAACTAGTGATTACTTTAAAATTTAGTAATATTTAAGTTGAACATGACCATGAAAAAATTGAATACAAATACCTTAAGGTCAAGGTGGGCAATATTGTTGGCATGTAGGAAGCGGAGAGCGCCAAGGATGTTGATCATGTAGCGGAGGACGACCCCCTCGTCCAGATTTTCTTCTTCATCTATTACCCTCTGCAACTCACCTCCCTCGGCCCTGTAACAATTGTAAATAAAGGATTTACAGCACACAAACAAAGGAAACAACATTCTTAAAAAAGCTACTATGAATATTCAACAATTATACATTTTTAAGAATGCAATATCTGCTCATCCCACTATTAAAAAGATTGCAAACTTTCATGGGGAAGCACTCAACCCTTAACAGTCACAAAGGGTTACAAGTTTTTCATCTATGCCAAGGCATTCCTCTTTATGGGTTTTGAACATTAATAACAATATTTTAAAGTTGAGATAGTATAATTGAGCTTGATAAATTAGACACATGTGCAACTCTTGGGTATCTTTGTTGAGGAAACGTTTCGCCACACAGTGGCTTCATCAGTCCATACATAGGAGAAACTTGAAGAACAGGAGGAGAATGAGGTAATCAGTCCCTCAACCTTGAGTCGATGTGTTCAGTCCATCAATTCTCCTCCTGTTCTTCAAGTTTCTCCTATGTATGGACTGATGAAGCCACTGTGTGGCAAAACGTTTCCTCAACAAAGATACCCAAGAGTTGCACATGTGTCTAATTTATCAACATGTCGGTTCTCTGAACCATTCATCTACATAACTGAGCTTAAATCTGAAGTCCACTTTTTTTTTCATCATAATCAGAACACTGTGCCGCATGGCTGCGTTATATAACAGTAATTATCTATATAACAATAATTATCTAATGCCCCCATCACACAATTTGGCTGTTCTGACTCGTGAAACCTTCTAAATTCATGGAATTGGGCCCACCCCTTCCTTCTGATTAAAACTGATTACCCCTACACCTCCCATTGCCCGGTACTGTACGACCCTTAAGGGTTTGGCGCTTCCCAGTGAGAGGCTCTTCATTTAAAGAATTAAGACCTATCCTCCCCTTTCTTGGATAAAACCTGATGTCTCCCATTCCCCAAACACTGTACAATACCAATGGTTTAAATAATTCCCCATAATTCTAATACTTACAGCTCTAAGACGAGGATAATCTCCGAGGCAGTCTCATAGAGTTGGTGGAGCGAGACAATCCTGGAGGAGGATCTGGCCAGGAGCAAGACAGCAGCCTCGTGCAGAATTTCATGCCTCACGTCCTGGGCTCTCCTACGTTTGCGCATAACTTTAGCAGCAAACCAAGTGCCAGTACGTAGGCACCGAGCACGGCGCACGGCTGCAAACTTACCCCTGCAAACAAGACCAAAATTCATATTCTTAGCCCTGTCAACAGTGAAAAAATTACATTCTCAACCATGTACACTGAAAATATTACATCATGCTCAACCCTGTCGACACACTACAAAATTTACATTACTCACAACCCTGTAAAAATACATTTCAAAATTTGCATTAACACTATTTCACAAGGTATCCTTATAGTAGTTACTAGATTTTCAATTAAATCCTGAGAACACCCCATCCAACTGACTTAAAATTTTTAATTTTGGTGTAATGTACCTAGGGAAAGGTTTATGCAGCTACTAACATGTGACATTACTATTAGGCCACTTTTATATACCACAGACGATTCCCAGATTTGGTTTTCGAGCAATAACTTTTGAGAACCTCTTCTGATCAGCTTCAAACTTCCAAAAAGTGTTTCCTTGCTTAAAAAAAAAAGATTAAGTTAGGTAAGGTTTGTCAGGAAACAGAAGCGTTTCCTGACGCAGATCTTAGTCAGATGATGACCCGCCGTTGGAGCTTTTGGTCATCTGACTGAGACCTTCCGCTGGCTTACCCCTCCACCCCTTTAAAAATTACGGTCAGTTATAACCATTAGTTCTTTAAAAAAAATTCACGTCACCTCTTCCAAGCGACATTAATTTTTAATGGCTGATGCATTCTGTCCACCGGATGTTACCCAATAAACTTGTGTTTTGCGAATATGATGGTATGCAATACCGACAAGTTTATAATAAAGACACATGTGCACCAGTTAGGTATCTATTCCGAAACGTTTCGCCTACGCAGCAGGCTTCTTTTGGTGCCACTGTACTCAACTGAAGCAGTAGAGATGTGAAGACGATGGACAGATTATATTGTCTTCACATTTCTACTGGTTCTCTTGCCTGTATTCGACTGAAGAAACCTACTGTGTAGGCGAAATGTTTTGAAATAGATACCTAACTATTGCACTTGTGTCTTAATTATGAACGTGTGTTTTATAGATTCAAGTCTGCCAATTTAAAAATATGGTTAATAAACCTGGAAATGCTTAATTCCGAATAATAATTAGCAACTGTCTTGGTGGGTTTTGTTCCAAAGAAGGTCTGCATTTATTTTAAGGTCTACCTGGAGGGTATTCCGGGGGTCAACGCCCCCGCGGCCCGGTCCACAACCAGGCCTCCTGGTGGATCAGGGCCTGATCAACCAGGCTGTTACTGCTGGCCGCACGTAGTCCAACGTACGAACCACAGCCCGGCTGGTGTAAGTTTAAGGCGTGTACATTTAATTTGCCAATTATATTAGCATCCATACAATAAATGAAGAATGCTTCTTCCGATCGGCTTCAATCCCTAATGCTGGTGTATCTTACATACATTTTTGAAATCTTGGGCTGTTTAGGTACCAATCTGCTAATTTTATTAAAGCAATTGTTGAAGATCGAGATAAGAACATAAGAAAGAAGGAACACTGCAACAGGCCTACTGGCCTGATGCATCTTACATAAACAAAGCTTTGGATTCTAATAGCTTCTCGCGATAAATTTAAGACCTGTTATTTTTGAGGCATAAACGGTAGGAAGAAAAAAAAAGACGGTAGGAGGGAAGAGGGAGGGACCTAAGAACTAAAAAAAAAAAAGAAGAACAAAGATTAAAAAAAAAAACTTAGTATTATTAACGGTGAAAGAGATTGGTAACACAAACAAGGTTATGTAGGAGTAACGTGGAGAGGAAGAGCTGTGTTGGCACAGTCTCCGCCTCGTACCCTGGGGGAGGACGGGTCAGCAGACGACAGGTCAATACTACGCCAATCCCACCTCCCCAGCCACACTTTTATGACGAAAACCCAGAGCTCTTATTCACACCCTCTTACTCTTTATTTCCCCCCACCTTCATATGTCTCATTTCCATCCTTATAGCTTGCCTGTATGTCTCTTCTTCATATGTTGTTTTTTTTTTTTTTTGTGACGCGCTAAACCCAAGGGGTCATTCTGTCGTGGAAGTGAGGCATTAGACATACGTAACACCTGGGTATCTTTATTTGAACACGTATCGCCAATCAGTGGCTTTATTATTTTAATACAGAAGTAACTGAAGGTGTTGAAACTGGAGATATTATAAGACGAGGTAATCAGTCCCTCAGTCTTGCAAAACTAGACAGAAGACAGTGGAAGACGAGGTAGTCAGTCCCAGTCATGAAAAAATAGACAGAAGACAGTGGAAGACGAGGTAGTCA
>NC_091298.1:59644077-59646577 GCF_038502225.1 Cherax quadricarinatus
CTTCACGGCTGCTGCAACTAACCCATCTCTTTGGGAAGGACCTACTTCCACTGGGGAATCCCGCCTACCAGTGACTGACCTCGTCTGCTGCCCGTCCCATTCACTGACGCCTATAAAAAGCGCCAGTCTTCTTGCCTTTGCTCCAGACTCTCCTCCACCACGATGCTGTGAACACTAACTCCAAGGCCGAGGGACTGATTACCTCATCTTTTGTATATAGTTCTACTGTCTTCCTATTATGTCCTAGAATCTGTATTGATAAAGCCACTGGATGGCGAAACGTCTACTACAATAAAGATATCCAGATGTTGCACATGTGTCTTAACTTTCATATTGTCGGTATTTTATACCTTTCTTTGCACAACTTGTCAGACACTGCAACATCATGGAATCTTGGTTCAGAGGACATCTACAAGACCTTCTTCACGGCTGCTGCAACTAACCCATCTCTTTGGGAAGGACCTACTTCCACTGGGGAATCCCGCCTACCAGTGACTGACCTCGTCTGCTGCCCGTCCCATTCACTGACGCCTATAAAAAGCGCCAGTCTTCTTGCCTTTGCTCCAGACTCTCCTCCACCACGATGCTGTGAACACTAACTCCAAGGCCGAGGGACTGATTACCTCATCTTTTGTATATAGTTCTACTGTCTTCCTATTATGTCCTAGAATCTGTATTGATAAAGCCACTGGATGGCGAAACGTCTACTACAATAAAGATATCCAGATGTTGCACATGTGTCTTAACTTTCATATTGTCGGTATTTTATACCTTTCTTTGCACAACTTGTCAGACACTGCAACATCATGGAATCTTGGTTCAGAGGACATCTACAAGACCTTCTTCACGGCTGCTGCAACTAACCCATCTCTTTGGGAAGGACCTACTTCCACTGGGGAATCCCGCCTACCAGTGACTGACCTCGTCTGCTGCCCGTCCCATTCACTGACGCCTATAAAAAGCGCCAGTCTTCTTGCCTTTGCTCCAGACTCTCCTCCACCACGATGCTGTGAACACTAACTCCAAGGCCGAGGGACTGATTACCTCATCTTTTGTATATAGTTCTACTGTCTTCCTATTATGTCCTAGAATCTGTATTGATAAAGCCACTGGATGGCGAAACGTCTACTACAATAAAGATATCCAGATGTTGCACATGTGTCTTAACTTTCACAAACAGTATGGTTGACCAGGCAAGCACCAGACGAGTCTGGCCCATGGCCGGGCTCTGCGAGCAAAAAATCTCTCTGAACTCAAAGATACAAACTTGACAGTGAAACACCCAACAATACACTTCCAGGAAG
The DNA here is from genome assembly GCF_038502225.1 of Cherax quadricarinatus. Taxonomy (NCBI): domain Eukaryota; kingdom Metazoa; phylum Arthropoda; class Malacostraca; order Decapoda; family Parastacidae; genus Cherax; species Cherax quadricarinatus. The sequence goes on from NC_091298.1 coordinate 59,645,382, forward strand.
CACTGGGATAATCTCGATTATAAAATGCTTCGTTCACATAATGAAGCTTGTTTAATATATATTGAAGGATCCTAATAACACGATAATGAAATATATACAACCTATAAAGGATTTCCTCTGTCGGACTGACATTTGAGTTAAAAAAAAATTGAATCTGAACAATATTCTGAATTCAGCATATCAGAAATTCAGTGACCAACAATTTACATTATAACTAAAAGGTAAAAGTTTACAATTAACACAGTGGCCACCAAATATATTGAGTGTGTATAGGAGGGTGGGTGCGTCCGAGCGTTGTCACGATTCCAGCCAGTGTCAGTTTTATAGGCGTTTTGGTACCACGAAAACGAGGTAGTTTGTCTGGAAATAGCTTGTGATAACTTTTTGTCGTTCAGCTTGAACCTTGACGAAATTGTTTGTACACTTTTGCTTCGTGCTGAATGATGTTGATTGTTGAGTAATCCAACAGTTGCTCGACAACACTGTGGAGACAGAGACGTTCACTTATATAAAATGAATTTCCTTTTCCCCACTATAACTCAAGAAGATCTGTGATATTTAGAGATTTGTGTATATTCCATATCAGTTTATTGTATGGCTACTGGGATCCATCACTTTACACTAACTTGGTCTGGAAAAAGTGGTGTTTGCGAAGACTTCATGATGACGATGAAAGGTTTTTGATTCAATGAAATGGAGGCACCCTCCCCTTCCTCGGATAAATTTTTTTTCGAGTTCTATCTCCGCAGCCCGGCTTGAATAAAGGCATACTTGACTATTTGGTCAACCAGGTTATCGCTGTTAACGGCCCACAAATCTACATAGTTATCACATATGTTATTGATGGTATACAATAACGACAAGTTGTATTCGTCTGAAGCCTACAATGCAAGCTAACCGTTTCGGCAATATACTGAAATCCAGTGATATAAATGTTTCTTATTCATCGATCTAGTCATCACAACCTGGCTGATCAAGAACTTGTATCTGGTAGTCACCCATTTTTCTCAACGTCGAACTTAGTTTGACCAACAATATCTTCTAAACCTGTTGTTAGGTAAGACATATGTAACAGTTAGGTATCTTTATTTCGAAACGTTTCGCCTACACAGTAGGCTTCTTCAGTCGAGTACAGAAAGTAGGCGAAAAGTTTCGAAATAAAGATACCTAACTGTTGCATATGTGTCTTACCTAAC
>NC_091298.1:59651577-59679077 GCF_038502225.1 Cherax quadricarinatus
TGGGAAGCCAGGACAGGCGAAGAATAGAGATAGAGAGGAGTATCCACAGTCGTAGAGAAAGTGCCAGGCTTAACCTAGCAGCTAGGCTTGGTAAGCAAATTAACAGGAGGCAACAGGTGTTAAGGGACTTGCTCATACATCTAGTCTAGCCCAGAGTTCGACCCTGTGATTCGATTTACTCACGTATTTCCCAGAAAAGTGTGAAACTGCAAAGAGGGTTGGAAGGGTGAACTAGCTTATTGTGAGAAACTTATTCCTAACAAATTGGTTTTCTTATTCATTTATTTTCTCTGTTCTTTCTGTTAATTTCTAGTAATTTTCGTATGTTGTGTTCGTGGAACGAAATAACTGGTTGGTTGGTTTATTAGGTTTAAAAACCTATCGCCTACACGAGGGTCATTACGGCAGCATGTCTGTCCTGTCCTGTTGTAGATTCGCTGGTATAATCACCCGCCCCGGGTCTTTTCCAAGAGGTGGCCCGGTCTTGACTCCTGTCGTGGGAGTGTCTCGGACCAATGCCTGCCATGGGAGGAGGTACAAGTACCTCCTCATTTTCTGGGACTAGCTGTCCGCAGGCCTAGCCCCATTCCCTGCCCCCACGGGGCTCGGAGGGAGAAGCTAGGCACAATGGGCTCCCACAAACCTCGCCCACACTGGGTTCGAAGGGTGTGGCAGATGCATAGCAGCAGACGATGTCAGGAGGTGCAAAGGCAACAAGCACTACAGGATCCTTGTGGAGCCACACCCCAGCTTTGGGCCATAATCTCGAGTGCTGGGGGAAGCTCAAGAATGCCTCTTGCTGGGAGTTGCTGCTACTGCTACTTCACTTGTCCGTTGCACTCTGGGCAGCGTGTCACCTTTGCACCACCAATCAATCCTTAGAACAGGAATCTCTACGTATATACAAAGCAGGTGAAATCGCAGATCTAGAGAGTGTACAGAGATCCTTTACTGCACGTATAAGTTCTGTCAAGCACCTTAACTACTGGGAACGCTTGGAAGCACTTGACTTGTACTCGTTGGAACGCAGGAGGGAGAGATATATCATAATCTACACTTGGAAAATCTTGGAAGGAATGGTCCCAAATCTGCACACAGAAATCACTCCCTACGAAAGTAAAAGACTGGCCAGGCGATGCAAAATGCCCCCAATAAAAAGTAGGGGCGCCACTGGTACACTAAGGGAAAACACCGTAAGTGTCCGGGGCCCAAAACTGTTTAACAGCCTCCCATCAAGTATTAGGGGAATTGCCAATAAGCCCCTGGCTGCCTTCAAGAGAGAGCTGGACAGATACCTAAAGTCAGTGCCGGATCAGCCGGGCTGTGGCTCGTACGTTGGACTGCGTGCGGCCAGCAGTAACAGCCTAGTTGATCAGGCCCTGATCCATCGGGAGGCCTGGTCATGGACCGGGCCGCGGGGGCGTTGATCCCCGGAATAACCTCCAGGTAACCTCCAGGTAACCTAGGAGTTTTGCGTATACCCGTCAATACTGACAGGTATACGTATAACCTTTCAGCAGGAGTACTGTAACCAACCCAGTGACCTGCATGCTTCAACTCAACGCAGCCACACTACGCCCTTTGTTCAGCCTGGCCAACCACTCTCTCTGTATTACACCGCGCGAGCAATAATATTCCCTCCACTCAAGCTGCGAACGATAGTAAAAAAAAATACCTGACTCATTCTCGCACACCATCTCCATCTCTCTCTTTCTCACTCTCATGGCTGGGAGTGTAGGCGACGTACTAGGAAGGTGTGAAGGTGCTGAAAGGTAAAAGTTTAGGGTAAATCTAGCAGGCATGTGTGAGGGTGTTCTGAAAGTGTGACATACAGGTCTCTACACTTTGAATGATCGGTGGACAAGTTGCTGTTCCATAGGAGCGAGATGTTGAATGCTTTCATCACTGGGTAACAATGGTGGTGTTCCAGTCTTCAGTAAACAGATAACTTCCCTGGCGAGGGTCCTTTGACGCTGACCCGTTCGACGATTTAACAACCATTTGTTTTTCGGTGTTACATTGTAAACCCGTGTGGTTAAGAAATCTTTGGCTAGTCGTTGTTGTACACAAGTGTTTGAGCAGCTGCTGAATTCACTGAACGATATACCAGTGCTTATGCAACCGCTGGTTTAACTGAATGATATACCCGTGGTTATGCAACCGCTGGTTTGACTGAATGATATACCCGTGGTTATGCAACCGCTGGTTTCACTGAATGATATACCCGTGGTTATGCAACTTTTGGATTACCGGTTGTAAATTTTCTACTGTTTTGAGTCGCATATACAGTAAACCTGTTGTATCTGTTAATACCTCCGGGGATCATCGCCCCCGCGGCCGGGCCTCAGAGCAGACATTACACTATAAGAACATACGTGGCAGCAAAAGAAGCCATGGTATTCTGGAACATTACAGAGCAGATAATTGTAATCATAGGAAAGCTAAAACATCCGTACTGGTCATACAGCGCCTGCGGAATGGGAAGTATGCATATGCAATCCAAGGGAGTATATATTGAATTCCTTGGATTAAGAGCATCACCGGCATCAAGGCATATATATCCCTTGAAGGACCTGTGAACAGCAACACTGGTGCGAGGCTCTAGCTCATATATACAGACCAAGTACACTGAGTACACCATACACTGGCCGTGTGGGTAACAGAGTAACAACCCACATTCAACATTATTTCCATGCTGTTGAATGGAAGTGGGGGCTCCTATAAGGTGGTATACTGCACATGTAAATGAACCTGATTATTTATAATATTACTGCTCAAATGCGATTATGTTTGAGTTTATTTATATATATTTTTTCACAGTTGAAGTGACAGATTGAGCTGTTATCATTCCTTGGTTTTACATGAACGCTGTTATCATACTTGTACCTTTGATATACTGCTGATGAGTTTCAAGAGTTTTTCTACTCCCGAAGAATGGCCTTGAGCCAAGCTTGTCTGGTACTTGCCTGGTCAGCTAGGTTGTTGCTTTTGGTGGCCCGCTGGCCCACATATTCATCACAGCCTGGTTGATCTGGCACTTGGTGGAGATACTTGTTCAGTTTCCTCCTGAAGATTTCTACACTTGTTCCAGCGTTTCTGATTACTTCTGGTAAAATGTTGAATAGTCTGGAGCCACGGATTTTGACAATATTCTCTTACTGTGCCGACGGCGCAGGCCCTTAGATACTGCTACTGCTACCCCGTATCCCCCAGGATGCCACCAACAATGGTCGGCTAATACCCAAGTTACTTATTTACTGCTAGGTCATAAAGGGAGGACCTTTCTGTTGGACGCCAACACATACACATTAAGGTCCCCCCCCCCTTCCTTGAACAAGGCTCAACAGTCGACTATTTGATGGCAGCCAAATAAGTCGTGGGCAGAGTGGAGGTCACCCACTGCAGCTCAATTAGGAGAGCTGACCTGGTTACCGTGATGGTCGACCCTCTGCTACGTATCTTCATTTTCTTTCACCAATGTCAAAAAAAAAAAAATGAAAATGTGATTTTCTGAAGTTTGGGTTAGCGTAAGTTTGGTTAAACTTGGTTTGGTTACGTCAGACTATATTAGGCTAGCGTGGTATAATGGTCAATAGAGTACATGGTAGCATGCAAATCAGTCAATTGGGTTATGGGATTTTAGTGTAAAAACGTCAAGTCCTTGATGGTCAAAACGTCTTCACAATAAAAGGCCATAACCGCATTTTGTCCTATTTAGGTTAGCTACATTGGTAGGATAGTTTATATTTACTTGGGTAAGATTGGATGTTACACAAACCTATATAAAATATATAACCTCAAACAAACTTATTAAAATAAGGGCGCCATACGTCTGGGAACGATGAACCAGGTTGTGATGGATATGTGGGGAAGCGGACCAACAGCAATAACAGCCTGGTTGACCAGGCAAGCACCAGACGACCCTGTCCCAAAGCAGGGCTCCGGGAGTAGAAAAACTCTCGGAACTCGTCAAAGGTATACCAAAGGTAAAGGTAACGTGCTTAATTATAAAACGTTCAAATCTGAACAAGTATCAACTGTGGTACAAGAATGCGAGTTGCCCTGTGCGACGCTTAAGGGAAACCACATGATAACCTGTGATCTCTCAGTGTTAACTAGTATGGCCGCTGATCCTATCAGCGACCTCTCAGTGTAACCCAAACAAGTTTCCCCTAGCACCCAGAGTACTGTATGGGGGTACATAAGACCCAGGCCGGGACTCCACCGACGATTCACATACAGATTCGATTAAACAGATCATATAACCTCCACACAGGAGAGAGAAGCTTACGACGACGCTTCAGTCTGCTGTGTGGATTATTTGTGTATTGTTCCAGTCGCGGTATTGTGAATCTTTGTTCTTTAATAAACAAGCTAACCTAGTCATGGACCGGGCCGCGGGGGCGTTGATCCCCGGAATAACCTCCAGGTAACCTCCAGGTGCATTATGGTAGACTCCAGGAAAACCATTCCTGAAAATTCATAGTAAACCCCTCAAGAGATGTATACTTTTGACGAGTTCCGAGTTTGTCTACACCCGGAGCCCGGCCATAGACCAGACTCGTCTGGTGCTTGCCTGGTCAACCAGGCTGTTGTTGCTGGTGGCCCGCTGACCCACATATCCATCAACCTGGCACTGTTTTCCTCTTGAAGACTTCTAAAATAAAGATTCAAGTCTCAAGTGTATATACAACGGAAATGCACTTCTCTCAGTGTATACACACTTGAAGATACACATGTATATAGATTTTTTAGCAAGGTTTGAAGCCTGTCGACTAAAAGAGGGTCATTAAAGGCATATACCTCAATAAATTACTGTTTTAACTGGGACGAGAATTAAAAATGCATATATTCATCTTTCAATGTATACATTGCAATATATGCATACATACCTGTGTATATACATTGAAATATGCACATCTCTATTTTAATAAAGGTATATAAAAGCAACAAGAGGAGGAATTAGACAGGTGCAACACCTGGATATCTTTATTTGAAGATGTTATGCCAACCAGAGGCTTTATCAATTCAATACAGAGACGACATGCGAGGAGTGTGAGTGTGAGTGTGTGTGTGTGTGTGTGTGTGTGTGTGTGTGTGTGTGTGTGTGTGTGTGTGTGTGTGTTCGCGCTCACAATTGTGAGGTAGTGTGCTAACACAAACGTGTGTAATATTAATATTCTAAAAAGTATCGGCCTTTTTTACCGATACCGAAATGACCGATACCCACCGATACTCAGGCACATCCCTAGTCGTATACACAACAGATACACATGTCAACGAACGAACATACATACTATTTGCACATAGATACTAATAGTATATATACATGCTTTTCAGTATACATGAAGATATACATGTGTCAGTGTATATACACTTATCTGTGTTGTTGTCTGCGGTGTGGTCTGGCGGAGAGACCCTCACTGACGTAATTTTGACCGCAGGCCACAAATAAATAACCTGGAGGGTGCATGCGGCCGCCCCTCACACACACACACACCACTTTCTTCATTATTATTATTATTATTTACTGTTTACTGTACAGCAGGACTCGAACCTGCAAACTCTATATCAGAGTCCACAGTACTTTACAACGGAGCCAGATTCCAGATAAGTATGGGCGCCTAGCCGGAGCTAGACGATGTTTCCCAATATCCTGGGAAACGAGGCTTGTTTTCCAAGTTATACGTTGCCTGGGGATGAGAGTGGGGGAGGGTAATTAATTTGATCTATGGTTATCTAATTTTTATAAGATTAATAACACCTTCCTCTTCACAAGCCCCATTTCTCAAGGAATATGCCCAAAAAAATAATCACGAGGTTTCCCAAGGTTAACTTTCCTTAATTGGCAAAGCTAGCCGCTCAGGAGAGAAGTTGTATAACAAAGGCATATATACCAACATGTCTCTCAGTGTACATAAAGCTGACCATTTAATTCTTGTTAGGTAAAAGAACACAAGTGTAACTAACGCGACATTTTATTGTTGCAAATTTTCGCTCCAGCTTTGTCAAACCATTACAGCTTGACAAAGTTCCCAGAGAGCGAAACGTTGCCACAATAAAATGTCACATTAGTTAAACTTGTCTTTTACCCAACATACTATTGGTAATTCTACCAACATTACTACATTTAATTCTTGAATAGCATACAGGTGACATGTGGCCTTAATGACCATCGTGCAGACAATAACTTTTAAACCTAATCAACCAACCAATGAGATGTGGAATTCAATTATGCTATATACACTATTTAATTAGCTATGCTACATTCAGTGAACAAGTTTGCTACAGTTATTCCCATATATAAAAAAACTAACTTGTCCATTAGACAATTCTTGCACAAGTGATTAAACGTTCAGATTTAAACGTTCTCAGTTTAAGGTCCACCACGTTGCCAGGCGAATCTTGGCCTTTTTTTCCAATTAGTGTGTTAGGTATGTTTTTAGAGGTTATATAACTCGACTTGCATTAACTTGACTTTAAATAAGGAAAATAGCATTCAGAAAAAACTGGAAGCGTTAAGAAATTGATGTTGAATACCACAACAAAAAAAAACTGATGTAATAAAATGAGGATATACAGTGTACCCGCGACCGGTTTCAAGTTTTTCTATCCTCGCAGCCCGGCCTGGGGCCAGGTTTTTCTGTTGATTGCCTATTCAACCAGGCTGTTGCTGCTGGCGACTGCTGCCCCACATAACCATCTGGTAGATCTGGCATTTGGTGAAGGTAGAGATCCAGTTTCCTGCTGAAAACTTCTATACTTGGTGCGGTAATATTTCTTCTGATATTTACTGGTAGCAGGTTGAATAATCTTGGTTCATGGAGTTTGACACACTTATTGTTCCTATGACGTCGATGTTTTCCACCTCGTCTTCTCTACTCACCCCATCTCCCACTCCAGTTCGTTGTTTTAGTGTATAGATTTGGAACTAGGCCCTCAAGTATCTGCCATTCTTTGCAACAGAGTGTACATTCCAAGTATTTTCACGTGTTCTCAGTAGTTTAAAAGCTTAATTAACTAGATCTATGCAGGCAGTATCCTTTCCAGATATGTCTACTGTCTTGAATGGAGCCGTCAGCCTTGAATAATCAGTGAAGTTCATCTACACAATGCTGCTGCATCTCAACAAACATTACATTCTTCTCACAAGTGTTTTTTTGGGGCTCCTCATATTGCCTGCCTTAAGTACTTAATTAATCCGGCAATTAATGACAAGGAAAGATGATCATTAGGTATAGGTCATACCATAATAGTATGTACCTTTGACTGGTTTCCATGGATCTTTTATTATCGTAGCCAGAACTAAAACCACACTTCCTTGCTGACTGATTCACGCTTGAAGCTTTTATTTTTTTAAACCACATATTAAAAAAAATCCTGACCCCCATTGAAGTTCTGCTGTACAGATAGCTCAAAATTCACCCTGTAGCCTATACCTGAAGAAAGTTTCAGGAATCAACGCCCCCGCGATCCGCTCTGTGACCAGGCCTCGCGGTGGATCAGGGCCTGACATACAGCGGTGGATCAGGGTCTGACAGACAGCAAAAGCAACCCTTTACTGATATCATACGCTTCATCAAGCACATGAACTTGATAAGCCTCTCGTATGTAGTAGTTGCAGCAGTCGATGTCGTAGTGGCAGCAGTCGATGTCGTAGTGGCAGCAGTCGAAGTCCCAATAGCGGCACTAATACGAGGCGGCGGCGACAGAATTCATTTTTGACCATTTAGGTCACTCAGCGCTCGTAGCTATTAAAAAGTATATAATAAAAACAAGGATAAAATCAGTAGACAATAAAAGCAGCGAACAAACACTCAACGCAAACACTATCATACCAACATAAAATAACCAAGAACGATTTAAAAAAAAAACATGAAATTTTCAATGTGAAAGCCTCGTGTCGGTGAAAAATCGTACCAACACGCGAAAATAAATGGTACAGTTAGGTTAGGTTAGGTAAGGTTCGTCAGGAAACAGGACAAATGTTTCCTGACGCGGGTCTTAGATGATGACCCGCCTTTGGAGCTTTTGGTCATCCGACCGAGGACTTCCGCTGGCTTACCGGTCCACCCCTTTAAAAATTATGGTCATTTATAACCATTATTTTTTTTTTTTTTTTTTTTTTTTGGTACAGTGATACCGAGAACATATATAAGAGAATTGGGTACTGTTCAGGACATTTATTAAAGGAAACGTTTAGCCACGAGTGGCGAAACACTTTGAAGCACTTCTTGACTACACTTTTCAAAACGTGTACCTACATACGAACAATGACGATACTGCTTGCATCATGTTTAAAAGGCTGTAAAAATAATTAAGGGTTCTACTTCAGCCGCCCGGCTTCCGTGACGACTGTTTAGGCAACCAGGCTGTTGGTGCTAGCGGTCAGCAGGCCTTCATAGCCTTTGCAACCTGCCTGATCGGATACTAGGAGCTTGTTTCTTCCTGCAGAACCCTTGAGGGAGGGCAGGAGTGGAGGGAGGAAGGGAGGGAGGAAGGGAGGGAGGAAGGGAGGGAGGAAGGGAGGGAGGAAGGGAGGGAGGGAAGGAGGGGGAGAAACACTAGGTTAACGTAGGCGTAGAGGATAACAAAAGCTGTCATGTGGTGACACACTTCTCGGCCGTAAGTGGGGAAAGGCACTCCCCCTCAAGCACTTCTCCAGGCCATTACCTCACTCCTAACTACTGCTCCCACTACTACGACTACTTCAACCCTAACTACTCCCACTACAACGACTACTACAACCCTAACTACTGCTCCCACTATCACCTCAATCCTAACTACTGTTCCCACTTCTAAGACCTCAACCCTAACTGCTGCTCCTACTACTACCTGAACATTAATACGGCTCCCACCCATAGCTACCAGTAGCTCCCACTACGTCACCCCTACCAGTAGCTCCCACTACTGCCTCTCCCCTACCAGTAGCTCCCACTATTGCCTCTCCCCTAACTACCAGTAGTTCCCACTACTGCCTCTCCCCTAACTACCAGTAGCTCCCACTACTGCCTCTCCCCTAACTACCAGTAGCTCCCACTACTGCCTCTCCCCAACCAGTAGCTCCCACTACTGCCTCTCCCCTACCAGTAGCTCCCACTACTGCCTCTCCCCTACCAGTAGCTCCCACTACTGCCTCTCCCCTAACTACCAGTAGCTCCCACTACTGCCTCTCCCCTAACTACCAGTAGCTCCCACTACTGCCTCTCCCCTAACTACCAGTAGCTCCCACTACTGCCTCTCCCCTAACTACCAGTACCTCCCACTACTGCCTCTCCCCTAACTACCAGTAGCTCCCACTACTACCTCTCCCCTAACTACCAGTAGCTCCCACTACTGCCTCTCCCCTAACTACCAGTAGCTCCCACTACTGCCTCTCCCCTAACTACCAGTAGCTCCCACTACTGCCTCTCCCCTAACTACCAGTAGCTCCCATTACTGCCTCTCCCCTAACTACCAGTAGCTCCCACTACTGCCTCTCCCCTAACTACCAGTAGCTCCCACTACTGCCTCTCCCCTAACTACCAGTAGCTCCCACTACTGCCTCTCCCCTAACTACCAGTAGCTCCCAGTACTGCCTCTTCCCTAACTACCAGTAGCTCCCACTACTGCCTCTCCCCTAACTACCAGTAGCTCCCACTACTGCCTCTCCCCTAACTACCAGTAGCTCCCACTACTAACTCTCCCCTAACTACCAGTAGCTCCCACTACTGCCTCTCCCCTAACTACCAGTAGCTCCGACTACTGCCTCTCCCCTAACTACCAGTAGCTCCCACTACTGCCTCTCCCCTACCAGTAGCTCCATCTATTGCCTCTCCCCTACCAGTAGCTCCCACTACTGCTTCTCCCCTACCAGTAGCTCCCACTATTGCCTCTCCCCTAACTACCAGTAGCTCCCACTACTGCCTCTCCCCTAAATACCAGTAGCTCCCACTACTGCCTCTCCCCAAACTACCAGTAGCTCCCACTGCCTCTCCCCTAACCACCAGTAGCTCCCACTACTGCCTCTCCCCCAACCACCAGTAGCTCCCACTACTGCTTCTCCCCTAACCACCAGTAGCTACCACTACTGTCTCTCCCCTAACTACCAGTAGCTCCCACTGCCTCTCCCTACCAGTAGCTCCCACTACTACCTCTCCCCTAACTACTACTGCCTCTCCCCTACCAGTAGCTCCCACTACTGCCTCTCCCCTACCAGTAGCTCCCACTACTGCCTCTCCCCTAACTACCAGTAGCTCCCACTACTGCCTCTCCCCTAACTACCAGTAGCTCCCAATACTGCCTCCCCCGTAACTAGCAGTAGCTCCCACTACTGCTTCTCCCCTAACTACCAGTAGCTCCCACTACTGCTTCTCCCCTAACTACCAGTAGCTCCCACTGCTGCCTCTCCCCTAACTACCAGTAGCTCCCACTGCTGCCTCTCCCCTAACTACCAGTAGCTCCCACTACTGCCTCTCCCCTAACTGCCAGTAGCTCCCAGTACTGCCTCTCCCCTAACTACCAGTAGCTCCCAGTACTGCCTCTTCCCTAACTACCAGTAACTCCCACTACTGCCTCTCCCCTAACTACCAGTAGCTCCCACTACTGCCTCTCCCCTAACTACCAGTAGCTCCCACTACTGCCTCTCCCCTAACTACCAGTAGCTCCCACTACTGCCTCTCCCCTAAGTACCAGTAGCTCCCACTACTGCCTCTCCCCTACCAGTAGCTCCCACTACTGCCTCTCCCCTAACTACCAGTAGCTCCGACTACTGCCTCTCCCCTAACTACCAGTAGCTCCCACTACTGCCTCTCCCCTAACTACCAGTAGCTCCCACTATTGCCTCTCCCCTACCAGTAGCTCCCACTACTGCTTCTCCCCTAACAGTAGCTCCCACTATTGCCTCTCCCCCAACTACCAGTAGCTCCCACTACTGCCTCTCCCCTAACTACCAGTAGCTTCCAATACTGCCTCCCCCCTAACTACCAGTAGCTCCCACTACTGCTTCTCCCCTAACTACCAGTAGCTCCCACTACTGCTTCTCCCCTAACTACCAGTAGCTCCCACTACTGCCTCTCCCCTAACTACCAGTAGCTCCGACTACTGCCTCTCCCCTAACTACCAGTAGCTCCCACTACTGCCTCTCCCCTAACTACCAGTAGCTCCCACTACTGCCTCTCCCCTAACTACCAGTAGCTCCCACTACTGCCTCTCCCCTAACTACCAGTAGCTCCCACTACTGCCTCTCCCCTAACTACCAGTAGCTCCCACTACTGCCTCTCCCCTACCAGTAGCTCCCACTACTGCCTCTCCCCTAACTACCAGTAGCTCCCACTACTGCCTTTCCCCTAACTACCAGTACATCCCACTACTGCCTCTCCCCTAACTACCAGTAGCTCCCACTACTGCCTCTCCCCTAACTACCAGTAGCTCCCACTACTGCCTCTCCCCTAACTACCAGTAGCTCCCACTACTGCCTCTCCCCTAACTACCAATAGCTCCCACTACTGCCTCTCCCCTAACTACCAGTAGCTCCCACTACTGCCTCTCCCCTAACTACCAGTAGCTCCCACTACTGCCTCTCCCCTAACCACCAGTAACTCCCACTACTGCCTCTCCCCTAACCACCAGTAGCTCCCACTACTGCCTCTCCCCTAACCACCAGTAGCTCCCACTACTGCCTCTCCCCTAACCACCAGTAGCTCCCACTACTGCTTCTCCCCTAACCACCAGTAGCTCCCACTGCTGCCTCTCCCCTACCAGTAGCTCCCAGTACTGTCTCTACCCTAACTACCAGTAGCTCCCACTACTGTCTCTCCCCTACCAGTAGCTCCCACTACTGCCTCTCCCCTAACTACCAGTAGCTCCCACTACTGCCTCTCCCCTACCAGTAGCTCCCACTACCGCCTTTCCCCTAACTACCAGTAGCTCCCACTACTGCCTCTCCCATAACCACCAGTAGCTCCCACTACTGCCTCTCCCCTAACCACCAGTAGCTCCCACTACTGCCTCTCCCCTAACTACCAGTAGCTCCCACTACTAACTCTCCCCTAACTACCAGTAGCTCCCACTACTGCCTCTCCCCTAACTACCAGTAGCTCCGACTACTGCCTCTCCCCTAACTACCAGTAGCTCCCACTACTGCCTCTCCCCTACCAGTAGCTCCCACTATTGCCTCTCCCCTACCAGTAGCTCCCACTACTGCTTCTCCCCTACCAGTAGCTCCCACTATTGCCTCTCCCCTAACTACCAGTAGCTCCCACTACTGCCTCTCCCCTAAATACCAGTAGCTCCCACTACTGCCTCTCCCCAAACTACCAGTAGCTCCCACTGCCTCTCCCCTAACCACCAGTAGCTCCCACTACTGCCTCTCCCCAACCACCAGTAGCTCCCACTACTGCTTCTCCCCTAACCACCAGTAGCTACCACTACTGTCTCTCCCCTAACTACCAGTAGCTCCCACTGCCTCTCCCTACCAGTAGCTCCCACTACTACCTCTCCCCTAACTACTACTGCCTCTCCCCTACCAGTAGCTCCCACTACTGCCTCTCCCCTAACTACCAGTAGCTCCCACTACTGCCTCTCCCCTAACTACCAGTAGCTCCCAATACTGCCTCCCCCGTAACTAGCAGTAGCTCCCACTACTGCTTCTCCCCTAACTACCAGTAGCTCCCACTACTGCTTCTCCCCTAACTACCAGTAGCTCCCACTGCTGCCTCTCCCCTAACTACCAGTAGCTCCCACTGCTGCCTCTCCCCTAACTACCAGTAGCTCCCACTGCTGCCTCTCCCCTAACTACCAGTAGCTCCCACTGCTGCCTCTCCCCTAACTACCAGTAGCTCCCACTGCTGCCTCTCCCCTAACTACCAGTAGCTCCCACTACTGCCTCTCCCCTAACTGCCAGTAGCTCCCAGTACTGCCTCTCCCCTAACTACCAGTAGCTCCCAGTACTGCCTCTTCCCTAACTACCAGTAACTCCCACTACTGCCTCTCCCTTAACTACCAGTAGCTCCCACTACTGCCTCTCCCCTAACTACCAGTAGCTCCCACTACTGCCTCTCCCCTAACTACCAGTAGCTCCCACTACTGCCTCTCCCCTAACTACCAGTAGCTCCCACTACTGCCTCTCCCCTAACTACCAGTAGCTCCGACTACTGCCTCTCCCCTACCAGTAGCTCCCACTACTGCCTCTCCCCTAACTACCAGTAGCTCCCACTATTGCCTCTCCCCTACCAGTAGCTCCCACTACTGCTTCTCCCCTACCAGTAGCTCCCACTATTGCCTCTCCCCCAACTACCAGTAGCTCCCACTACTGCCTCTCCCCTAACTACCAGTAGCTCCCACTACTGCCTCTCCCCTAACTACCAGTAGCTCCCACTACTGCCTCTCCCCTAACTACCAGTAGCTCCCACTACTGCCTCTCCCCTAACTACCAGTAGCTCCCAGTACTGCCTCTTCCCTAACTACCAGTAGCTCCCACTACTGCCTCTCCCCTAACTACCAGTAGCTCCCACTATTGCCTCTCCCCTAACTACCAGTAGCTCCCACTACTAACTCTCCCCTAACTACCAGTAGCTCCCACTACTGCCTCTCCCCTAACTACCAGTAGCTCCGACTACTGCCTCTCCCCTAACTACCAGTAGCTCCCACTACTGCCTCTCCCCTACCAGTAGCTCCCACTATTGCCTCTCCCCTACCAGTAGCTCCCACTACTGCTTCTCCCCTACCAGTAGCTCCCACTATTGCCTCTCCCCTAACTACCAGTAGCTCCCACTACTGCCTCTCCCCTAAATACCAGTAGCTCCCACTACTGCCTCTCCCCAAACTACCAGTAGCTCCCACTGCCTCTCCCCTAACCACCAGTAGCTCCCACTACTGCCTCTCCCCCAACCACCAGTAGCTCCCACTACTGCTTCTCCCCTAACCACCAGTAGCTACCACTACTGTCTCTCCCCTAACTACCAGTAGCTCCCACTGCCTCTCCCTACCAGTAGCTCCCACTACTACCTCTCCCCTAACTACTACTGCCTCTCCCCTACCAGTAGCTCCCACTACTGCCTCTCCCCTACCAGTAGCTCCCACTACTGCCTCTCCCCTAACTACCAGTAGCTCCCACTACTGCCTCTCCCCTAACTACCAGTAGCTCCCAATACTGCCTCCCCCGTAACTAGCAGTAGCTCCCACTACTGCTTCTCCCCTAACTACCAGTAGCTCCCACTACTGCTTCTCCCCTAACTACCAGTAGCTCCCACTGCTGCCTCTCCCCTAACTACCAGTAGCTCCCACTGCTGCCTCTCCCCTAACTACCAGTAGCTCCCACTACTGCCTCTCCCCTAACTGCCAGTAGCTCCCAGTACTGCCTCTCCCCTAACTACCAGTAGCTCCCAGTACTGCCTCTTCCCTAACTACCAGTAACTCCCACTACTGCCTCTCCCCTAACTACCAGTAGCTCCCACTACTGCCTCTCCCCTAACTACCAGTAGCTCCCACTACTGCCTCTCCCCTAACTACCAGTAGCTCCCACTACTGCCTCTCCCCTAAGTACCAGTAGCTCCCACTACTGCCTCTCCCCTAACTACCAGTAGCTCCCACTACTGCCTCTCCCCTAACTACCAGTAGCTCCGACTACTGCCTCTCCCCTAACTACCAGTAGCTCCCACTACTGCCTCTCCCCTAACTACCAGTAGCTCCCACTATTGCCTCTCCCCTACCAGTAGCTCCCACTACTGCTTCTCCCCTAACAGTAGCTCCCACTATTGCCTCTCCCCCAACTACCAGTAGCTCCCACTACTGCCTCTCCCCTAACTACCAGTAGCTTCCAATACTGCCTCCCCCCTAACTACCAGTAGCTCCCACTACTGCTTCTCCCCTAACTACCAGTAGCTCCCACTACTGCTTCTCCCCTAACTACCAGTAGCTCCCACTACTGCCTCTCCCCTAACTACCAGTAGCTCCGACTACTGCCTCTCCCCTAACTACCAGTAGCTCCCACTACTGCCTCTCCCCTAACTACCAGTAGCTCCCACTACTGCCTCTCCCCTAACTACCAGTAGCTCCCACTACTGCCTCTCCCCTAACTACCAGTAGCTCCCACTACTGCCTCTCCCCTAACTACCAGTAGCTCCCACTACTGCCTCTCCCCTACCAGTAGCTCCCACTACTGCCTCTCCCCTAACTACCAGTAGCTCCCACTACTGCCTTTCCCCTAACTACCAGTACCTCCCACTACTGCCTCTCCCCTAACTACCAGTAGCTCCCACTACTGCCTCTCCCCTAACTACAAGTAGCTCCCACTACTGCCTCTCCCCTAACTACCAGTAGCTCCCACTACTGCCTCTCCCCTAACTACCAATAGCTCCCACTACTGCCTCTCCCCTAACTACCAGTAGCTCCCACTACTGCCTCTCCCCTAACTACCAGTAGCTCCCACTATTGCCTCTCCCCTAACCACCAGTAACTCCCACTACTGCCTCTCCCCTAACCACCAGTAGCTCCCACTACTGCCTCTCCCCTAACCACCAGTAGCTCCCACTACTGCCTCTCCCCTAACCACCAGTAGCTCCCACTACTGCTTCTCCCCTAACCACCAGTAGCTCCCACTGCTGCCTCTCCCCTACCAGTAGCTCCCAGTACTGTCTCTACCCTAACTACCAGTAGCTCCCACTACTGTCTCTCCCCTACCAGTAGCTCCCACTACTGCCTCTCCCCTAACTACCAGTAGCTCCCACTACTGCCTCTCCCCTACCAGTAGCTCCCACTACCGCCTTTCCCCTAACTACCAGTAGCTCCCACTACTGCCTCTCCCCTAACCACCAGTAGCTCCCACTACTGCCTCTCCCCTAACCACCAGTAGCTCCCACTACTGCCTCTCCCCTAACTACCAGTAGCTCCCACTACTAACTCTCCCCTAACTACCAGTAGCTCCCACTACTGCCTCTCCCCTAACTACCAGTAGCTCCGACTACTGCCTCTCCCCTAACTACCAGTAGCTCCCACTACTGCCTCTCCCCTACCAGTAGCTCCCACTATTGCCTCTCCCCTACCAGTAGCTCCCACTACTGCTTCTCCCCTACCAGTAGCTCCCACTATTGCCTCTCCCCTAACTACCAGTAGCTCCCACTACTGCCTCTCCCCTAAATACCAGTAGCTCCCACTACTGCCTCTCCCCAAACTACCAGTAGCTCCCACTGCCTCTCCCCTAACCACCAGTAGCTCCCACTACTGCCTCTCCCCAACCACCAGTAGCTACCACTACTGTCTCTCCCCTAACTACCAGTAGCTCCCACTGCCTCTCCCTACCAGTAGCTCCCACTACTACCTCTCCCCTAACTACTACTGCCTCTCCCCTACCAGTAGCTCCCACTACTGCCTCTCCCCTAACTACCAGTAGCTCCCACTACTGCCTCTCCCCTAACTACCAGTAGCTCCCAATACTGCCTCCCCCGTAACTAGCAGTAGCTCCCACTACTGCTTCTCCCCTAACTACCAGTAGCTCCCACTGCTGCCTCTCCCCTAACTACCAGTAGCTCCCACTGCTGCCTCTCCCCTAACTACCAGTAGCTCCCACTGCTGCCTCTCCCCTAACTACCAGTAGCTCCCACTGCTGCCTCTCCCCTAACTACCAGTAGCTCCCACTGCTGCCTCTCCCCTAACTACCAGTAGCTCCCACTACTGCCTCTCCCCTAACTGCCAGTAGCTCCCAGTACTGCCTCTCCCCTAACTACCAGTAGCTCCCAGTACTGCCTCTTCCCTAACTACCAGTAACTCCCACTACTGCCTCTCCCTTAACTACCAGTAGCTCCCACTACTGCCTCTCCCCTAACTACCAGTAGCTCCCACTACTGCCTCTCCCCTAACTACCAGTAGCTCCCACTACTGCCTCTCCCCTAACTACCAGTAGCTCCCACTACTGCCTCTCCCCTAACTACCAGTAGCTCCGACTACTGCCTCTCCCCTAACTACCAGTAGCTCCCACTACTGCCTCTCCCCTAACTACCAGTAGCTCCCACTGCTGCCTCTCCCCTAACTACCAGTAGCTCCCACTACTGCCTCTCCCCTAACTGCCAGTAGCTCCCAGTACTGCCTCTCCCCTAACTACCAGTAGCTCCCAGTACTGCCTCTTCCCTAACTACCAGTAACTCCCACTACTGCCTCTCCCTTAACTACCAGTAGCTCCCACTACTGCCTCTCCCCTAACTACCAGTAGCTCCCACTACTGCCTCTCCCCTAACTACCAGTAGCTCCCACTACTGCCTCTCCCCTAACTACCAGTAGCTCCCACTACTGCCTCTCCCCTAACTACCAGTAGCTCCCACTACTGCCTCTCCCCTACCAGTAGCTCCCACTACCGCCTTTCCCCTAACTACCAGTAGCTCCCACTACTGCCTCTCCCCTAACCACCAGTAGCTCCCACTACTGCCTCTCCCCTAACCACCAGTAGCTCCCACTACTGCTTCTCCCCTAACCACCAGTAGCTCCCAATGCTGCCTCTCCCCTAACTACCAGTAGCTCCCACTATTGTCTCTCCCCTAACTACCAGTAGCTCCCACTACTGCCTCTCCCTACCAGTAGCTCCCACTACTGCCTCTCCCCCAACTACCAGTAGCTCCCACTACTGCCTCTCCCCTAACTACCAGTAGCTCCCAATACTGCCTTCCCCCTAACTACCAGTAGCTCCCACTACTGCTTCTCCCCTAACTACCAGTAGCTCCCACTACTGCTTCTCCCCTAACTACCAGTAGCTCCCACTGCTGCCTCTCCCCTAACTACCAGTAGCTCCCACTGCTGCCTCTCCCCTAACTACCAGTAGCTCCCACTACTGCCTCTCCCCTAACTACCAGTAGCTCCCACTACTGCCTCTCCCCTAACTACCACTAGCTCCCACTACTACCTCTCCCCTAACTACCAGTAGCTCCCACTACTGCCTCTCCCCTAACTACCAGTAGCTCCCACTACTGCCTCTCCCCTAACTACCAGTAGCTCCCACTACTGCCTCTCCCCTACCACTAGCTCCCACTACTACCTCTCCCCTAACTACCAGTAGCTCCCACTACTGCCTCTCCCCTAACTACCAGTAGCTCCCACTACTGCCTCTCCCCTAACTACCAGTAGCTCCCACTACTGCCTCTCCCCTACCAGTAGCTCCCACTACTGCCTCTCCCCTAACTTCCAGTAGCTCCCACTACTGCCTCTCCCCTATCAGTAGCTCCCACTACTGCCTCTCCCCTAACTACCAGTAGCTCCCACTACTGCCTCTCCCCTACCAGTAGCTCCCACTACTGCCTCTCCCCTAACTACCAGTAGCTCCTACTACTGCCTATCCCCTAACTACCAGTAGCTCCCACTACTGCCTCTCCCCTACCAGTAGCTCCCACTACTGCCTCTCCCCTAACCACCAGTAGCTCCCACTACTGTTCTCCCCTAACCACCAGTAGCTCCCACTGTTGCCTCTCCCCTAACTACCAGTAGCTCCCACTACTGTCTCTCCCCTAACTACCAGTAGCTCCCACTACTGCCTCTCCCTACCAGTAGCTCTCACTACTACCTCTCCCCTAACTACTACTGCCTCTCCCCTACCAGTAGCTCCCACTACTGCCTCTCCCCTAACTACCAGTAGCTCCGACTACTGCCTCTCCCCTAACTACCAGTAGCTCCCAATACTGCCTCTCCCCTAACTACCAGTAGCTCCCACTACTGCCTCTCCCCTACCACTAGCTCCCACTGCTACCTCTCCCCTAACTACCAGTAGCTCCCACTACTGCCTCTTCCCTAACTACCAGTAGCTCCCACTACTGCCTCTCCCCTAACTACCAGTAGCTCCCACTACTGCCTCTCCCCTAACTACCAGTAGCTCCCACTACTGCCTCTCCCCTAACTACCAGTAGCTCCCACTACTGCCTCTCCCCTAACTACCAGTAGCTCCCACTACTGCCTCTCCCCTAACTACCAGTAGCTCCCACTACTGCCTCTCCCCTAACTACCAGTAGCTCCCACTACTGCCTCTCCCCTAACTACCAGTAGCTCCCACTACTGCCTCTCCCCTAACTACCAGTAGCTCCCACTACTGCCTCTCCCCTAACTACCAGTAGCTCCCACTACTGCCTCTCCCCTAACTACCAGTAGCTCCCACTATTGCCTCTCCCCTACCAGTAGCTCCCACTACTGCTTCTCCCCTACCTACCAGTAGCTCCCACTACTGCCTCTCCAACTACCAGTAGCTCCCACTGCTGCCTCTCCCCTAACCACCAGTAGCTTCCACTACTGCCTCTCCCCTAACCACCAGTAGCTCCCACTACTGCTTCTCCCCTAACCACCAGTAGCTCCCACTACTGTCTCTCCCCTAACTACCAGTAACTCCCACTACTGCCTCTCCCTACCAGTAGCTCCCACTACTACCTCTCCCCTAACTACTACTGCCTCTCCCCTACCAGTAGCTCCCACTACTGCCTCTCCCCTAACTACCAGTAGCTCCCACTACTGCCTCTCCCCTAACTACCAGTAGCTCCCAATACTACCTCTCCCCTAACTACCAGTAGCTCCCACTACTGCCTCTCCCCTACCACTAGCTCCCACTACTACCTCTCCCCTAACTACCAGTAGCTCCCACTACTGCCCCTTCCCTAACTACCAGTAGCTCCCACTACTGCCTCTCCCCTAACTACCAGTAGCTCCCACTACTGCCTCTCCCCTACCACTAGCTCCCACTACTACCTCTCCCCTAACTACCAGTAGCTCCCACTACTGCCTCTCCCCTAACTACCAGTAGCTCCCACTACTGCCTCTCCCCTAACTACCAGTAGCTCCCACTACTGCCTCTCCCCTAACTACCAGTAGCTCCCACTACTGCCTCTCCCCTAACTACCAGTAGCTCCCACTACTGCCTCTCCCCTAACTACCAGTAGCTCCCACTACTGCCTCTCCCCTAACTACCAGTAGCTCCCACTACTGCCTCTCCCCTACCACTAGCTCCCACTACTGCCTCTCCCCTAACTACCACTAGCTCCCACTACTGCCTCTCCCCTAACTACCAGTAGCTCTCACTACTGCCTCTCCCCTATCAGTAGCTCCCACTACTGCCTCTCCCCTGTGATGTAGTCCAGCTGGGCTTGTGAGGTCTCACCCCCCTACATGACACCCCTAACTACCAGTAGCTCCCAGTACTGCCTCTCCCCTAACTACCAGTAGCTCCCACTACTGCCTCTCCCCTAACTACCAGTAGCTCCCACTACTGCCTCTCCCCTAACTACCAGTAGCTCCCACTACTGCCTCTCCCCTAACTACCAGTAGCTCCCACTACTGCCTCTCCCCTAACTACCAGTAGCTCCCACTACTGCCTCTCCCCTACCAGTAGCTCCCACTACTGCCTTTCCCCTAACTACCAGTAGCTCCCACTACTGCCTCTCCCCTAACTACCAGTAGCTCCCTCTACTGCCTCTCCCCTAACTACCAGTAGCTCCCACTACTGCCTCTCCCCTAACTACCAGTAGCTCCCACTACTGCCTCTCCCCTAACTACCAGTAGCTCCCACTACTGCCTCTCCCCTAACTACCACTAGCTCCCACTACTGCCTGTCCCCTACCAGTAGCTCCCACTACTGTCTCTCCCCTACCAATAGCTCCCACTACTGTCTCTTCCCTAACTACCAGTAGCTCCCACTACTGCCTCTCCCCTAACTACCAGTAGCTCCCACTACTGTCTCTCCCCTAACTACCAGTAGCTCCCACTACTGTCTCTCCCCTAACTACCAGTAGCTCCCACTACTGCCTCTCCCCTAACTACCAGTAGCTCCCACTACTGCCTCTCCCCTAACTACCAGTAGCTCCCACTACTGTCTCTCCCCTAACTACCAGTAGCTCCCATTACTGTCTCTCCCCTAACTACCAGTAGCTCCCACTACTGCCTCTCCCCTAACTACCAGTAGCTCCCACTACTGCCTCTCCCCTAACTACCAGTAGCTCCCACTACTGCCTCTCCCCTAACTACCAGTAGCTCCCACTACTGCCTCTCCCCTAACTACCAGTAGCTCCCATTACTGTCTCTCCCCTAACTACCAGTAGCTCCCACTACTGCCTCTCCCCTAACTACCAGTAGCTCCCACTACTGCCTCTCCCCTAACTACCAGTAGCTCACACTACTGCCTCTCCCCTAACTACCAGTAGCTCGCATTTAATTCCGAGATCATTTTGTTTAGCTCATCCTCTTGATATTTTATCCACATATTTTCGAACGGTCTAGTGAATTTAACGGAGTTAATGATTAAACACAATATACATTTAAAAATACACTTCTTCCATTTTCTCTCTCTCCGGACACACAACGAATTGTAAATTAAGTAACGCGAGTGAGAGGCTACATACACAATGTCAATACTTGACTGGTATTTATAAACTATAACAAATGAATAAATCTTCAATCTGAACTTACTTGGAGTGAGTGATCATGTTCTATTGGAAATAACATGTTCTCTTATATCTGACTTAGGAGAAGGGAAAAAATTAGGAACTATTTGAAAATAAAATGGAAAAAATGCAAAGCTTTACGATAGCATTTGAAATATACATTACAAGAGACGTAAATGAGGTAGACTAAAAAAAAAAAAAAAAAAGGGGGGGGGGGAAAGGAATATTAAAGAATGATTAAATATGCTGGAGAGCTACGAGAAATAAAGGAACTTGGAGTCTATAATGGGAGACTTGTGCAACATTTCGAAATCTTTATTGAGGATTCCCAAATGGTGTACAAGTTTCTTATGCTTCGACTTGTCGATTGTCTAAATCATTTACCTCACAGAATTGTATACCACAAATAAAAAAATATGCCAGAAATGGGAAAGGGAAAGAATGCAACTTAGAAAAGGAAATGGCGCACAAGAGCTAAATGGAACCACATCGTTTTTCAGGTTTGTAAAATACACTAAATGTTAATGGAAAAACAAAAATGAAAGACAAAATGTGGCAGACACTTGATAAGCATCAGTGTTTACAAGAGATATTTTATGTGTAGAAGATAAATGAGATAGAAGGTATTATGACAGATAAAGAGGCAATCAATATTATTGGACGTTGAAAAAAGAGCATATTGCAAACTATATGAAAGGTTAGCAGTAAGTACCCATTCTGAGAGAGAGAGAGAGAGAGAGAGAGAGAGAGAGAGAGAGAGAGAGAGAAACTACAAGTAGGGTTATACAATACCATGAAAAGATAAAAATTTCTTAGCACCTGTGACAGACAAATGGCTACAGTTGTAAAAATGAGAAAAAGTGAAGCTGACGGGATATAAGAACATGCAAACCAACGGAATGAATTAAAAGAGGAAGTAGCAAATGCTACAAACACTGAAAATTAAAAAAAAAAAATACTGAAGACAGGACAGTACGCTCACTGTTTCATTCTTGTAGCTACAAACAGGCAGTCACACACATCACATTACTTCCCCCCCCCCACACACACAGGCAGGTAAGTAGGTAGTATTAAACCACAGACCAGTGACACCGACACGTATAGTATGCAAAGTCATGGAGAGGTTTATCAGGAAAAGACTGATGAAGCACCTAGTACCGAATGAGTTTATACGCTATAACCCGCACGGTTTCAGGGAGGGGAAATCCTGTCACAAATCTACTAGAGTTTTACGACAAGGTGACAGAAGTAAGGCGGGAGAGAGAAAGGGGCGGGGAGACTGCATTTTCTTGGACTGAAAGAAGGCTTTCGACACAATTCCACACAAGAAATTAGTGCAAAAGCTAGATGAGCAGGCAGGAATAACAGGAAAAGAACTGCAATGGATCAGAGAAAACCTGACAGGGAGGAAATGATTGATAGTAAGTGACGAGGTGTCAGAATGGGCGACTGTGACGAGCGGAGTTCCACAACGGTCAATTCCAGGACTGGTGCTCTCTCTAGTATATGTGAATGACATGATGGAAGGGGTAGATTCAGAGTTGTCCCAGTTTGCAGACACAAAGCCAATGCGGAGAATTCAAAGTGATGAGGATCAGGTAAAACTACAAAGAGTCAGTTGTTGGACCAGGCTGAAAGCCTGGTCCACAAACTGACTTCTGGAGTTTAACCCCACCAAGAGCAAAGTCACGAAGATTGGGGGAAGGTCAAAGAAGATCGCAGAGTACAAGCTAGGGTCAAAGACTCCAAACATCACTCAAGAAAAAGGATCTTGAGGCGAGTATAATACCGAGCACATTTCCTGAGGTGCACATCAACCAAATAACTGCTGCAGCATATGGGAGCCTGGCAAACTTAAATGCAGCACCAGTATGAAAACCACAAGGGTTTGCAACAAGGTTAGTCCAAAATCTAAGGGTTATATCCGACGAGGAGAGGTTAAAAGAAATCGACCTGATGACACTGGAGAAGAGATATGGGGGGGGGGGGCCATGATAACGACATACAAAAATTCTGAAAGGAATTGACAAGGTGGAAAGGGAATGTTTCAGAGATGGGACACAGTGGTCCCAACTGGAAAATGAAGGCTCAGATGAATCACAGGGATGTTAGAAAGTTTTTCTTCAGCTTTTGAGTTATCAGGAAATGGAATAATCTGAAGAGTGATGTGGTGGAGGCATGATCCATACATAGCTTTAAGAAGAGATAGGATACAGCTCATGGAGCAGGGAGAGAGTGGACCTAGTAGTGACCAGTGAAGAGGCGGGGCCAGGAGCTGTCTCTCGACCCCTGCAACCACAAATAGCTAAGCACACACACACTGAATCGACCCCTGTAACCATATATAGGTGAACACGCACGCGCGCCCACACATACAGGGGGCCAGGAGCTGTGAATCGACCCGTGCAACCACATAGGTGGGGCACACGCACGCACACACGCACGCGCACACGCACGCACACACGCACGCACACACGCACACACACACACACACACACACACACAGGGCACCAACCTCACTACACCAGCCTGGGAAAGTTATCAACTTGCCCCCGCCATCTCCCCCAGTTCGTCCCCCCTTAACCTTCCGTTCTCCACTCCATCTCTTATTTCACCTCCTGATCATTTATTTTCCTCTCCTCTTGCTCGTTAACCCTCGTTCACCTTCTTCCCATCCTCTTCCTCTTTTTACTAATCATTAAACTCATATTTCTTTTTTTATCCACCTCTGCTGTATGCCTCACTCGGGTTTGGCACTTTCTTGGGATAATTTCCTTCTTTCTAAATTAACTCCTCTTTCTCTATGGTCCTCCACTTCAGTAACTCTCTCATCACGTCTCTGCTAAGGTTCTCTTAATACATTTACTCTGCCAGCCCCTTACCCCCTGCCATTTCTCGCCCCTGCACCTCAGTAACCCCCCTCCTTTACCTGGCGTCCCTCTCCTTCCCCACAGCACCCTCTTACTAGGCGCCCCACTCCCATGAGTACATTCCTGCACCTCAGCACCCTTACTAGGCGCCCCACTCCCATGAGTACCTTCCTGCACCTCAGCACCCTTACTAGGCGCCCCACTCCCATGAGTACATTCCTGCATCTCAGCACTCTTACCAGGCGCCCCACTCCCATGAGTACCTTCCTGCACCTCAATACACCCTTATCTAGAGGAATGTTCCTGATGCGCACGCGTGTTAGTTACCCATTAAAGGCACTTGCTAACAGACACTTAGCCTTGGTGTGTATGTACTCACCTAATTGTAGTTGCTGAGGTTGAGTTGTGTGTGTGTGTGTGTGTGTGTGTGTGTGTGTGTGTGTGTGTGTGTGTGTGTGTGTGTGTGTGTGTGTACGTACCTATTTGTGGTTGCAGGGGTAGATTCACAGCTCGTGTGTGGGGGGGACGGGGGGGTTACCAACCACTGCATCTGCCACTGCATTACACCATTTTGGTTTAGTGTTATTAACAACAGGATATATTTCTCCAGCATGTGAGCGACGTGACGGAACATGATAGTTCCTCAAATCAGTTGCTGATTAGCCGGGCTGTGGTTCGTACGTTGAACTACGTGCAGTCAACAGTAACAGCCTGGTTGATGGTGCCCTGATCCACCAGGAGGCCTAGTCTAGTACCGGACCGCGGGGGTATTGACCCACGATGCACCCTTCAGGCATGCTCAGGTATAAACGGGTATTCTCACATACTTCCCTAATATATGTGCAAGCAGTACTACCAGCAGTTCTTCTTACATACATGTGGACAATATTGTGTACATTATGAGTGTGTATGCGTGTATGTATATATATGTCGTGCCGGATATGTAAAACTGGTCAATTAGCAAGAACTCGTTTAAAATTAAGTCATTTCTGGAATTTTCTTTTATACGTTTAAAGATATATATTTTTCATTAATGTTAATGTAAAAAATTTTAATTTTGCGCCAAAAGATTCTTAGAAAACTTACCTAACCTTATTATAACAAGAGCAATTTATTTTAGCCTAACCCAACTAAATATATTTTAGATTTGTTTACAGTAATTACTAATAAACACAATGAAATATATTTAGACTACAGTATTAAGAATGCATCAATGTGAGGAAAATGCAAATTTATATATATATATATATATATATATATATATATATATATATATATATATATATATATATATATATATATAATTATATATATGCAATAAGATCACAGTAAAGAGGTGATTTCAGAATATGCAAAACAACCACTCTGAAAGAATAGAGAAATTCCAAGCGATTTCGTGAGTAGTCACGAAAGCGCTTGGAATTTCTCTATTCTTTCAGAGTGGTTGTTTTGCATATATATATATATATATATATATATATATATATATATATATATATATATATATATATATATATATATATATATATATATGTCGTGCCGAATAGGCAGAACTTGCGATCTTGGCTTAAATAGCAACGCTCATCTTGCCATGTAGGACAAGTGAAAATTTATGTATGCAATAATTTCGCCAAAATCATTCTGAACCTGGCGAAAAAAAATATATTTCACTGTGTTTGTTTAGTATTAAATTACTGTAAACAAATCTAAAAATATATTTAGTTGGGTTAGGCTAAAATAAATTGTTCTTGTTATAATAAGGTTAGGTAAGTTTTCTAAGATTCTTTTGGTGCAAAATTAAAAATTTTTACATTAACATTAATGAAAAAATATATCTTTAAACGTATAAAAGAAAATTTCAGAAAGGATTTAATTTTAAATGTGTTCTTGCTAATTGACCAGTTTTACATATTCGGCACATTATATATATATATATATATATATATATATATATATATATATATATATATATATATATATATATATATATATATATATATATATATATATATATATATATATATATTTGCATTTTCCTCACACTGATGCATTCTTAATACTGTAGTCTAAATTTCTCTCAATCCTGTCCCTATGTTCTATGTCGTGCCCAATAGGTAAAACTTGCGATTATGGCTTAAATAGCAACGCTCTTCTTGCCGAATAAGGCAAGCGATAATTTGTGTATGCAACGAAAAAAATATATTTCATTGTGTTTATTAAATTACTGTAAACTTGTATAAAATATATTTAGTTGGACTATGCTAAATTAAACTGCGCTTGTTATAAGGTTTGGTAAGTTTTCTAAGGTTCTTTTGGTACAAAATTATTAATTTTTACATTAACATTAATGAAAAAAATATATCTTTAAACGTACAAGAGAAAATTTTTAGAAAGGATTTAATTTTAAACGAGTTCTTGCTAACTGACCAGTTTTACCTAATCGGCACATCACACACACACATATACATACATACATTCACATTTCACTTAATCTGTTCTTACCCACTGCTGCCCACTCGACCGGAAAGTTTTTTAACCATTAATGGCATTGTATTTCGTTGTATTAAATTAGGTCATGTAAAGTTGCGTCACTAAGAGAGGCAACCTGAGCATAACTTTAACTAAGATTTACAATAATGATTATATCTGGAGATCAATTTTGCTAGGCTGCGCCTCTTCCCAGCACACATCGTTTCTGTTCATTATTAAATTTAGGCGGACACTATAAACCCGTAGAGGTCACACAACGCCTAGGGAATACCTGGAGGCAATCAGGTTCGATCCAAAGAAGGGAAGGACAGATTCAATTTCTTGTATCAAGAGTCACCCTCATCAAGGTACGTCCCTTGAGGGAACAGTATCCTGAGCAAATCTATTTTCGTAATGTTTCTGTGCTGAGATTGACTAATCGTGACTTGATAAGGACTACAATATCCTTGACTGGTCAACTGTGAAGTGCAGTCTTAATGACGAAAAAATATCTGTTTACCAATCCTCTTGGCATTTGCCAGCGTACCACAGTACTGAGGTGCCTAATTTTGTTGTATATTTTATATATTTGCAATCACGCGAGTGTGATTTTTTCTTTTATAATCATTTAATTCATCAGTCGAGATAACTGGGAGTGATCCGTGAAAGGGGTGGATAATTTAAATTATTGACTCAACAGCCCTTTAGAAGCACCAGCGCACCTTTCCTGAAGTTAAATTTGGGACAATAAATACGAAAATAAAAGAGGTAAGTTGGTTGCCCT
>NC_091298.1:59684077-59701577 GCF_038502225.1 Cherax quadricarinatus
TAATCTGGGACCACGAATGTTGATATAGTGTTCCCTGTGTCCACTGCACCCCTGCTTTTCACTGGGTTTATTTTGAACTTCCTCCCATATCTCTCGCTCCAGTATGTTATGGCAATGTGTGCAGATTTGAAACCAGGATCTCAAGTATTTTCCAGGTATATATTATCGTGTATCTCTCTCTTCTCCGCTCCTGTGAGTACATATTGAAGCCTTTAAGGCGTTCCCAGTAATTTAAATCCAAGTCTTGCATTAATTCACCTCTAAGCAGCTTTTGGGATTACCCTGTTCAGAGGTCCCAACCCTGTGGCAAATACGCAGCAAAACTTTACTAAGAAAAACTAAACCTTAGGTAGCTGACAGTCTTCTTCAGTTTATTTGCCAGGGAAAAATCACCAGTCACGGGTCGTTGCCGTGAGACGACCCCGCTCAGGTGAGAAGTACACCGAGGAGAATTTATAGGAAATTGAGGTCAGGTCACGCGACCTGACCTCCTTGTTGCGTTAGACTTGCTGCATCCATTGCGGCCCTCGTGATCGCATCAGACCAAGTGTTATGATAGTAAAATTTAGAGACGGGACGATACAATTTTTTTTTTTTTTGTCAATAGTGATACTCAGACTTGGCCGGATACCATCAAATTAGTCGATCCTCACCAATATTGGTACTCTGGCACACCCCTAGTAAAATTAACATTCTATGTTTTATATCTATTTTTCTTCGTAACCAACGACGTCATTTTCAATGTTTTTAAATTTAATCTCCCAATAACTCGTATGTCTTAGCCAGAAGCTCTGGCAGCCATTATACATCACATTATTATTATTGGTAACGCTGAAGCTGTAAGGTCATACAGTACCTAGGCTAGGAAACGGGAGGTAATCAGGATTCATCCCAGGGGAGAGTAACATCAGTTCCTTGAATCTAGAGCCCTTCATCAGCATCAAGGCAGCCCCCTTCTTTGAAGGGAGGAGGTGAAGGGAATGGTGGTTCAATACCCCCAACATTCTCAGACTTAAGCTTGTTGAAGAAGACCAAAGGTGAATGAAATCTTAAACTTGTAGAATGTGGGACAGGTGTGTGGGGTGGAGTTTAAGAAAGGGGGGCTGCTGAAGGGGTGGTAGTGTCTGCTGCTGGGGTGGTGTCTGCTGTGGAGGTTTACCTGGAGATGTTTCATGAGGTCACCGCCCCTGCGCCTGGTCCTAGACCAGACCTGGTTGCTGGCCTGATCGATCAAGCTGTTAGTACCCGCTGCCCACAGTCCAACATATGCACCAAAACCTGGCTGATCAGGAACTCTTTTGAGGACTCTGTCGAGTTCCCTATTGAAGACAACTAGGGATTTGTTGGTAATCCCCTTCATGCATGAAGGGAGGGTGTAGATTCATGGTCTCTCAGTGTGCTCATCTCTCCTCTACTTTTCATTGGAGGTATCTTGCACCGTCTGCCAAAGCCTCCTGTGTTCATTTGTAGTTATTTAGGTTCTTAGATTTGGGACCAATCCCTCCAGTATCTCTCGTGTGAGGATTATGATGCATCTTTCTCGCCTACATTCTGAGGAGTACAGTTTTAGAAACGCTCCCAGTAATTTCGGTGTTGGACTGAGTTTATACTTGCTGTGAGGCTTCTATTGAAGAGAGCCGTTAGTGTACCTTTGAAGGCTTTCGAGAATTTTCCTACTCTCGTAGCCCGCACCTGGGCCAGGGTTTTTTGGTGCTTGCTTGATTAACCATGTTGTTACTGCCGACGGCCCGCTGGTTCCCATGCCATCACAGCATGGTTGATCTGGCACTTGGCAGAGGTACATAATATTCCAGCCTACAGAGAACGAGTGACCACAAGCATCTCTTATTCTGAAGGTTTTAGTTATCCAACATATCATTTTCTTTTTAACTGCGATGACAACATTGTTATGCTCCTTGAACGTGAGATCTTATGGCATTATCACACCTTTGGTTTATGTTCTATAGAGTGATTTGCATCTGTCTTGTACTCCGATGTACTAACTGAAATTTGTCCTCACTGAGCATCATAACGTTGGCAGCCAACATGAAAACTTCAGTTTTTATGAACTTAGGGGCTCTCGCTCTGTTATCTACCTGGAGTGTATTCCGGGGATCAACGCCCCCGCGGTCCGGTCCACGACCAGGCCTCCTGGTGGATCAGGGCCTGATCAACCACTCTCACTGCTGGCCGCACGCAGTCCAACGTACGAACCAAAGCCCGGCTGATCCGATATTGACCAGGTATCGGTCCGGCTCCCTCTTGAAGACAACTTGCATACGGATTCCAGTATCGTTTGCAAAGGATGATAAAGTGCTTTAACGTATGTTTCTGTATGTCAGATATGAGAATGAGAAAAATAAAAATGAAGTGGGGGCGAGTATCGTGCCTTGAGGAACAATCTTTTGCTGTAGCAGCTCCTGATTTCACTATTACTCTTTGGGTTATGTTTATTAAGAGGTTAAATATCCACTTGTCCACCTTCCTAGTTATTCATTTTGTACGAATTTTGTGTTGGTTCAATTATCCCATGGTCGCACTTGTCAACAGGCTTTTGAAAAATCAGTGTATACTACATCTGTATTCTGCCTGTTTTCATGCATCCAAAACCATGTCGTTGCGGTCCAGCAATTGCGAAAGGCAGGAGCGACCTGTTCTGAACCCAAGCTGACCTGGGTTGTGCAAATGCTGTGATTCCGTATGACTGGTAATCTTGCTTCTGAAATCCCTTTCAAAAACCTTGTTACGGTATGTTAGGGCTACTGGTCTTTTTGGAATGTATTCCGGGGATCAACGTCCCCGCGGCCAGGTCCACGACCAGGCCTCCTAATAATTTTTTCAACTGTTTTACTATCACTCTTGTGGAATGAGGAAATATCAGTGGTTTTTAATGACTGGCAAGATTCCACTGTCTTAGTCTTCTCCAAAGAATATTTAAGGCAGGCGATAAGATTTCCTTGCAATTCTTGATGAATATAGAGTTCCACGAGTCTGGGCCTAGGGTGGAGTGCATGTGCATGAAATCAAACGCTTTGAAGTCAACTTGTGGTTACAGTTCAAATCAGAGATTACGGAGATGTCTGCAGTATTTTGCCCCATTCATGCGTTCATTTGGATTGTCAATCTTTAGGCTGATTAGTGGCTCACTGAACATTAAGCCGTACTGGGACCCAAGTATTTCACTCATTCTTTGTCGTTAGTGTATATCCCATGTTTAATCAAAGGCCCGATATTAGATGTTTCTGTCCTGGCTTTTGCATACGAGTATTTTGGATTTCTCTCAATTTCACTTGTAACTTTTACCTGCCTCTCTCTCCTGGACTATGTATGAAGTACGTATTCAATTTGAGTTCAACGTTTTCTAATTCTTTAGCCATTCGTCAGACAGTCTACTGCCTTTGAAGAGTTCTGTTATTTGTCGTCGTCCCCTACAGAGCGCACGCATCTCCATTTCCAACTTACACCTCTGCAACGGTGTCTGGCAACGGTGTCTGGTGCATACCTCTAATGACGGTGTCTACATTTTTACATTAAAATAACTGAGTTTCCTTGCACGGAATATGACATTCCAGCAGGTAATGGAATCTTCCAACTCATTTTCATTAGTATGCGATGGGCAGAGCAGCAGGGATGTAAAGACTCTCGAAATCGAACCCGAGACCTTACGACTGCAAGTAGAATGCTGTTACCTCTTGTGGGAGTGGTGTGTCTGCTGTGTGTGGGGGTGGCTGCCAGCTGAACGAATACACGAAGAGGAAGGGGGGACAAGGGAGGGAGAGGGAGAAAAGGGAGAGGGGGTATGAGATGGGGAGGGGGGGTATTTTGCCCATGGCAGGGTCGGTCCCTAACCCTAGGGTGCACCGCACTGCCGGCCGCACGACCACCACCACCCCAGACATGCCAGCTAGACACCTTGTACAAGGCTTACAGTAATATATTTCATCATACCTGAAGAATGTTTTCTGGAATCAACGCCCGTCTTTTCCGTGGCCAAGTCCCAGACCAGTCCTGGTGGATCAAAGCATGGCCAACTAAGCTGTTACTGCTGGTCCCAAGCAGTCCAACCTACGAACCACAGCTCGGCTGGTCAGGAACTGATTTAAGAAGCTTATCAAATTCCTTCTTGAAGACAGCCATAGGCGTTTCTGGTAATGTCCCTTATGCAAGAAGGGAGGGTGTTGAAAAGTCGTGGACCCCTGACACTTATAGAGGTCTAAGTGTACTGGTCGCTCGCTTACTTTTAATGACAGGTACTTGCACCGTCTGTCATGTTTCTTGCTTTCATACACTGTTTTCGTTGTGCAGGTCTGAGACCAACATCTCAACACTACATTTCGTTAACTTTACTATATTTCCCTACCCAGGCGTTCAAAGATAGCTTCAATTCCTTAGATCATAAACCCTTCACCAGCATCAAGGTTTTCAATAATACCCCCGAATCTTTATGCAAAAAGTGTACACAAATACGTACCTTGCAGCACTGGCGCGCGCACGCGCGAGCACAAAACACACGCACCACACACACACACACACACACACACACGCACACACACACACACGCACACGCGCACACACACACACACACACACACACACACAGTGGACAAAGACACGATGTTCCAGAGATGGGACACAAAAACACGAGGTCACAATTGAAAGCTGAAGACTCCTACGAGTCAAAGGGATGTTAGGAAGTATTTCTTCAGAGTTGTTAGGAAGTAGAATAGCCTAGAAAGTGACTTAGTGGATGCAGGAACCATATATAGTTTTAAGACGAGGTTTGATAAAGCTCAAGGGACAGGGAGAGAGGACCTAGTAGCAATCAGGAGCTATAAATCGACCCCTGCAACCACAAATAAGTGAGTACAAATAGACGAGTACACACACACACACACACACACACACACACACACACACACACACACACACACACACACACACACACACACACACACACTAGCACACATGCACAAGTGCAAGAAAGCATATTTAGAAGCCCGAGTAGGTGTATGTCACTATAATAAACACATGGAGCAACTTGGAATGTAAACAGAGTGGCGGATGTTGTGCTCAGGCTTAGGCTGGGTTACAAACACTTGTGGCAGTTTAGCATATACACAGGCTATGATCAAACTAAATATTAAATATACAGCCAGCTTTATGGTCACTCACTTGAGCACTGTGATGGTTTATTTATCGAAGAATACAGAAAAACACACCATCATAAAACTATATGATACAAAAACGTCTCTATTTGTAAAGACAAGATTTCAGAAATTGCGAGCGAGTAACATTTGCTTGTAAGAGATTCTGGCGTATACACAAATAGTCGGCATATAGGAGAGAGAGAAGCTTACGACGAAGTTTCGGTCCGACTAGGACCACGTGTGATTCTGTAAATGGTCCAAGTCGGACCGACACGTCGTCGTCAGCTTCTCTCTCCTATGTGCGGGTTGTGTGTGTAATGTTCCTGTCACGGTATTGTATCTTTTCCTTCTTTATCTGCTTTATATACCCAGGTGTACTGTTATCTCTTCAGGGCCTTGTTCATATAGCTTTTGCATACCCAAATGTTCCTACGCTACCGTTCACAGAATTGGTATGGAGTACACAATGAAACTAGTCGCAGGGTGGTAAAATTTAAATCTGAAGACAGGACGCCACTAGCTTAAATCTGCTCACATAACTACCAATACTGAAGGTACATACCGAGGTGCCTTAGCAGATCTTCACGTCACAGGTGCGCATAAATTATGTAACCTCGGGGATATGTTACAGGTTATCAAATCTCTGAAGGGCATTTATGCGTGGGTGGAGGACGGGGAGAGGGAAGGTAAGAGGCTGGCTGTTCGTCAAGGAAAATGTCTCCTGACGCGAGTGTTAGTCATAAGATGACCCTCTAAGCAAAGCGTTGGTCCTATTACGGGACCAAGGCCAACCACTGGCTTACCGGTCCGCCCTGTACAAAATTAGCATATTACATTTTTTTCAAAATCTTAGACAAAGAATCCTTCTGGACGCTGCATACGACGTACATGAGGCCCATTGTAACGTATGTAGCCCCAGCATGGAGCCCTAATCAAGGACGTGGAGAAACTAGAAGAGGTTCAAAGGTTTGCAATGAGACTTGTTCCAGAACTAGGAGGAATGAACTATGAGGATATATTGACCCTGGAGGTGAGGATGGTTGAGATGATAATCACGTCGTATACGAGTACAATTCTTGGAACAGAAAATGCAGAGAACAGAAGTACCAATACCGTCTCTAGAACAATTCACAGGAATATTAGGAACTATTTCTTTAGTTTCAGGATAGTAGTGGAAGGTAATGAGCGAGACGAGGAGACAAACTTTTTACACAGCTTTAAGACCAGGTACGAATAGGGCCAGTGAGGTCATAACCCCACTAATGTGGGTCAAGGTGTTTAAGAGGCGGGGTATGGAGATGTTTCTCGTCCCACGCAGACATCATCTAGAGTACGTGCATGTGTACGTACATACATACACCCCCAACACCTCAATAATCTTTAAGACACGATACACGACGAATAACAATCTAATACGCAGCACCAGCATGGAGTCCTCGTCCTTACTTGACAAAGCACGTTCAAAAGCCTAGTTCCAGAACTGAAAGAGTTGAACAAATAAACAAATGCAGGATAAACGATCATTTATTGACTAGTTTCGCTCACACAGTGGGTTTTATCAAGTTGCAAACAAAGACTTGATAAAGCCCACTGTGCGTCTGTATTTATTTTTCCATCGTACAGGTATTTTATACCAATTATATCCACTAAGAGAGTTGCAACTATGAAGACAGGATTAAAGAATTAACTCTGAAAACTTTGATAGGAAGGCGAAGACATGACATGCTAACGAAATACAAAGTACTCAAATTTCGACTGAACAGACAAGGAAAGACCTTGAAGTATGAGGCACGGAGAAGGGATGGGGGAGTCGAGAAGACAGGTTGGAAGCTACTAACCCAGGTAAGCCACAGAGATGAGGAAATGCTCCTTCAGTCTTAGGGTGGTAAGCAAGTGTAATGAGTTTGAGGTTACCTGGAGGTTATTCCGGGGATCAACGCCCCCGCGGCCCGGTCCATGACCAGGCCTCCCGATGGATCAGGGCCTGATCAACTAGGCTGTTACTGCTGGCCGCACGCAGTCCAACGTACGAGTACAGAGGTACTGGTAGAGGCGAACTTCATACATAATTTAAAAAGTAGGTACGACAGCGCCCATAAGGCCTGGAATCTGTACATTCCGCCCAATTTCTGAGAATAAGAGGTCGTGCCAGGAGATGGGTATCAACCCCCCCGCAAACACAATTCGGGTAAGTACACGTACGTATACATACATACCTAGAGTCTGTTTAGGTAAGACACATATGCAACAGTATTTTATACCATTTTATTGTTCATACCTAGAGTCTACCTGGAGGGCATTCCGGGGATAAACGCCCCCGCGGCCCGGTCCACGACCAGGCCTCCCGGTGGATCAGGGCCTGATCAACGAGGCTCTTACTGCTGGCCGCACATAATCCAACGTACGAACCACAGCCCGGCTGATCCGACACCGACTTTAGGTATCTGTCCAGCGCCCTCTTAAAGACAACCAGGGGTCTATTGGTAATGCCCCCTTATGGCTGGTGGGAGGCTGCTGAAGTCTTGGGCCCCGGACACTTACTGTGTTTTCTCTTAGTGTACCAGTGGGCCAAGTCTTTTGCTTTCGTAGGGAGTGATTTCTGTGTGCAGATTAGGAACCAGTCCGTCCACAATCTTCCAGGTGTAGATTATGATATATCTTTCTCGCCTGCGCTCCAGTGAGTACAAGTCAAGTGCATACATACACACACATTATGTATCGTATACACTGACGTTGTATACATACGACTTCCCATGTATGGACAAATGACTTCCGTGTATAGACAAATGACTCACCACGTACAGACAAATGACTCACCATGTACACACAAATGACTCACCGTAAACACAGTAACGTACACGGGAGGTGCCGCCAGGCTGGTGCCACCGTATTGACCTGTCTGACACTGGTGCCTCTCACACCCGCACCTCTGTTGCCCCTGCCACACCTGAGACAGCCACACCTCCGTGCTGGAAGATGCACCTAGCCCCGTGCTAGAATTCAGTTAACATAGTAGAATATACTAGGTAACGTATTAGGAGATACAACTACTTGCTAGGATTACAGCATCCATAGGGAGCAATAAACACGTAGAGATCATACAACGCACGGGGTGGGGGATCGGAAGGCATTCAAACGCCTCAAGGAACCGGAGCATTGATCCAATTCCTTAGATCAAGAGCCTCTCACACTTAAGGGGTATCTTGCTGGGAGATGTAACTATCTTGCTAGCGGATTCAACTATCTTGCTTAGCGGATTTAACTATCTTGCTAGCGGATTCAACTATCTTGCTAGCGGATTCAACTATCTTGCTAGCAGATACAACTATCTTGCTAGGAAATAGGGCTATTATGTTAGTGATTCCGAGTATTATATTCTCACTGCCCAGTCTCAGACTAGGACTAGGCTGGAAAATAAAAGTAAAGAGGATTAAATAACTATTAAGAAGCACATATGTAAACTTGTGTGCATCAAGAACGTACACAGAAATCTGTGAGACTTACCTGTCATCTTAACTAGTTATGTGATGGAAAAAAGATCAACCATCCTACCAGAGTGCAAAAAATATAACATGGTTTCCAATTGACAAGTCGGGAGTACCTCCCTAGATGATAGCTAACAATCAAACTTCCTAGGAGATGCAACTAATGCACTAAGATGCAACAAACTAACATACTAGGAGAGTGACCAGTTTTTGTCCTCAATAGTTGACCTCCTGCTTGAGCGTCGCCTACATACCAGCGTCTCCTTAATGACATCCACAGTTTAAGAAAACTCCCCGAGATGAGGAAACGATACACCACTGCATTCTTTCTCCTTTTTATTTAATCCATAAAGTGGTAAACCCGTGTGGTGTATTTAACGCAAGGAGCTGTAGAGGCTCGAGCCTCCGTCTGTCAATCGTGTGCAGGTATCCGATCTGTAAGACTGTGGGTGATGGCGATGAAAACCAATTTGAATTCTGGAAGCCGTGTTCATAGCTAGTCTACAGTCCCCTGTCACTGGCATCATGTTTTGGGTACTATTTCCGTGGAGCAGTTTCCGCCATCTTTGAATAAAAAGAAATAGTTTTGAACATTATTCCTGCACCGAACCGTATTCCTGCTCTATATAAACAACCGTCAGCTTTAAACCTTATTCCCAAGCTGGAATCGCCAGTTACAAGCTTATTCCAGTTTTGCAGACACTCGCTAGTTTTTAAATATTCCTTCGTTGTAAAAATTATTTTCCTTTTGAAGCTTGTTCATCTGTTGTAGAAATAATGTTAGCTTTTAAGTTTATTCATCCTCGCCTTTGTAGAATGTTATTTATGAAGGTCATTCTGAGTGGATGAAATAAATTCCCGAATTACTTCGAATTCTGAATCTGAATCATTACGAAACTGACCAGTGTATTTTTTGCGATACTATGGAACTATAGAGTAATAACCTATATCAAACTGGAATATTCCGTAACACTACGAAAGTTTACTACGAGACGTAACTCAACGTCACTGACATTCTTTGCGTGTAACACTTATCGGTGACTCCGAGAAATAGACGTCAAGTCTTTCCCAATATTCAAGCAATTACGAATATCTCTATACAATTATAGAAGTAATTAACATGTTATTATAGACAAAGACGAAGAATCCATTAACAAGTGAACGGAAATGTATATTGTGTGTATGTATATTGTGTGTGTGTGTGTGTGTATATATATATATATATATATATATATATATATATATATATATATATATATATATGTCGTGCCGAATAGGCAGAACTTGCGATCTTGGCTTAAATAGCAACGTTCATCTTGCCATATAGGACAAGTGAAAATTTGTGTATGCAATAATTTCTCCCAAATCATTCTGAACCTAACGAAAAAAATATATTTCACTGTGTTTGTTTAGTATTAAATTACTGTAAACAAATCTAAAATATATTTAGTTGGGTTAGGCTAAAATAAATTGTTCTTGTTATGATAAGGTTAGGTAAGTTTTCTAAGATGCTTTTGGAGCAAAATTAAATTTTTTTACATTAACATTAATGAAAAAAATATATCTTTAAACGTATAAGAGAATTTTGTAGAAAGGACTTAATTTTAAACGAGTTCTTGCTAACTGACCAGTTTTACATATTCGGCACGACATATATATATATATATATATATATAATATATATATATATATATATATATATATATATATATATATATATATATATATATATATATATATATATATATATATATATATATATATATAAACGGTGAGGGGGGTCACAGCGAATTTAACAAGGCAAGGTTAAGCTAGAGTACATTAGGTTACGTTACGTTAAGTTTGCCGACATTATCCAAATACAAGCAAATACTTTTTTCTTTATCTCCTACCTCAATCTGTGACCCTTCTTCCGTGACTCTCTTCCTGGGATTTATTTACCTGAATTAGCATTAACAGACTCAAATAACAAGCATCACTCAGCTCAACGCCCAAAGCCAAATGTTAAATAAACTTAATTATATAAAAGTTTGACATCAAACCAGAGTACTAACCAAAGCTTAACTCAAATACACCACAAACACAAGATATTTCTGACTAGTAACAATTAGGGTATATACACAATTAGGGTATATACCCTATTAAGTATATACACTGTGTGTATATACTTAAAAGTGACAAGAAAGCACGAAACAGAAGCACAAGCAGAACAAGAAGGAAAGCGTAGTAAGACTTCCAAAAATCAATACTCTGAGCTAGTGTGCCTGCATGTGTGCGTGTGTGTATTTGTTTAACGGTATACACAGCACAAAAACACATCCCATCATCTCAGCTGCACCGTGTATTTGTTAAGTACCGGATGTTACCTTTGGTTTAACGAACATAAACAGATGATAAAGTGTTTTTTCCAGCCCAACTTAATCTCTATTGTGGGATTACCTGGTCTAGGATGCCCTGACCTGGCTGCACTGCCTAGCATATCATATCTAAGTCTAGTCAAACTGTCAAGTATCTAGCATAATCTCAGTGTGCCTAGCATAAAATATATATTATGCAGAGTATATATTTACTGGGACTCGTTTCAATTTATGGTTCAAGGTTCTGGTCGTCTATACGTAAAGCGTTTATAGAAGTCCACCCTAACTTTATATAAAGGCATCTAATATAGCGTAATGGTTAATGGAGTTTATAGCTTATGTAATATACTTGTAGTAAATAAAGATATTATTATTACCGACAACACTAAGACTGCAAATATCGTTTTCACTACCAGACAAGAGTATTTTAATGCCTAAAATAGAGATTAAAGTAAATTCTCAAAATATATACACAGAAAAAGAACTCTGTGTACATACCCTTTGTTACTAGTACAGCCTAGAGTGAAAGATATATTGCTAATATATAGCAAATATACGTTACTATTACAGCCTAGAGTGAAAGATATACTGCTAATATATAGCAAATATACGTAGGTAGAGCAACTTGTGTATCAGCCAAACCAAGGATGGTAGATGGTACTGTAAAGACCTATAGTGGTAGTTTAAGATGGGTTGGAGGGAGGAGGGGATATGGCATCTCTACAGTGATTAACCTAACTGTTATTGAACTTAACCACGTTAGCTATACGTGTTCTTTAACGTTAAGTACCATCAGCTGGGAAGCGGTGCAGCATTAGTAACGATAAATAAAGTGAAATTGGGGTGAAATATATGTAATAAAAAGGTAGTCACAGTATTTAAGAATAAAGGCCCTTATGTAATCATTTTATTTAAAACTAAGACCCTTCTCAAGATTTAATATAAAATATACGAGAAGACACACTTCCCTCCTTAGACCTAACAGAGGTGATTGACTGCTCAGTAACATTTCAGATATTTCCTATAAAAAGCTAATGCTCTGCTTGTGGCTAGCTACATCATGATGACAGCAATAAGAAATGTCAGCAATAAGAAATGTCAGCAATAAGAAATGTCAGCTGGAGGGATGAGTTAAGAGCTTTTTTTATCCTGATCTTATCGAAAAATTGAATCTGCTACGTTTTCAAGAACTGCAATTTGGTCCTGGTTTTTCCAGCAGATAATTTTGGTAGACTATAAGCTCCTCGGTTATATAGTTTCCAAAATAAGTTTACATTTTCGGTTAATCTGTTGTCTATTAATCTTACCGGGATCATCCCTCCCCATGGCCTAGTCTCAACCAGGTCTTCTAAACAAAATAAATATTACATTAATAAGAACTACTGAGCAGCCCACATAATGTCAAGTGCTTACTGAGTGGTAGAGCAGCGTACAAGTAGAATTTTGCAAGATTTACCTGTCGTCTTGTATGATCCTGAAATAGAAAAGAAAAGCATTTCTGCCATAGCAAAACATTTAACAGGCTTTTGTTTCACATTCATGACAGGAGGGTGGTACATACCTGGGTGGTTGCTGCCTATCAGCCTATTACCTATGTTTGAATCTCTTGTGTCAGGAGGGTAGTACCTTCCTGGATGATTTGGGTCTACCAGCCTATTACTGCTTCTTATAAGGTCTTATCTTGCATATTTTTCCTATGTAGTCTTAATTTGCACGGTCATTTGTCACATGTTCTTTCCAAGTACTTACATTTTGTAAGGACTTCTGTCACCTGTACTTCCTATAAACAGACCATCTTGGTTCTTCCTACGTGCTACATCTGTATTCATGTCTTCACGTGTGCTTCCTTCCTGCTGGCGTTGCTCTTCCCCCTAGGGAGGCAGGAGGCAACCTTCACTTCCTCGTGACCATGGTAGCAGCGTATAAGGTAAGCAGACATTGAGCAGCCTGCCAGCCAGGCTTCCTGTCATCCATCGCCATATTTGTTGTCGTATTTACACGCTTGTGCTCCCTTGACCCAACACCCCAGATGTTGCGCCCCTCTGTGTGTACTGTCTGTTGGGTTGGGTTCCAGCTCCTGGACACATGTGTGTATTCACCTAGCTGTGCTTACAGGGATCTAGTCTCGGCTTCCGGACCCATCCCTGTGCGAACTCACCAAGTTAATTTACAGGAGTCGATCATCGCCTGATTTTGCATTCTAAACATGTTCCTATTCGTCATGCGAAATCCCTTAAGTATTTTGTATATCGTAATCATGTCTTCTTTTCTAAGGCCATTAGGTTCAGTTCCTTTAGTTTTCCCTCGCCTCAATTCCCCTCAGCTTCTCGACCAGTCAAGCTCTAAGCCTCAAATTTCTTAAGATGTCCGACCAGGTGTGGGTTCCATACTGGCGCTGCTTACTCTAGGGTAGGCCTTACACGTCATAAATATAGTAGTAAAGGATTCTTCAAGGTAACCCTCAATCTCTACCACTCCCTTTCTCTCCATCCTCCGATCCTTCCCTATTACACCCACCCACCCAGTCCCCCCCTCTTTATCTCCCCCTAATTTGCACGACCTTGCACTTGTGGGCTGAACTCCGTTATTTAATCACCCTTTTAGCCTGAACAAATCTTCCTGAATCCGCTCTACCTTCTCCCGTTCTTATTCTTAGCTTCATGTCATGGCCAAATAACAACATGGAAGAGTAAATCCTCTCTGAAAATTAATTTACGTATTTTAAAAATAATCATGATCACGTATCAAGACTCGTGATAAATTTTCCTTACACCAGGTTATAGAAAACCTAGTATGGAAGAAAAGTGTCAAATACAGCAAATGGGAGGAGGTGTAACATAAATCCAGAGATAAGCAGGGGTGCGGTGGGGACAATAAGGGAACACTGTATCAACATCCGTGGTCCCAGACTATTCAACATCTTACCAGAAGATATCAGAAACACGGCTGGACAAGTGTAGTTTTCAAGAGGAAACTGGACAAGTATCTTCACTAGGTGCCTGATCAACCAAGCTGTAATGGATATGTGGGGCAGCGGGCCTCCAGCAGCAACAGCCTGGTTGACCAGGCGAGCATCAGACGAGCCTGGCCCATGGCCGGGCTCAGAGTAAATATACTCTCGAAATTCTTCAAAGGTATATATCAAAGGTAATCTAAACGAGATTCAGAAATGCAAACACACGTATCCTGAGTAGCAAAACACAAATGAGGGCGTATTCAACAAATTCAACTTTGAAAATATATTAACGGGAACAAATAAATCATGTCCCGCTGAAATAAACATGAAGAAAGTATAATTAAGAA
Source organism: Cherax quadricarinatus (assembly GCF_038502225.1). Lineage (NCBI taxonomy): Eukaryota > Metazoa > Arthropoda > Malacostraca > Decapoda > Parastacidae > Cherax > Cherax quadricarinatus. The sequence continues at coordinate 59,698,369 of NC_091298.1, forward strand.
GTATATGAAACTGTCTCAAGGTCTCAAGAGGACGAGCTTAATGGCACTAGAAGTGTGCCCCAGACACATACCATTTGGAAAAGAGAAGATGCAAGTTAGAACGAGAACGATGCTCCATCTACATGCAAAAACGAATAATCGCACAACTTCTCAAGGTCAGCAGACGTTCTCAAGAGGAAAAAGAAACTCTGGTTCGAGAAACTGAAAACAATGAGACATAACCGAACACATCATATTGAGCCCAACAGAAAACGAAAACAAAGAACCAATACTCAAACTGAAAATGTTATTTTTCCTCGCATGATAAAAAAACGAAATTAAAAATCACATTTAGTATTGTGCCCTTGCTAAAGAGATGGCATCCTCTTTGAAGATGGCAAACAAACGAAATACTGAAGGCAATATGTAAGCCAATAAGCACTACAACCTGAAGAGACAAACTCTTGGCAAAATCTTCAACATTTCTGACATAACCTTGACCCTACCTCACTGAAGAAGCAATCGACAGCACGACCACACTTGTAGAGCTCCACATGCATAAATAAAAATAAAACACGATCACAAGTTTTCAATATAACTTGGAGACTGTATGGACCTTGTACAAGTGTCCTACTAACGTACTAAAAAAAATGCAAAAAACTACAGGCTTATAGTGCAAACGTTACCGAAATCTTTAAAAGAATGCTAATAACATGGGTTCAAACGTTTACATTATGTTGCTTCTGCCTCTCGTAATTGTGTGTGACCATGATGTAACAGCTACTCCAGGAATACTGTTAGCCTTGACAATGTAATTGATGCTTAAATAAATTCCTAAGAATTGAGTGTGTGCGCACGCCCGCGTTCGTGCACGTACGTGTACTCAGATGTGGTTGCAGGGGTTGAGTCATAGTTCCTGGCCCGGCCTCTTCACTGGCCGCTACTGGGTCACTCTCCCTGCAGAATGAGCTTTATCATACCTCTGCTTAAAGCTATGAATGGATCCTGCCTCCACTACATCGCTTCCCAAACTATTCCACTTCCTGACTACTCTGTGACTGAAGAAATACTTCCTAACATCCCTGTGACTCGTCAGTCTTCAGCTTCCAATTGTGACTCCTTGTTTCTGTCCCCTCTCTGGAACATCCTGTCTGTCTGTGCGTGTGTGTGTGTCTCTGTGTCTATGTATCTGACTGTATGTCTCTATGTGTCTGACTGTGTGTGTCTGACTGTCTGTTTGTCTGTCTCTCTGAGTGTGTGTTCGTGTAAAGAAAACAGAAATATCGCACCCAGCAGGATTCGAACCCAACTCGTCTGCTCTCTACGAGTTAAGCAAACTGCCAAGCTAGCTGTAGCTTTGTGGTTAAAGCGGACCAAGTCATTCTCAACGCAGAAACAGCTGGTTCATAGACTAACCTTGACTGTCAAGAGGCAGTGTGCGTGCAGACAGGGTGCGTGTGCGCGTTTGTGTTCGTTCCTTCATTCTTGCGTGCCTGTGCGGGCTTGCGCAGAAATTCTGTGCATGTGTGCAGATACAGTGCGTGAGCGCTTGCCTCAATGCCTGCGTTGTGTCAATGAAACCCTTGTGTTTACAAGTGTGCTTGTGTACTTTTTGCCCGTGCGCGCGCGCGCGTGTGTGTGTGTGTGTGCGTGTGTGTACTCACCTAGTTGAACTCACCTAGTTGAGGTTGCAGGGGTCGAGTCCAAGCTCCTGGCCCCGCCTCTTCGCTGGTCGCTACTAGGTCACTCTCCCTGAACCATGAGCTTTATCGTACCTCTGCTTAAAGCTATGTATGGATCCTGCCTCCACTACATCGCTTCCCAAACTATTCCACTTCCTGACTACTCTGTGACTGAAGAAATACTTCTTAACATCCCTGTGATTCATCTGTGTCTTCAACTTCCAACTGTGTCCCCTTGTTGCTGTGTCCCATCTCTGGAACATCCTTTGTCCACCTTGTGTGTGTGTGTGTGTGTGTGTGTGTGTGTGTGTGTGTGTGTGTGTGTGTGTGTGTGTGTGTGTGTGTGTGTGTGTGTGTACACACACAGGCACGTCAAGAAATTAGAGAAGGTGCAAAGTTTTGCAACAAGACTAGTCCCAGAGCTAAGGGCAATGTCCTACGAAGAAATGTTAAGGGAAATCGGCCTGACGACACTGGAGGACAGGAGGGTCAGGGGAGACATGGTAACGACACAAAATACTGCGAGGAATTGACAAGGTGGACAAAGGCAGGATGATTCAGAGATGGGACACAAACACGGAGTCACAATTGGAAGTTAAAGGCTCAGATGAATCTAAGGGATGTTAGGAAGTATTTCTTCAAAGTTGTCAGAAGTGGAACAGTCTGGAAATGACGTACTGGAGGCAGGAACCATACATAGTTTTAAGACGACGTTTGATAAAGTTCATGAAGAGAGTGTGACCTAGTAGCGATCAGTGAAGAGGCAGGGTCAGGAGCTATGACTCGACCCCTTCAGCCACAAATAAGTGAATACAAAGAGGCGAGTACACACAATACTGTTGTATATTAACATCTCCGTTCAAAGCAGGTGAAATTGCAGACCTAGAGAGTGTACAGAGAACCTTTACTGCACGTATAAGTTCTGTCAAGCACCTTAACTACTGGGAACGCTTGGAAGCACTTGACTTGTACTCGTTGGAACGCAGGAGAGATATATATATAATAATCTACACTTGGAAAATCCTGGAGGGAATGGTCCCGAATCTGCACACAGAAATCACTCCCTACGAAAGTAAAAGATTGGGCAGGCGATGCAAAATACCCCCACTTAAAAGTAGGGGTGCCATTGGTACATTAAGAGAAAACACCGTAAGTGCCCGGGGCCCAAGACTGTCCAACAGCCTCCCACCAAGCATAAGGGGAATTACCAATAAACCCCTGGCTGCCTTCAAGAGAGCTGGACAGATACCTAAAGTCAGTGCCGGATCAGCCGGGCTGTGGTTCGTACGTTGGACTGCGTGCGGCCAGCAGTACAGCCTGGTTGATCAGGCCCTGATCCACCGGGAGGCCTGGTCGTGGACCGGGTCGCGGGGGCGTTGATCCCCGGAATAACCTCCAGGTAGGTAGACACTCGCCTAGCCTAGATGTGGATGAGATCTTGGATTTACATAATCCTAGCCCCTTCGGCCTTATCCTACCTGAAACCAATTACTGACTACTACTACAGCACTACCCCAAAACACTTGCCACTTCCTCATCATCTGTCCT
>NC_091298.1:59706577-59736577 GCF_038502225.1 Cherax quadricarinatus
ATCCAGGTGCTCCTACATATCCACTTGAGCACATTTTGTGTTACTCCTGCCTGTTCTTCAAGCTTGAGAGAGAGAGAGAGAGAAGGCATGCATGTACACGTGTGTGTGTGTACATGTGTAGGGCAGGAAGTGTGGTGGGGAGGGAAGGGAGGCCAAAGGGGAGGGGTGGAAGAGACCAAACCGCCAACGGCCGCCAGCCAGCCTCTCCGGATACCCGCATCACCTCTCATTCCCAGCACAGTGCAAGACTACCATCCACAACCACCAACACCACCCCTACACTCGCCCTTCAAACGTACACGGGATCAACACACACACACTACTCGCTGAACTGTAAAAAAAAATAAGAATAAAAAAATCAAGCAACTGGAGAATATGTTAAATACAAATAACCGGATTCTGCGAGAGTGAGTCACCCTCCTTTAGTTGATGAGTGTCGCTGGAAATTTAAACTATTTCCCGTTTTTCATTATCAAATATAATTTAAACCAGCATTACAATGCGACTAGTAGTTTTAAAGTTACCTGTTTACTACCTCCAGTGTCAGTGATCAGCACAAATTCTGAATATCTAAACCTGGTTATAAGTAGTCTGCTGACCCATGTTATCTGCTGCCTACTCAAGGGTAACTCAATCAATCTCAGACATTCTTCCAAAATATATTCTCTGAAGTAGCACAATTTAATAATTGTAAATTATTATTTCTAACTTTCGGTTAAAATGTTAAATGATTTTTTTTAATAAAGGCAAACTAATTTATGTGGAAAGTTTGAAAGAATCGATATTCGGAGAAGCTATCTGTGAATCTTGTGCTGGCAATATACACTGAACTGACAGATGCAGTTGGGGTTCCATCCTTCCCTTCAGCTTTCCTGCCTACCTTCTCCCCCCCCCACCACCCCATCTCTCCCTCCCTCCTTCCTTCCTCTCTTTTGTCCCCCACCTCCCTCTCGCCCCCTCCGCCTCTCTCGCTCTCGCCCCTCCACCTCTCGCTCTCGCCCCTCCACCTCTCGCCCCTTCACATCTCGCTCTCTCGCCCCTTCACATCTCGCTCTCTCGCCCCTTCGCATCTCGCTCTCTCGCCCCTTCACATCTCGCTCTCTCGCCCCTTCACATCTCGCTCTCTCGCCCCTTCACATCTCGCTCTCTCGCCCCTTCACATCTCGCTCTCTCGCCCCTTCACATCTCGCTCTCTCGCCCCTTCACATCTCGCTCTCTCGCCCCTTCACATCTCGCTCTCTCGCCCCTTCACATCTCTCTTTCTCGCCCCTTCACCTCTCTCTTTCTCGCCCCTTCACCTCTCTTTCTCGCCCCTTCACCTCTCTCTTTCTCGCCCCTTCACCTCTCTCTTTCTCGCCCCTTCACCTCTCTCTTTCTCGCCCCTTCACACCTCTCTTTCTCGCCCCTTCACACCTCTCTTTCTCGCCCCTCCACCTCTCTCTCTCGCGCGCCCATCCACCTCTCTCTCTCGCGCGCCCCTCCACCTCTCTCGCGCCCCTCCATTTCTCTCTCTCTCTCTCGCGCGCGCGCGCGCGCCCCTCCACCTCTCTCTCGTCCCTCCTGCCATATGGATTACGCTTGCTCTTCTTGGTACTCTGCCTTGACAAAAAAAACTGAAAGATAGACTGCAAATCACCCAGAACAAAATCGTAAGATTCATCCTGGGGCTGGGACCAAGAGAACATGTAGGCCAGGATGAATTACAGCAGTTGGATATGCTGAATGTTGAAGACAGAGTAAAACAACTGAAGCTAAATCATGTTTATAAAATTGCTCACAAACAATGTCCAGAATATCTTGCTGTCAATTTTGTCAAGGTTGGGAACCAAAGCAATCATAGTACTAGGGGGAGAGAGCACAACTTTGTAGTACCCACAGTCAGTGGCCAGGCTTCAAACACCTTTTATTGTACAGCAATAAAGGAATGGAACAGACTGCCCGCACATGTCAAAGCCAGTCATAGCATGAACCAGTTCAAGAAGAGTGCCAAAAGGTGTCTGATGAATGTAGCTACAGAAAGGGAGGGGAATGATTTTCTATTTTTTATCTAACATACGTGTAAATTTTACCTTATTCCTAGTAATGACCCTCGTATTGTAGATAGTCTTAATGACCTTGGTGTAGTAGATAGTCTTTTTAGTATGATAATAAGATGTTATCTTCATTGTAGAATAATAAGAAAATATTATAACCCTTATATTATAAAAATAAGGTAAAAGGACCCCAATGGAAATAAGTCACTGTCTGACTTTTTTGGGTTATCCTAGGTTCTCTACACACATGCTGCTATGTATGATAATTCTATGTAACTGTATTTGTGTATACCTGAATAAACTTACTTACTTACTCTCTCTCGTCCCTCCACCTCTCTCTCTCGCCCCTCCACCTCTGTCTTCCACTTGACAAACTATTCCTCCCAGAGTGAACGTTGCATGACACGTTTAAAACTGTTTAAGTCTGAGTTGTGTTAAAGAACACCAACATTCCAGACTGGCAGTTAGTATACGCAAAAAAAACTTGAATGTTATTCACATAGACAATGAAAATGGCCTTGTTAATATAAGTAACAATGAACGCTCCATAAAAGTAATATAAATTAGTATAATCTGCACACTAGCGACCTTGCAATGGCAGTTGTGAAACAATGTTAAATTTTAATTCCACGCAAGGCGTCATCTGGCGTAATAGTACGCCCTAACAACCATATTTTAATTCTGTAAAGGAATGACTTGATGCCGGTGAAGGTCTGTTAATGCAAGGAACTGGAGGGTTTGAGGTTTTAGCAGACCCTTGAAGATGAACTGACAACTACATACATATACACAACTACGTACATATACACAACTACGTACGTATACACAACTACGTACGTATACACAACTACGTACGTATACACAACTACGTACGTATACACAACTACGTACGTATACACAACTACGTACGTATACACAACTACGTACGTATACACAACTACGAACATGTATAGTAAATGTACTAGAGATTTATCTCATCTAAGCTTCTACTATAGTTACTGCTTGTGCTACTAATGTAGTAACCAGCAAGGTAGTGTGTCATATTCTACACGTCCCTCGCGGATTTTGAAAGTCGAGAGCGATTTGTAGCTCATTAAATGGAAACAAACACGAATTATGCTTCGATCCGTCCTGGATGGTCCGTAACGACTACTAATCATTTGCAGTGTTAGCTACAAATGTGAATTCACACACACACACACACACACACACACACACACACACACACACACACACACACACACACACACACACACACACACACACACACTGTGGACAGAGACAATGTTCCAGAAATGGGACAGCAACAAGGGGACAGGACACAGTTGAAGTTGAAGACTCAGATGAATGACAGGGATGTTGGGAATTATTTCTTCAGTCACAGAGTAGTCAGGAAGTGGAATAGTTTAGGAAGCGATGTAGTGGAGGCAGGATCCATTCATAGCTTTAGGCAGGGGTATGATAAAGCTCATGGTACAGGGAGAGTGACCCTGTAGCGGCCAGTGAAGAGGCGGGGCCAGGAGCTATGAATTAACCCCTGCAACCACAACTAGGTGAGTAAGTGTACACAAACACACACACACACACACACACACACACACACACACACACACACACACAGGGTCATTAAAACAATCGTATATTTAAAAACAGTTGGTTCCTTTAAATTTATTTGTAATGTTAGATTTATTACTTAACGTTTATAAAAAGTAGATGAATTTAATATTAACAACCTAGTCTGTGGATCGCATTTACAGTAAACAATTTAAGAATCATTATATGAAATAGATACGAAAAGAAATGTATACGAAATAAAATAAAAGGTCTTCAGTATTACTGTAGTGTTGTGGAATACAAGTGACATTAGATACTAGTATCAAATATTGAGATCAGAGGCAAGTAGAACATAAGATGGGGGTGGTGGTACAAGATGGAGAATGTGGCTTTCAAATGAACTTGAGAGGCAGATTGAGCAATACAGGGAACTGTATAAAGATTCAAGGAATGTGTCGAGTGCGTTGACGCAGGCTCATAGGTATTCACTCAAGGATGAGAAGCCCTCAAGGATGCGGAGATGAACGCATAGAGACAGATGCCCTCTAAGGATGCCGAGGAGCACTTAAGGATGCAAATATGAACGCACAGAGATGCACTCAAGGATGCGAACACATATAGGCACTCAAAAGGAATACACGCGCACACACATGCGAACTTGCAGAACGCGCGCGCGCATGCACAGGAACACGCATGCCGAGGAATACACACGCTCAAGGATGCTGGACACAGAGATGCAACTCAAGGATACAATAATAACTGCTGAAGAATGTAACTTCAGTGCACTGTGTTAAGGAGTGCAATAGAGTGACACGAACGCAATGAAAGACCAAGGAATGCAGTGAAGGGGCAGAGGACTGCAATGAGAAATGTAACGAGGAATGCAGTGTGGCAAGGAAAGAAGGCAGTAATGGAAGGACAGAGGAAGGCAGTAATGGAAGGACAGAGGAAGGCAGTGATGGAATGACTGAGGAATGCCCACAAAAAGCAAGTGTATTCTAAGCATCAAAGCAGGTAAGCCCTATACAATGTGTAAACAATTGGAAGGGAAAAGAGGAAGGGAAAAGAGGAAGGATAAAGAGGAATGGGAGGGAGAGAGAGAATAACATCATGCTTACAAAAGTTTAGATCTTACCCTTCAATCATCCAGCACATCCTACCCTACGCTAGTGATTTCAACGATGTCCCATCAAGGCATCTGAACCTAGAGTCACCTGCTGGAGCACCTGAGCTGCTTCCATATGCTCGAGTACAAAACATTTCACGTAAAGCCTACGTAAGTCCCTCAAAAAAAAAAATCTCATCTGGCTCCCGGAAATTTATAATTACCAGCAATTTAAAAGTGTACTAGCAATTTACTTTATATATCTCGGGGGTCATTCCCTCCGTGGCACGGCTTCCGATTAGGCCTCCTAAACTGTCAAGAAAATACCGGTATTAAAGAGATACATATCCAGAAAGCGCTAAACCCGTAGAGATCACGGAAACACAGGAATAAACATTAATAAGAAACAGGCAGGAAAGTAAAGTAAGTGCATAGTGAGTTTGTAAGAATTGTCTGCCATCTTAAAAGGGACAAAAAGACTAAAAATTATGCCAGAGCAAAACATTTAAGAGGCTTCAGTTTCACACTGGCAGGAGGACGGTAATACCTCCCTGGGTGGCTGCTGACTACCAACCTTAACCTACTCTATAATTTTAGGAATACCCGTAAAAGGCAGGCTTGAGAAGACGAAAATAAGAAACAGCTTCCTGTGAATTCTATCGTTGGCGCAATGCTCCTAGTCGATACAGTTTTGTAATATTTTGTTCGATTATAAGTGCCTTATTACACGCAATGCTAATAGTTTTATGTCAGTTAAAATAATAGCGAAGCAGATCACAATCGAAGGGCCTCGAGTTAGATGCCTAGGCGGGGCGAAACTTAGGAATTGTGGGTCGCATCCTGATCAAGGTGAGGCATAGGGGCAAGTTTACACCTTCTGCCCATGTCCACTTAGCAGTAATTAAGCACCTACGTTTTAGTTGACTACTGCGTGTCGCATCGTTTAGGGGGGGGGGGGGAGCGAATGTTAAGCGTGCTTAGAGCTGGTATTTATTTATTTATTTAATATCTTTGCAAACAGTACATTGAGATTGTGTTTATACAATAGTGGGTTGCAATGCAAAGAGAGCCTCTATTATGCCTAGGCATTCTATACGAGCAGACGCCGAATAACAATTCGTTGCCTGCAAATTCAACTGCGTAGGATAAACATTATGGTTTATCCCAGAAAAAAAAAATACTAGTCATCACGTACAAACTCAAACTTTTCTGACGTCTCCTGGCGACCAATCTTTTATTTACTAAATCACCTTTATAATATACTGTATACACATGCTGTTACTCTTACTGTAATCTCCGCTTTCCTTTTAATTGCTGAACATAATCACGTTCGATACTTAGATATAAAGAAGCTCACGGCCATTTGGCAAGACATCAATTGCCAAGCGAATTGGTCGTTAAATGTCACAATTAAGATGATTTTTTGATGATTTTTTAAGTCGTTATAAACTAAATTTGTATAGTATTCCCTTTTCATTAGTGCAATATGGTAACAAACATGTCCAGTAATATAGTTGGAAAATAAAGAAATTCTCTCTCCTCCCTCACAACTTGAGTGTGCTAGAACCTCTAGTACTGTTTATATTTTCACAACTTTGTTTATTTATTTATTTATTTATTAGGGCAGATCACCTGACACGAATCTGTCATAAGCTAACCCAGTCAGTGGTACTGGAACTATAGGGGCGCTGGAACTAAGGTGGGGGTACGGTGGGCACAATGGAACACCCAGACTACTCAACATCTTATCACATCAGAAACACGGCTGGAACAAATGTAGAAGCCTTCATGAGGAAACTGGACATGTATCTTGACCAAGTGCCAGATCAACCAGGTTGTGATGGATATGTGGGGTAGCGGGCCTCCAGCAGCAACAGCCTGGTTGACCAGACAAGCATCAAACGAGCCTTTCCCCATGGCCGGGCTCCGAGAGTACTCTCTCGAAACTAATCAAAAGTAAAGGGTGCTGGAACTATGGAGGGGACGCTGGAGCTGGAACTGTGGTGGGGGCGCTGGAGCTGGTATTATGGTGGGGCGCTGGAGCTGGCATTATGGTGGGGCGCTGGAGCTGGAATTATGAAGCTGGAACTGTAGTGAGGCGCTGGAACTATGGTGGGGACGCTGGAGCTGGAACTGTGGGGGCGCTGGAGCTGGAACTGTGGTAGGGGCGCTGGAACTGTGGTGGGGGCGCTGGAGCTGTGGTGGGGGCGCTGGAGCTGTGGTGGGGGCGCTGGAGCTGTGGTGGGGGCGCTGGAACTCTGGTGGGGGTGATGGAACTGGGGTGGGGGCGCTGGAGCTGGAACTGTGGTGGGGGCGCTGGAACTGTGGTGGGGGCGCTGGAACTATGGTGGGGGCGCTGGAACTATGGTGGGGGTGATGGAACTAGAGTGCTGGAACTAATGGTGTCTAAAGGCATATTAAGGAAGGCCATTTTCAAGGGGAAGTGGTTAATCTGCAGGGAGGTCATATAATGCCTGGGGACTCGGAGTTGTATTCAAGTTGAATACAATGACTGACAAGGCAGTTACTGTTTTTGGGATCAAGAGCCCTTGGTTGCGTTTCGACAGGTAAACTAAGCATTATTTAAAGCGTAGTATAATGCATATTTCATCACCCATATTACGGTAATTATAATCATGGCAATGAAGTCAGTATGACTCATGTTGTGAGGGTAAAAATCATATGCTCAGCTAGTTTTTTCTAGAGCAACTGAGAAGGCTATGTCAGTTATTCAAGTATAATCAATATCAAGCCAATTATCGTAGCCTAGTGACGAGGATCTGCATGAGTAAGTGGTTTCCTTGACGTTAAGAAATTCCCATCAAGATTATTATTATTATTATTTATTATTATACGAGGAAGCGTTTAACCCGCAAGGACGTAACAACGCCTGTGAAATGGGAGGTAATCAGGTTTGATCTAATTACCTCCAACTGCTTGGATTAAGAACCCTTAGCCACATCAAGGCACCTTTAAGAGGGAGATGTGCATGACTAAACAGTTTATTCTTTTGTATTATAGCTTAAGATAAAAGCGCCAGTGTATAGTTGTATTAAACTTGTTATTAGTCGAAGTGTTTTATAAATAATGAACTTCCTGATTTCAAGAAAAAGGGTAAAGTCTATAACTAAGACATGTACAACACCTGGTTGTCTTTATTTTGAATAAAAATGCCTAAGTGTTGTATATGCGTCTTATTATCAACTTGTCGGTACTGTACACCATTAACAAACTCGTCACATAGGTTTAAGAGCCAGACAAGACTAGTAAAAAAAATCGTCAGTTTGAATGCACTCAGACATGTAGACTGCCATAGCAGACTGTGCTAAAGTGGGAAACACCAGTAAACCACCCCTACCCAAGACAACCAACCAGTCTTTGTAAGCCACTTAAAACTTTCTCACTCCCAATATTGTTGTTCTAACTTCGCTCCACAAAGGTGAAATCGCTAAACTTTCGACGGCTTTCGCAAAAATCAAGGACGAGGCTTCGTGACTCCGGGAAAACGCTGTAGATTAGGAAATGTTTTGCGAAAGCTTTCACCAAAAACGTGTATTTGAAGCAAATACTTAGCCAAGAGTAGGCCCTGCGTGGCATGGGCCAATAGGCCTACTGCAGTGCTAGTGTTTTCATGTAATACAAAGAAAATACTTCGGATAGATTAATATTTATTCTTAACACATTTATCGGGGGAGGGGGTTATAATCATAAACCAATTGGTCGTATAGCACTAAGGGGTATGCGAGGCAATCAGGTTGGATCTAAAGAAGGGAAGATCAGGCCCAATTACTTGAATTAGGAGTATCTCATCGGTATCGAAGAACTTCCCTCGAGTGACTGGGGGGAGGGGGAAGCTTTACAAATAGATTAGACGGCATATTTGGTGTGAGGACCTGACTCGCATGGGCTACCAGCAGTGCTCCTGTTCTCGAGGCTACGAATTAGCACTTTCGTTACTACACTATAGTGCCGACGGCAAATGATGCCTTGCAACTGATGTACCTACAAGTCACCACTGTGGCCTGATTATATTTAAGGGTAGCACTAAGCCCGTAGAGGTCATATAGCGCCTCGGGGAATGGGAGGCAATCAGGTTCGATCCCAAGAAGGGAAGGACCTATCCAATTCCTTGCACCAAGAGCCCTTCTGAATGATCAAACTGGAGGTTAGTTGCTCCACATGTCTTAATCACATTATTATTATAATCAAAAAGAAGCGCTAAGCCACAAGGACTATACAGTCTTAATCACAAACTAACTAAGCAGATAATGCCTCAAACAAATGTGCTCCTTCCTATATGTATTTTCCTCTTTTTTTCTCTTTGTACCACTGTACAAATTTTAGGTTAAAATATATACATGCACCATTTCATGTCCGAGTCACTAAATCAACTATGCTGATTCAGAATTTGAAAAAAAGAATGTGTAGCACATCAAGAATATGAAAATACTTTTTGCGTAGCTCATCGCATTTTTTAAATAATAAGATGTGTTCCTGGAACTGGTGTTGGTGATGTAGTCAACAGGTTGGATATTGTGTCAGTAATGGGAACAAGCCTATTATCTGCCTCAGTGCTGGTGGAAACGATATTGGGAAGGGCAGGAGACAAGAATTGCAAGATAAGTACAGGACAGATATAGATTTGACTCACGAAATCTTAATGACACGATTGCAAACAAACCATACCACGGGTGGGGATAGAACCCGCGATCAGAAAGTCTCAAAACTCCAGACCGTCGCGTTAGCCCCTGGACCAGCTAGCCACAATAAGATTTCTACACCATAGGAAGGTTAGCATAGGCACCACTGTGACCACAAATGCAAGTTTTTAAAGTAGAATCTCCAGCTAGCGTGGCCGTGACGAACTCTAGCTCAAGTCCCCTCAAAGCCGTTAACATGACTCACGAAATCGTAATGACACGATTGCAAACAAACCATACCACGGGCGGGTCCAGTGGCTAACGCGACGGTCTGGAGTTTTGAGAGTCTGATCGCGGGTTCTATTCCCGCCCGTGGTATGGTTTGGTCAGATATAGATTTAATTAGGTCTTAGGGAGAGGTCCCAATTATATGCAGCATCTTGCCTAGTGGGACTTCAAACTAGAGACCAATAAGTCTAACCTCTACTGTGGGGAAAATTGATGGAATCAATAATTGCCGAGCCTATTCCAAGTCACCTTGAGAGAAACTGATTAACGAATTTCAGCACGGTTTTACAAAGGGCCACTCCTTACGAATTTACTAACGTCACTAAGGTATTTGAAGAGGTAGATCATGGCAATTAATATGATAGTGTATATGGATTTAAATAGGGCTGCGCCTCACAGTATATAAGCCTTCCTACTGTCGCTTCAACTTCACACTGTTCCAGACCATGAAGCAAACTCTTCTCCAGGCTGAGGGACTGGCCACCTCAAAACTACGTCTTCAAGGGTGGACCGATTACATCGTCTTCACATCTCTACTGCTTCTGCTAACTCTTCTGTACTCTACTGAAGATGCCTACTGTGTAAGCAAAACATTTTGGAATAAAGATACCTGTTGCACATGTGTCTTACTTATGAAATAACGCGAGTCCTTAGGTTATTCTTCAACTCTATATATCATTGGTTAGGCCTCATTTAGATTATGCTGCACAGTTCTGGTCACCGTATTACAGAATGGATATAAATGCGCTGGAAAACGTACAAAGGATGACAAATTTGATCCTATGTATCTATCAGAAATCTTTCCTACAAGGATAGACTGAGAGCCCTGAATCTGCACTTTCTAGAAAGGCGTAGAATTAGGAGGGATATGACTGAGGTGCATAAATGGAAAACAGGAATAAATAAAGGAGATGTAAATAATGTGCTAAACGTATCTAATCAAGACAGGGCTCACAACAATGGTTTCCAACTAGAAAAATCTAAATTTAGAAAGGATATAGGAAAGCACTGGTTTGAGAATAGAGTTGTGGATGAATGGAACAAACTCCCGAGTAACATTATTGAAGCTAAAACGGTGTGTTGTTTTAAAAATAGGTTAGAAAAATACATGAGTGGATGTGAGTTGAACCCGACTATATTGGGCCAGTAGGTAACTGGGACTTGAAGCATGGGCCAGTAGGCCTGTTGCAGTGTTCCTTCATGTTATATTTAGACAAAACTCCTATATACAACTAATGTGGAAGCAAAAAGAATTATGACAATCAGAATAACGTACACTTCATGTTTAGCGTGATATCGTCTGTAGGCAACATCCAGCACCGGACTAATTTGGGGGGGACTAAATTTTACCTTTGCAGCGAGTTTCCATTTCTGGAACATCTTCATAAAATCTTTCTCGATACTCGTTACTTACGTTAGCGAATTAAATAAAAAAAATAAGTAGAGAAAATGCAGGTTCAAGCGACATGTTGCAGCCCAGTCGTTGTTGGCTCTGCCTGACCCCCAAAAATGCAAATATTCTTGAACAAATGCCAAGCTGTTAATTCTACGTCATTCACTGTCATCTGAAAATCATAGCTGGTCATGAGCTGGCGAATTCGTGAACCTACAAATACACTGTCCTTATTCTTGGTCTCAGCTTGGGAAACTGTCCCAACAGGTATATGAATGATGGTAACAAGTTTATGTTAAGTTTTTGGCAATAAAATCCTGTTCTCTGAAACCATTGGAGCACTGGCTATTCTGAATGTACCAGAAATGACAATCGTGTGGTAATTAGTTATGGATCCCCAAGGTCGAAACAGGTAAACGGAAATGCATTATGAAACCGTACATGTAGTAAAAGGTTTGGGCACATCATACTTGAAGGAGGGGTGTTAATGTTGCAGTTTAAAAACTGTAGTGTAAAGCACCCTTCTGGCAAGACAGTGATGGAGTGAATGATGGTGAAAGTTTTTCTTTTTCGGGCCACCCTGCCTTGGTGGGAATCGGCCAGTGTGATAATAAAAAAAATAATAATATTAAAACGGCATAAAAATCAAAATTACCCTTTTGTACATTTGCTTTTTGTGCAGATTAATAATCATTAACCAAACCAATAATTAGCAGTTCTTTTATCAATTTACAAAAGTGAGTTTCTGATGATTAGCTTTAAATTCTAAAACAAGTGGATTAAACTTAGATAAAGTCAAATTAAGCAAACCACTTGACTAGCCTAAAGAGGGTTCGGCAGATACACGAGTGGGAGCAAGTACGAGAAGCTTACATTAATGCTTTATTCAGATTCGTGGCCCCGGAAGACTAATAACCTTGGATAATCTTTACTTAATTAAGTCAAGTAGTGTGGCTTATTTCCTTTAAGAATCTCTCAGGTGTACATAAATGGTATACAATACCGACAAGAGGAAGAATTAGACATGTGCAACATCTGGTTATCTTTATTTACAGACGTTCCGCCAACCAGTGGCTTTACCAATACAAGGACACTATGTGAAGACCACCGTACGGTGCTCTTCACATTATGTCAACCATAATGTGCTCTTCACATTATAATTGGTGAAAAGCACCGTACAGTGCTCTTCAACTAAGAGGCTGAGGGACTGATTATCTCATCTTTTGTATGTAATTCTTCACATTATGTCCTTGTACTGATAACGTCACTGGTCAGCTAAACGTCTACAAATAGATACCCATATGCTGCACACGTGTCTAATTCTTCAAGGATCTTAGGTTCTCTTTAGGACGCTCCAAACTGTCGGTAAACTCCTAGGTATCCATTTGCTGCTAAACATGGGCAACAAATTATAGCAGCGTTGCCCTGGCCTCACCCTGAATTGCGCCCAGATCCTTGGTCGAGTCGAAAATTCTACTTTTGAGCTACGAAGTACCTGCAAAATAACCGTCTCTATTTCTTACAGCTTCAAGCACAAAGGCTAGGTTAGGTAAGGTTTGTCAGGCAACAAGAGTGTTTTTTGACGCGGGTCTTAAGTCATATGATGACCCACAGCTGTAGCTTTTGGTCATCTGACCGAGGCGTGAAATATAACACACTATCTCATGGTAAATTAGGATAAAAATTTCAGGGTGACCTGTGATAAAAATTTCCTTGTATACAAAGATATATTACTAAAATTCAGCGGGAATTAGTTAACCGCAAGATTCGAAAATCAATATTAGGACAAAGTTGGCAATTCTTGCGAAAAGGGAAATCTGTTTCCTGGAACAGGAGGCCCAAGCGGTTTCCTGGTATGGCAGAAGGGAAATCAATTGTTACCTAGTAAGGCATAGGAATGGAAACCCGTTTTCTGGTACAGTAAAACATACTAGAGTACAGGAGAAAAAAACTGGTTCTATACTATAACAGAGGGAAAACCGGTTTACTGTTAAAGTACATACAAGCCAGTTTCCTGATACAGCATGAGGGGAAGCAGTTTCCTTGTACAGCATGAGGGAAACCAGTTTCCTTGAACAGGATGAGGGGAACCAGTTTCCTGGTAAGCCACGAGGGAAACCCGTTTCCTGGTACAGCGTAAGGGGAAAGCTGGTTTACCACTATAGCATGAGGGGAAATTTGGTTTACCAGTATACCATGAGCGGAAAATTGGTTTACCAGTATAGCACGAGCGGAGAATTGGTTTACTAGTATAGCATGAGGGGAAAATTGGTTTACAGTATGCCTTGAGGGGGAAAACTGGTTTCCTGATACAACAAAGCGAAATTTTTGGTAAATACACGACACAGGGAACCGGTTTTCTGGTGCAGTGTGTGTTCGAAAACTGCTTTAACTTAGTATACCGTAAGAAGGGAACCAGTTTCCCGACAGCATAACAAAAAAAAGATAATAGGTTTTCTGAAACATGAGGGAAAACTGGTGACCTACAACAGTGAAAATAGAAAATATTTAGTGATAATTAAGAAAGTGGATAGGCGAATGACTGACAAAATAGGGAGGGGAATGGGGAGGGAAGGAGAGCGAAAAGAGAGAGCAAGACCTAGATACGGAGAGGGATGAAACAGTATTTCATCACCCACTCAACCGTGAATTTCATGACTCACAGAAGGTGTTTGTTATCACTCATTGTTCGGACAAGGGGAACATAGTGCAAGAGGAGGGAGGGACCAAGAGGATTCAAGAGGGCCGCTAGGGCAGACAAAGGCTTTTGGACCAGTAGCTACAATAACAACAACATTGTGAGTCAACGTCTGCATGATGTACAAAACATTCTCTCTCTCTCTCTCATACACAAACACACACATAATAAATCACTAAGTTCATTGAAAAAAAATAAGCTAACAAATACACGAGCACTTTCGTGTTTACAAATATTGCACACCATCTTTGGAGGCACTAAGACTTTTTTTTTACTGTTACTTTCCTCGTAATGTATACATTTGTGTATGTTAATATCGAACAGTAATAAAAATTACGACAAATGAGGAATCTGAGCATACACAAATTAAAGGGAAAGGCTATAAATTTGATGTGGTCCTATCATAATGACTCACTATAAGGGACCTCTGATATATCTTTGATGAGTTCCCAGTTTTTCTACTCACGGAGCCAGGCTCGTCTGTTGTCTGCCTAGTCAACCAGGCTGTTGTTGCCCCCCTCCCCCACATATCCATTACAGCCTGGTTGATCTGGCCCCTGGTGTTTGACTAGGGAAAGGCTGGGTGTAAGGCCTGTCTAGTACGGTCCAGTATGTCTAGCGAGTGCTCCCCAGTTCTTATATTCTTATAAAGAATTACTCACATGAAATTAGAAGACTCGAAAGCCTTGAAAACATGAACTAGTTGTGTGACTGGTTGGCTGGGTTAGTTCATAGCCGATTGGCAGCAAAAGGGTCATTAAGGATGTGAGCTAGCTCAACCACACACATTGCAACTTACAACACCACCGACTAACTCTGCGTACCACCAATATGTAACTCACGACTGCAGCAAATGAATCGAGTATTATTATATTCATGGTTGAGACTGTACATCTTAATATGTACACTTCAACTGCCTTCATTTTATGAGTTACCTCTGTAGTAGACTGAAACCTGCTGCGCAGGCTAAATGTCTTGTCAATAAAGATATCTAAATGTTGCACGCGTCATATTCACCACATGGTTGGTTTGTCAGGGTTAAAGCCTATCGATTGCACGATGGTCATTAAGAATTAAAATCCATGCGTATATATACACACACACATACCTCTCGGAATATACATCCTGTGCTACTTAAATATATATCGCCACATGCATATTTTTACTACGCTAACCTAACTATTCTTGGTGGGATGGGGAGGAATCTGGAGTCCTCTCAGTATGTAAACAAAAGCAATGATGCCATTGTGCTGTCACTTTCGGGGGACCACATAAGGTTTCCCCAATGGAATACAGATTTTTCGGGGAAGATGGAGGGGGGGGGGGATGGGTCGACGGCAGGTGTGAGTAAATGGCAGGGCACCCGCCCTGCCTTTCTCCTTTTACGAAGAAAGATAAATGTTAAACGACAATCTCGCGGATATCAAATTTAGCTGGCCTGTGCGATAATGGCTTTTTAAAGTTTGACAACAAGTCTTTCAAAATGTGTGCGTCATACACTTAAACTATTGAAAATAGTGACTTGTGATATAAATGATCCATAAATAATTACTGTAAAGCAAACTACCATCTATTAAAAAAAAAAAAAGTCCCCATGCACCTGCACACTTTTACGCACTGCTTCACAGCATATACACGTTAATCCCAAACAACAATATATTATTTATATTCACGAAGAAGTCACCCTCCGAGGAAGTAAGGCACCTCCAATTCCTTGGACCAAGAACCCTTTGCCAACATCAAGGCACGCCCCTTGAAGGGGTGTACATTATATATTATACAACTGTCCAACAAGATAGTAAAGTTCAGACCACAATACACACAAATAATACAACGTCCACATAACATTAAGTTCATACGCAATATTTCATTTTACGCAAGCATTGCCATTAATAAAAAAGAATTTGAGAAAAGGCCAAGACAAACTTGCTTACTCATTAAAGTTTAGCCGGTAGACCAAAAATTTATATAACAGCATCTATTAAACTAATTAGGTGTAATTTACGTCAATTAAATGTTTTACACACAGCTTTCAAGGCTAACCGAAGACACTTGATACAGCTTTAAATAAAAACGAGGTGTCTTATAAGGCAGCTAGTTCGAATAAATATATTTATATTTTGACACTATTTTTTTACCAAAAGCACATGAACAAATTATTAAATCCCAGTTAAAGTTACACAGTGAATGAGCTACTTTAAGTTAATTCTACGCCATCTACCATTATTATAATCAACCTGGAGGTTATTCCGGGGATCAACGCCCCCGCGGCCCGGTCCATGACCAGGCCTCCCAATGGATCAGGGCCTGATCAACTAGGCTGTTACTGCTGGCCGCACGCAGTCCAACGTACGAGCCACAGCCCGGCTGATCCGGCACTGACTTTAGGTATCTGTCCAGCTCTCTTGAAGGCAGCCAGGGGTTTATTGGCAATTCCCCTAATGCTTGATGGGAGGCTGTTGAACAGTTTTGGGCCCCGGACACTTATGGTGTTTTCTCTTAGTGTACCAATGGCGCCCCTACTTTTTATTGGGGGCATTTTGCATCGCCTGTCCAGTCTTTTACATTCGTAGGGAGTGATTTCTGTGTGCAGATTTGGGACCATTCCTTCCAAGATTTTCCAAGTGTAGATTATGATATATCTCTCCCTCCTGCGTTCCAACGAGTACAAGTCAAGTGCTTCCAAGCGTTCCCAGTAGTTAAGGTGCTTGACAGAACTTATACGTGCAGTAAAGGATCTCTGTACACTCTCTAGATCTGCGATTTCACCTGCTTTGAATGGAGATGTTAATGTACAGCAGTATTCCAGCCTAGAGAGAACAAGTGATTTGAAAAGGATCATCATGGGCTTGGCATCTCTCGTTTTGAAAGTTCTCATTATCCATCCTATCATTTTCTTTACACGTGCGATCGTGGCACTGTTGTGATCCTTGAAAGTGAGATCCTCAGACATTACTACTCCCAGGTCCCTTACATTATTTTTCCGCTCTATTGTATGGCCGGAGTCAGTAGTATACTCTGTTCTAGTTATTATCTCCTCCAGTTTTCCATAACGGAGTAGTTGGAATTTGTCCTCAAGGGGGAAGCGCTAAACCCGTAGGATTATACACCGCCTGTAGGGGGGATGGAAGGTATTTAGGCTTAATTCGGGGAACTGGAGCACAGCTCCAGTTCCCTAGATCAAGAGCCCCTGACCAACATCAAGGAACCTTCCTTGAAGAGGACAGTCTACCAATGTATGCAATAATAATGTTTATTGCAACTATATAAATAATTCATTTTTACTCGTATATACTGAATTTGAATAAACTATTATATCCGACTGTATCGTGTCGTGAGTAT
Source organism: Cherax quadricarinatus (assembly GCF_038502225.1). Lineage (NCBI taxonomy): Eukaryota > Metazoa > Arthropoda > Malacostraca > Decapoda > Parastacidae > Cherax > Cherax quadricarinatus. The sequence continues at coordinate 59,723,631 of NC_091298.1, forward strand.
AGAGATTTGTAAGTGTAAATGTGATATATAGATAGGAACAAGTGTGTATCATGCCATATAAGTCGTGAGCAACATTGCAGGAGGTTGCCCACTATCACCAAGCAATATACATCACCACCACCACCAAAAAAATTCCTCGACAGCTAGATTTAAACCCAGTCCATTTAATTGTCGCTATTGAAACCTCAACCGAAATGAGGAAGAACTCAAAAGACAATAGTATTTGCAAGATATTTACCTAGCAAATGGAGTCTGTTCCACCTCATAGTGGTCAGAGATTGGCTCCCGGCTGATGAGTTTTTCCAGGGCTTCTGGGGTAAGTTGGAGGTAACCTTTGTGGGTGTCGAGGAGCACCACGCCCGCGCCCACGGCCTTCATGGTGTACTGATGCTGCTGCTCCTGCTGTCTTAGTCACACCTCACACAGATCAAGTGGATAACTCCGCTCCTTAAATGCCAAACCACTCTTAATAACCCGACCTGTTCTGCTTTTTCAAGTTCCCTCGTTTCGGGTTATGCACACTGACTCTTCCAATGAGAGGATCTCTACGCTATTGGATAATTTTCACTTTCACTCGTTACCAATGCAGGTTTTTTTTTTTTACCTCACCGGGATGTTAAATTGTGCAACCAGTTACATACATAACGGTTTTGAAGTTATATTTAGTTGATAACCGCGTAATGGGCAGAAGAGTTCAAGCAAAATTTTGCAACTATACATACAACAATTTTAAGTTTTTGTTGAGAATAGCGTAACTGGTCAGCGTAGAGAGTTTAGGTCAAGGTACTAGAGTAGGAGCAGTTAGCACCTTGACAATAAAAATCCAACAGAAACTGTCTACACACTAACATCTGTCCCACTAACCCTTTATATTTTCCACACACACTTTCCTTATCCTCTCTCACAGTAACTACAACGATGCACCGGGGAACAAGCACACACTTTTGTTAGCGACACCTGTCTACAGTATCTGGCTGGAGTTTTAAAAAAGGCACTTAGTGTGTGGGTTGGGACGAGTATTCAAGGCTACCTTCACCTCTCATAACCTGACTTCTTGCACTTCAAAGCGTCGGAAAACGAACGATGTGGCTCGAGGACGTGGTTCACACTGGGCAGGTCAGCAGTACATGGCTATGGCACATGGCAAGTGGTACACAGTAGGGGTATGGAACAAGTTTTGGTCCAATCTGCTCGTTGGCAACCATCCACTTCTCTTATGGCATTTAAACCCCAACGATCTTCTTAGCACCTAAACTCGCTTCCAATAACTCGACGCGACCCCCTTAACCGAGTCACAGTGGCCTCCACCGGCACTATCACCACAGAGAGAAACTCGCAGTGTTACCGCGAAAACCGTAATAGTCCATGCTGCTGGGAAGGTGGGGTGTCGGAAGAGAGGTGTAGAGAACCACTTGCCATGCCGTCACGAGAGGTTCTGAAGCTGGAGTGTTGTGTGGGCCGTACCCACGCTGCCGGCACCGCCGTCCAGCGTCTCCTACCCTACAACTAAAGGGGTTCATTCAGCGTCTAGGAATTCCCGATTAGGGCAAGGAATGATAAGAACCATTTTTCTTTATCTACTGACGTTTTCTCTGTACACTTTGCCCACCTTGGCATATAATAAGTCTTACGCAGTGCTCAGCCGAGGTTTCATACTTCATTTCTGCGTATCTGATGTATAGTATACAAATGTGCCTTCATATATACACACGGGGCCAGGAGCCGAGTTTCGACTCCTGCAACTACAATTAGGTGAGTACACACACACTGTAGCAAGGAATAACTAACGAACAAGACAGAGGATGCGGGTAAGGGCGGACGTTACTATACTTAATATATGTAAATGAGCTGTCAGAGTGGACTGAATCTTATGTATCGTTGTTTGTCTACAATGTTAAGATAATACACAGAATAATGAACGAAGATAATAGACACACAGAAAGACGGAGTAGCTGCAAGTGGCTACTGGAGTTTTAACCCTCATAAGTGGTCATACACAACAGGGTGGGAGAGAGAAGACAAGAGACGGAGTACAGCTTAAGAGACAAGAGACTGTAGATACCATGGCATGACCCACACGATTGTTGCTCGTGTTTTAAATATAATAATTCGTCATTATGAAAGATATTGCCGTGAACATAATACCAAACATTAGTTCAGAAGTGCACACAGACTATAATATTGGCTTAATATGAAAGGTCAGCGAATCTCAAAATTCCCTTCAGGGGCTCTAATAAAAAATTATTTAGGACTCTGTAGTCGACATAAGCCAAGATTAACAGAGTACGCAACTCCATCATGCAGCCCACACCTGGTTAAGCATGTTTAGAAACTCAAAAATGTCCAAAAGTTTGCAACAAACTCAGCCCTAGAGCTGAGGGAATTATGAGAGCTTACAAGGGTGATATTAAAGACAACCAGGAAAAGCGTAATTACGACTTACAATATTCTCCGAGGTTTTGAATTTGAAGTACGAGGCACAAGGATGTTAGGAAATATTCTTCAGGGTGGTAATTAAGTACAACAAGCTAAATGAGGGAGGGGTGGAAGCAAATTACATACACTGCTTAAAGAGTGGGTATGTCAGGGTTGAAGAGGCCAGGAACCAATAATGCCGTCCACTGCAGTTACGTACGTAATTAGTCACATATGTATATGTACAGGTACACATATGCATACGTATTATTCCGAAGCTCACTCGTTAGTTTATGATTTATCTAAGGAATAAATTATCGTCTTGATCAACACATGTAAAAAAAAAAAATATTTTGTTGTATAAATGTTAATATTTTAACTATTTTTAATGAAATGTGACAATTTCAGTCATAAATTGAAAAACTGTTATATCTTGAACTATATCTTATTATGTGCTTAGTGCCCCATAAGAAGTTGGCAACTGTATCATAAATATGTTTTTAAAAAATATCTTTTTGATCAGTTGAAGCATTAATATCATATTACTCATGGCAACTGTTATATATGATGATATTATAATCCTGAAAAAGCTCTCAGTAAGTGTCTTGAGGCGCCTGAAGACTGAGAGGGATGGGGCAAGCAATCAAATCTGATCCAATGGAGGGTAGGGCCAGTTCCTTGAAGCAAGGGTCCTTCAACAGCATCAAAACACCTTCCTGCCCCTTCCTTGAAGGGAAACAGAACTTCTCTAGTGTCCTCTGAACCTATTTGTGTCTGCAGTGAACGTATTTACGTCGCTATTTACTCTAGTATGAGTCGTAGAACAACGAGGTGAGCAAAACTGACCCTTGTGGAACGCCACTTGCGTCTTGTCCCTACTCCAATTTCACACCATTTATGCCTCGATCCACCAGAGAATTTCCCCCCATTATATTTGACAGCTTATATCTGCAGGGCGCCATGACTGGCCGCCAATACCGTTCATTCACTTCTGACGCATTACTATTTTTGTTAAAATTTAAGCTAAATTGAACCATTTAGGGTAAGTTACATATGCTACAAAAATGTATATTAACCACAAATAAAAATAAAAAAAGTAAGCTGGTAATGAGATGTCTTGGCGAATATTAACAATATTCAAATCTGCACGCATCAGATTTTGATTAAAAGATGTGACTAAGGGGATAATTGTCTAATTGACTGAGAGGCACTTGACAGGGTCATGTCTCAACGTTACGACTCCTTATACTAGTGAAGGTCTCTCGATCCGAGGAGTCTGAGCCTCCCTCCCTCCGATCAAATATGATTATCCTCCATTCTCCAAGCTACGTGTGAACCCTCCAGTGTTAGCGCTTTTCCGTGAATGCAATGATAACAGTGATGATACCTCGTTGCCAGACATGTCAGGGCTATTTCAAAAATTTTTGTGGTTAATTGTGTACTCTTTTGTAAGTATATACAATTTAACATAATCTAGACTAACCTAACCCAACCTAAATTAACCTAACCTAGCCTAGCCTAGCAAATACTATAGAAAAAAGAGTTAACAATTTCACAGGAGGCGTTAAGAAACCGACGTCCGGTACAACATAATGAAATGAATGTATCAAAATAAGTTAGAGAAAAGATTAGTGGACCTTCCCCCCCCCCCACTAAATATCCAGTGGAGTGTCGGGGTTACATTCCACTTGCACATCACGTCAATGATATTTTTCATTCCTAAACTAATGATTCAATTTTAAGTGAATATACATATGGATACAGGTCTCTCAGGGGTATATGGACAACAAGGAACTTGGCAAATGAGAGATTTGTGCAATATTTGGGTGTCTCCATCCTGGAAACGTTCCTCCAGCCAGTGGCTTCCTCAGTCCAGCGCAGAAAAAGGTGCAAGATACAAACTTCTCAGAGTATATGGAGGGAAATACACAGCTCTTGGCGTATGTGGAGGGAGATACAAGCTCTCATTGCATATACATAGATATATTCAACTATGCATATATAGATACGTAGAGAGGGAGATATAGTTTTTGGTGCATATAAAGGAATACAAACATTTCATTGTGTATACAGGAAGGTACTTTTTAGTTTGCATATGTGCACCTCGATTTATATACAGGGATCACCCCCTGACACTGCATATACAGGAAAATGCACATCTCTCGGTGTATATAAAGGAGATATACAATTTTCAGTGTATATACTGTGTATCGCGGAGTCTGAGTCATGATGGTAAGGTTTGTTTGGCTAGAGATGACTCCATATAAGGCAGTGCAGCACCTCCTTCCATGGTGCTTATTAAACTGCCCCGCCTACACTGCCCCGTTACCTACTGCCAGGTGCTGTGTGTGTGTACTCGACCACTTGCGAGGGTCGACATCTAGCTCCTGGGCCCCTATACTACCCGATATTTACTAGCAAGAGTCATATGTGGTGTGTATTCACCGAGTTGTATTTGGGGAAGTTGACGCGTGTGTGTGTGTGTGAGTGAAACTTTCAAAACAAGGGAAATAATGACAGTGGTGACAGTAAACCGCTAGTGCTCCCTCATTTGGAATATTGCTCAGTATTGACGGCCCCGTTCAAGGCAGGAGAAATATTAGGGTTTGAACAAATACAGAGATCGTTAACGGCCCACATATAGCCAGTAAAGCATTTATATTACTGGGGACGCCTTAAAGTCTCGAACATGTACTCACTAGAGCGGAGGAGAGATGCACGATATATACCTGGAAGGTATTCGAGGGCCTGGTCCCAAATCTGCACGCTGCCATAACAACATATTGGAGAGATATGGGAGGAAATGCAAAATAAACCTAGTGAGGAGCAGGGGTGAGGTAGGGGCAATAAGGGAACACTATATCAACATTCGTGGCCACAGACTATTCAACATCTTTTCAAGAGAAAACTGGACAAGTATCTTCACCAGGTGACATATCAAACCAGGCTGTGGCATACACGGCATATAGTGTTGTGATTGACTCCTTATCTAGATATGTCGAAGCTAGTCTTAGATTTGCCAGACGCACATTTGCTGTAGTAGTAGTGTGGTTGATGTGTGCCTCAAGCCAAATGCTCGGCAGAATACTCACCCCAGGATCCTTCTTGAGTGAGGTTTGCAGTCCTCCCCTACCCCCACAGCCTGTACTCTGTCTGCGGTCTTTGCCTTTCCCTCAAACTTCATAACCTTGCACTTGCTGGGGTTGAACCCCATTAACCACTTGTCAGACCAGACCTGCAGTCTGTCCAGATCCATTTGAAATGCGTGTTTCTTATACAGCACACAATCTTTTATTAATAAAAACAAAAACAGGACTGCAATAGGCTTAATTATCTGCTCATACTATTCAGGTTTATGAAAACAAATGCTATAAGTTTGCGCAAGAAACTTATTTCAGGACAACGTTCCGCTCTGCGAATAGTTTTATCGAGTCATGGTGTTTTAACTGTCTTTTGGGTTGATCTAACTTGCCGGGTAGCATAGAGGAAGGCGAGATATACGGCCGTTGACTAGCTTCGTCTTTATTGGAATAATGGGGCTCACAGCGGGCAGTGTGAGCTGTGCCGAAACCAGTCCGGGAGTGAAGCTTAACTGGAAGGCCGCAGCTCCAGGAGTGAGAGTGAGGGGGGACTGTCTACAACAGTAAAGCTCTATACAAAGCGAAACGATATCATGGTAAGAGTATTTTGCAATTTGTCTTTTGTCTTTACATTTCTCAGAAACGCATCACTTCACCCAATTCGTTTGCTGCTCACGTCCAACCCTCCCCCAGGCACGTATACGTCCAACCCTCCCCCAGGCACGTATACGTCCAACCCTCCCCCAGGCACGTATACGTCCAACCCTCCCCCAGGCACATATTACGTCCAACCCTCCCCCAGGCACGTATACGTCCAACCCTCCTCCAGGCACGTATACGTCCAACCCTCCCCCAGGCACGTATACGTCCAACCCTCCCGCAGGCACGTATACGTCCAACCCTCCCCCAGGCACGTGTACGTCCAACCCTCCCCCAGGCACGTATACGTCCAACCCTCCCCAGGCACGTATACGTCCAACCCTCCCCCAGGCACGTTTACGTCCAACCCTCCCCCAGGCACGTATACGTCCAACCCTCCCCCAGGCACGTATACGTCCAACCCTCCCCCAGGCACGTATTACGTCCAACCCTCCCCCAGGCACGTATACGTCCAACCCTCCCCAGGCACGTATACGTCTGTTATATCTTCGAAATTGGTCATCCTGTGTTATTTAACTATTGTAATAGAAAATGTTCATCACTTAATATTATAGCGCGAAAGTCCCCGTTTATAGCTAAAATAGAGACTTTCGGCGTTATATTATTATCTGTTAATATATGAAAAATACCATGGTATTATCGCTATTATCGTTATTATCACTATTATTGTTATTATCACTATTTTGTAATTATCACTATTATTTTAGTATTATTGTTAGGTAGGATTTCTTGTGTATATAGAGTTTAAGTCTCGGAACCATCCGGTGAATTGTTCAATGTCCGGCTGGCTGATGTTTGGGTGAGGTGATCCAACCTGACGACACATCAACAGACTGGCAAGTAGTCAGTCTGCTCCCTGCTCTAGCCCTGACAACTGATCGTATATTGGCTTTTACGGTGTACAGTTGAATGGTTTTGAGAATTGGACTATAGAGCTGACTCACTTTGCTCCTCATTGCTTTGAAAGACTCTTTTGATATTTATATTCTTGGTCAGTTCAGTAATCCATAGATACTTTACGGCCAGATTCAAAGGTCTTGTTAAATCTTGTACCTTTTTTATTTTGAGTTTACAGTCTTGTTAAGAAAGAGACGTAAATATTAATGAGGACTTAGATACAGGAAGAATAATTAAACTTCCTTATTAATATAACATTTCCATGATTTTGAACTAAATGTATATGGTAATTTTATTGTACAAAGTATTAAGTTAAATTAACTACAAAGAGAAGATAAAGTATTGTATTTAAATACTTTAATATATTTGAATATTATTCTATGGAGTTTCCCAGTCGAAATTATTTCCCCTAGACTCTAAAAGACCTTTAAAGAACTCGGATCCAAAAATCTTGTTGCATAAGAAATAAATGGTAACAGGCAACATTCTGAAGTTCTTTAAAAAATTTCTTATTCGCAACAACGTCCAACCCTCCCCCAGGAACGTATACGTCCAACCCTCCCCCAGGAACGTATACGTCCAACCCTCCCCCAGGCACGTATACGTCCAACCCTCCTCCAGGCACGTATACGTCCAACCCTCCCCCAGGCACGTATACGTCCAACCCTCCCCCAGGCATGTATACGTCCAACCCTCCCCCAGGCACATATACGTCCAACTCTCCCCAGGCACGTATACGTCCAACTCTCCCCCAGGCACGTATATGTCCAAATCTCCCCCAGGCACGTATACGTCCAATCCCCCAGGCACGTATACGTCCAACTCTAGCCAGGCACGTATACGTCCAACTCTCCCCCAGGCACGTATACGTCCAACTCTCCCCAAGGCACGTATACGTCCAACTCTCCCCCAGGCACGTATACGTCCAACTCTCCCCCAGGCACGTATACGTCCAACTCTCCCCCAGGCACGTATACGTCCAACTCTCCCCCAGGCACGTATACGTCCAACTCTCCCCCAGGCACGTATACGTCCAACTCTCCCCCAGGCACGTATACGTCCAACTCTCCCCCAGGCACGTATACGTCCAACTCTCCCCCAGGCACGTATACGTCCAACTCTCCCCCAGGCACGTATACGTCCAACTCTCCCCCAGGCACGTATACGTCCAACTCTCCCCCAGGCACGTATACGTCCAACTCTCCCCCAGGCACGTATACGTCCAACTCTCCCCCAGGCACGTATACGTCCAACTCTCCCCCAGGCACGTATACGTCCAACCCTCCCCAGGCACGTATACGTCCAACCCTCCCCCAGGCACGTATACGTCCAGCTCTCCCCCAGACACATATACGTCCAAGCCTCCCCCAGGCACGTATACGTCCAGCTCTCCCCCAGGCACGTATACGTCCAACTCTCCCCAGGCACGTATACGTCCAACTCTCCCCCAGGCACGTATACGTCCAACCCTCCCCAGGCACGTATACGTCCAACACTCCCCCCGGCACGTACATTCAACCCTCCCAGGCACGTGTACGTTCAACCCTCCCCCAGGCACGTGTACATTCAACACTCCCAGGCACGAATACGTCCAACCCTCCCCCAGGCACGTGTACATTCAACCCTCCCCGGCACGTGTACGTCCAACCCTCCCCCAGGCACGCGTACATTCAACCCTCCCAGGCACGTATACGTCCAACCCTTCCCCAGGCACGTGTACATTCAACCCTCCCAGGCACGTATACGTCCAACCCTCCCCCAGGCATGTGTACATTCAACCCTCCCAGGCACGTGTACGTCCAACCCCCCCGGCACGTATACGTCCAACCCTCCCCCAGGCACGTGTACGTCCAACCCCCCGGCACGTATACGTCCAACCCTCCCCAGGCACGTGTACATCCAACCCCCCCGGCACGTATACGTCCAACCCTCCCCCAGGCACGTATACGTCCAACCCTCCCCCAGACACGTATACGTCCAACCCTCCCCCAGGCACGTATACGTCCAACCCTCCCTCAGGCACGTATACGTCCAACCCTCCCCCAGGCACGTATACGTCCAACCCTCCCCCAGGCACGTGTACGTCCAACCCTCCCCCAGGCACGCATACGATCAACCCTCCCCCAGGCACGCATAACATCAACCCTCCCCCAGGCACGCATACGATCAACCTTCCCCCAGGCAGGCATACGATCAACCCTTCCCCAGGCAGGCATACGATCAACCCTCCCCCAGGCACGCATACAATCAACCCTTCCCCAGGCACGTATACGATCAACCCTCCCCTAGGCAGGCATACGATCAACCCTCCCCCAGGCACGCATACGATCAACCCTCCCCCAGGCAGGCATACAATCAACCCTCCCCCAGCCACGCATACGATCAACCCTCCCCAGGCAGGCATATGATCAACCTTCCCCCAGGCAGGCATACGATCAACCTTCCCCCAGGCAGGCATACGATCAACCCTCCCCCAGCCACGCATACGATTAACCCTCCCCCAGGCACGTATACGTCCAACCCTCCCCCAGGCACGTATACGTCCAATCCTCTTGCAGGCACGTGTACGTCCAACTCTCTCCCAGGCACGTATACGTCCAACCCTGCCCCCCAGGCAGGCATAGGTCCAACTCTCCCCAGGCACGTGTACGTCCAACCCTCTCCCAGGCAGGCATACGTCCAACCCTCCCCCAGGCACGTGTACGTCCAACCCTCCCCCAGGCAGGCATACGTCCAACCCTCCCCCAGGCACGTGTACGTCCAACCCTCCCCCAGGCAGGCATACGTCCAACCCTCCCCCGGGCACGTGTACGTCTAACCCTCCCCCAGGCACGTGTACGTCCAACCCTCCCCTAGGCACGTGTACGTCCAACCCTCCCCCAGGCAGGCATACGTCCAACTCTCCCCCGGGCACGTGTACGTCTAACCCTCCCCCAGGCACGCATACATCCAACCCACCTTTGAGAGCTTGAGAGTATATGCTACAATGATCGTACTTCTCAGTTTGTTCCACTCGTCCGCATCTCTACTGTCAAACCACTTCACACCAGTGGCTCTTACCCTTTTCTAGGCTACGGCCCAAATTCCTGTAGCGGGGCTAGCTTTACGACCCAGGCCCTCAAATACTACTTGAGGTGAGAAAATTAACTGTTTGGACAGTGATCAATGAGCTCCATATCTTATTAAATATTATCGTCTTGTTCGCTTCTAAGCACTAAACCAGAAGGGATCATGCAGTGTTTGGGGAATAAAAAGCTTGACTTGTGGCTAGTCAGTGATCGAAGTCAGAAACGTTATTATGCCTTCTTGTTTTTTAAGAGGCTATCAGGTTTGATGCGAAGATTGTGGGAAGAGGGAAGCTCCAATTCTTTGGATTTAGAGCTCTTCACCAGCTTCTCGGCAACCCCTTTGAAGGGAATTAATAAAAACTGTCTATAGAATATTTTAGCAAAGTCATCAAAAACTTTTTTTTTTTTTTTAAGGTAGGCACCAGGGTAAACTATACTCTGCCTGTGAACAGTTTGGCAATTTTGTTTGCGTGACATTTAATGATGAAAATGCTGCTTCACAAAGTAGCTTGGAGTAAAGGTTAGGAACCCCTTTTTATGCAACTCCATTTGAAGGTTAAGAACCCGCGTCTTACCTCCACTTATTTCAAAGTCCAACCCTATGTAAAGTACACTACAGCCTCTCACAGTGGCACCCAGGTATGTATTTACTATTAAGTTACAGGGGCGCTAGGTGCAAGGAGACATGTCTTGACCTCTCCTTTTAACTAGAATTCTATCCACAGCAGTCGACTACCATTCAAATACCTATTTTCTGCTAGGTGAACAGGGACAACAGGTACAAGGAGACTTGACTATACGTCTCTGTCTCTAACTAGAATACCATCCACAACAATCGACTAATATGCAGACACCTTTTACTGCTAGGTGAACAGGGACAGCAGGTGCAGAGACTTGCCATTACGTATCCTTCAACCCGGGAAATGAATCAGAGTTCACTGGGTTGTGAGCGTCACGCTCCACTAAGCTACAGAAGACCCCCCCCCCCCCAACATTGCAAAATTTATTCCAGTTTAAAACCACCTTCCGTGACGAATGTATCTACGATCTTCCATGTTTCCAGGATCTATGATGGCCACAGAGTTCGACATCATTACTAACAATGGTTAATAAAAATTATACAAGGAGCACTGGAACAGGACCAGTGACCTTGCAAATTAATGTCCACAACCACACCGACTTATCCACAGATGAATCGATCGATTCATCTAGCTGACTACTAAATTGGCCAATCGTCTTCAAGGCTGCAATCACCACCTGATTCATGGCATTTGGCATTTAAAAGGTGTATACGAGTCATATCAACAAACAAGAGGGAACTGCTCAACCTTCTGAAGGAGCCACATTTACAGGCAGTACACACTATTACGAATACAAAGACACAAGTTACAATATAAGCTTTATTCTAACAATGTAACAATGTATCGCTTCACGTAGAGCTTTACCGTGACTTGATAAAGCTCTACAAACAGCTAAACGTTGGCCAAGTAAAAACGCAACTTTCCTTTGTCTTCACACTTGTCAGTAAACGCTATTTCATCCAGCCGTGGGAACACATTCTATTTGCATTGGGTGTCCCGTAGCTCGAGTGACAGCGCACTCAACTCACACGCTGAGGTCCACAGTTCGATCCCCGGTACGGGTGGACACATCAGGTGTGGGCCGCATCCTGGGGACAAAACTGACCTAAGAGGTTTTCTATATAGTAGTACATGTTGTACGTTGTACAAGTACTTATAGAAATAAAGATTATATTAGTAATAGTAGCTGTATAGCCCTTGTGGCTTAGCGCTTCTTTTTGATTATAATAATAATAATAATTAGTAATAGTAGTAGTAGTGATAATCGTGGAGTTATACGAATGTTTCTTGGTTATTTCGGCCACGTCGTTGTCAGACATATCGCTATTTTATTTTATTTTTTTTGTACTTGCATGTTTTTATCGTTGTATATAATCAAAACTAACCGAAACCCCTGCCTACCCTACCCTAACCTTATCTAGCCTAACCGAAACCCCTGCCTACCCTACCCTAACCTTATCTAGCCTAACCGAAACCAGTCATAACTAAAACAGCCTAATAACGAAAATAGCATATGTAAGTTTACAGGAAATATTAAGAAACTGAAGTTGGTTAGCTCGTTACAAATGAACGTAATAAAATAATGATAAGTTGCATGTTGACAGTGTTTCTTTCATCACCTCGCCAGCTGTGTGTGCGTGTGGTTGTATCTTGCGAGCCATCAAGATAACAATATAACAAAGGAGGAACACTGCAGCAGGCCTGTTGGCTCATACTAGGCAGGTCCTTCACAATCCATGCCACTAACAGAATATTTGCCACTGTACAGCTAATCCCATATATTGGAGATACGGCCTTAGACGACATTTTCACGCTGTCGTTTCCATTTTCACACCGACTCTCGTCATGCTATATGGAAGGTCTTCTTGCTGCCCTCCTCCCGCTGCACTGGTCTCGGTTTTCAACTCTTGGCGTTCCCTCTCCCCTGCTGTCTCTCCTCTTCCCTGTACCCTTTTCTTCCTCCTCCTCCTCCTTCTCCTACATCATCATATCCTTGGGACTCTCAGTATCAGGTTCGAGTACCAGCTTCAGTAATTGCATCTGAGAGTGAGGGCCATAATTTAATGTGATTGATGTCGCCGCCTACACTAGTGGGAATTCAGGTCACTTTGCCAACCTCGCTCTCGACTTGCTCTCAATACATCCGCATACATCCACTTATACCCGAATACATCCACTTATACTTGCATACATTCATTTACATCTACAAGCATCCATTTATATCCACATATATTCACTTGTATCCT
>NC_091298.1:59739077-59894077 GCF_038502225.1 Cherax quadricarinatus
CAGTAAGAAATAAGCGTGTCATGATGTGCTTGCTACCCCCACAGTTACAGTAAGAAGCATAAACATGTCATATGTGTTGCCTACACACACACACAAACACACACACACACACACACACACACACACACACACACACACACACACACACACACACACACACACACACACACACACACGTACGTACGTCAAGAAACAGGAGCATGTCAAGTAAACACACAGCTGATGATATGTGCTGCTTCCACAGTCACAACAAGAAATAAAAACATCTTTTATCAACATATAGCTAATAGTTTAAACATCTCTGGTTGATCATGTTATCAGCGTTACTAGGCTAACTTCTCTCTGTTCATCAGACTTTGTTATTAAATATATTTCAAATATCTAGTCTTTCATTACACATTATTAAGCAAACGTAATGCTTAGTCATTTTTTTTTTGACGAGGCTATGAGTATCACGCAAACTTTATCAATTTTTAAATGTTTTCTAAGCATGACGATGCTACAAATCTTAATGAACAGTGTTTTATGTACAGTTTCCGTTTTCTTGTTAGAGGCTGAATCTTTTGTTTGTGGTAAAATTCCTGTAATCTTTTCTAAAGAGAAAATTCAGTGTCTTAAAAATTTTTGAAACACCCTTTTTGATAGGTCTTCTTCCATGGCGGGTCTTCCATGGTGGGTCTTCCATGGTGGGTCTTCCATGGCGGGTCTTCCATGGCGGGTCTTCCATGGTGGGTCTTCCATGGTGGGTCTTCCATGGCGGGTCTTCCATGGCGGGTCTTCCATGGTGGGTCTTCCATGGCGGGTCTTCCATGGTGGGTCTTCCATGGTGGGTCTTCCATGGCGGGTCTTCCATGGTGGGTCTTCCATGGTGGGTCTTCCATGGCGGGTCTTCCATGGCGGGTCTTCCATGGCGGGTCTTCCATGGTGGGTCTTCCATGGTGGGTCTTCCATGGCGGGTCTTCCATGGCGGGTCTTCCATGGTGGGTCTTCCATGGTGGGTCTTCCATGGCGGGTCTTCCATGGCGGGTCTTCCATGGTGGGTCTTCCATGGTGGGTCTTCCATGGTAGGTCTTCCATGGTGGGTCTTCCATGGTGGGTCTTTCATGGTGGGTCTTCCATGGTGGGTCTTCCATGGTGGGTCTTCCATGGCGGGTCTTCCATGGCGGGTCTTCCATGGCGGGTCTTCCATGGTGGGTCTTCCATGGTGGGTCTTCCATGGTGGGTCTTCCATGGTGGGTCTTCCATGGCGGGTCTTCCATGGTGGGTCTTCCATGGTGGGTCTTCCATGGTGGGTCTTCCATGGTGGGTCTTCCATGGCGGGTCTTCCATGGTGGGTCTTCCATGGTGGGTCTTCCATGGTGGGTCTTCCATGGTGGGTCTTCCATGGTGGGTCTTCCATGGTGGGTCTTCCATGGCGGGTCTTCAGCACATTATGGTAGACATGGAAAGCTTCCTCATAATCCTACAACTTTTGGTACTATTCATAGGAACACTCATTTATGGTTTAAAAAGCACACGAGTAAAAACTAGGACATATTTAACTAGGTTAGGTTAGGTAAGGTTTGTCAGGAAACAAAAGTGTTTCCTGACACGGATCTTAACTGATGACCCGCTGTTGGAACTTTTGCTCATCTGACCGAGACCTTCCACTGGCTTACCGGTCCACCCCCCCCCCATTAAAAATTATGGTTATAGTTATAAAAATTTTTTATATATACATATTTAACATTTGCTTATGTGTCTTTTTTTAAAGCTAATTCGTTGGTATCTGCTAACAAGGTATATAGCAAGCATATTCGTCCCATCAGTGACTCAGACTACTGCATCCAGCCATCAGTCGCCTCTGCCGTAGTCGATAATAGTGACACCTAGATCAGTACTCCAGCATGGCTAGCCTGGCACTACAAGCTAGGCACAATTAACCTGGCACCACTTGCCTGGCCCTCAGCATCTTAAGATTGTATACACCGTCTTCATATAAGGTAACAGTGCCTCTCTCTTCTTGGATGCACCCTTCAAAGAGTGCCTTGACGCTGGTGACGAACTCTTGATCCAAGGAAATGCAGCTGCCTTCCTTCTTTGATCAAACCTCATTTCCTCCATATTGAAAGAATATACCAAAGCACTGGTTTGGCAGTTAGGCACATCGGCAGATTTAAGAGTGGACTGGACACATGCGTGAGTTGGTGGATATGTCACTGACTTTTTTGGGTAATCCTGGGTTCTTAACACACATGCTGCTATGTATGATAATCTATGTAATCTTTGTATATACCTGAATAAACTTATTTATGTGAGTATAAGTGGGTATGGGTGGGTTTGGGTCGGCCAACGTAACACAGTGGCTGATGTGAGACGTCAAAGTCGGAGCTGTGGGGTTTCCGGCCAATAAGTAAATTATTGATCGCTCTGAGACCCTGAAGGAAATAAATCATTACAACATTTGATTTTACTGGATTATCCTAGGTTATCCCGGGTCAAATCTACATAATGTATTATATATGTATATCCATGACATTTATGTGCCCCTTAAACTACTGTAAAAAAAATAACATGTTTGTAAAACCATTTGTAACTATTCTAAGTTAAAAATTATTTAGCACATCCCAGCGACCGCACATGACCTCCCAACTCTGTATACATCCTCATGCATATGTATACAGCCGCATATGTCTGTATATAAGTATCTGTATACATTTATATAAATCTACATAACTACCTCAGTCTGAGGTGGCCAGTACATTCGGCTCACAACCACAAGGACTCAGGTTTGGATACCCGTTCACCTACCTGACTATTTCAGAAGTCACCGCCCCAGCGGTCCGCTCCCTGACCATGGTTGTGGACCGTTGTGGGTAACATTCTGGAGACCACTAGAAAGGCTTAAAATCTTAAAGGCTTTGGGTCGTAAGAACTGCTTTCGAGAACGTTTTTTCAAGATAAATTTTCGGTAATAATAATCTTTATTTCTACAAGTACATGTATAAGGTATACAGGCCTAGCTGACATCAATGACATACAGAAATCCCTTGTTATAGAGAGCATTTCGGGCAAATTATTTCAATTTTGTCTCCAGAATACCTAATTACTGCTAGGTGAACATGGACAGCAGGTGTCTTAAAGAAACACGTCCTAATGTTTCTACTCGTACAGGGAATCGACCCCCTGGACTTCAGTGTGTTAAATGAGTGCGCTAGCAATCGAGCTACGGGACTTAAGTTAAGGCAAGGCTCTGGGCCGTAAGAACGGCTTTTATGAACTAAGACTTAGCAGTCTACCTACCTGGAAGATGTTCCGGGGGTCAACGCCCCCACGGCCCAGTCCTTGACTTTATCAACCAAACTGTTACTGCTGGCCGCATGTGTCATGTGGGTTTTCGAAAACGTGGATAGGGTAAGAATACTCACGTAGGCTGGTAGTACATATAATATAACGGAAAGTGTGGGAAAGCGCCAACAGCCGTCCTGCCTCTCTCTGCTCCCTAGCCTGACTGACCCATGAGTGCCTTCGGGTGAGGATGTTTGAAATCCTGCTATGGTCAGCAGCAATATGAATACAGTCAATGATTCACACAGACGGTTGGTAGTGAGTCATCTACTGGTACACTGGTTACTGGTAACTGGTTACTAGGAACTGGTACTACTACTGAGAGCTCGGCGACGCTAACTTATGTCGTCCCGACATACAACTAATACAAACTAGAGATGGCAGGTGTACGGCTTGGGCTGATTCTATACAATGTCAAAGTACACAACAATTGAACATTATAACATACATAAGTAGAATATTGGAATGGAAGCTTACATAAGTGAAACTGTAATGCAATACAAGGTATAATATAGCACAACTCATCGAATGAAACTCAACGTTGAGATTACACAATAGAAGTTATAAAAAAAATTTGATCGATCGATCTGTATTCATGTGATCTATGGATTCTGAGGAAGGAATATATACAAAGAAAGAAGTGTTTAACAGAAAGGCAGATTCAGTGCACTCAAATCTAGACTGTTAACTCTCAGACTTCGGAGAGAACGTGAACACAAAAAAAAATTCTTGAATACTGATAAGCTGATACTGTAATTATTCATCTATACAGGTTATTTACATTTAACCCCAACTCTGCTAGGGTGAAATTGATATATGCAGAATGGGTGTCATCTCTGGGAGGATCAAACTCTGTTGCACTGGCTAACTCATGCTGTATTTGAGGCAAATCTGAAGTGGTAGTTACAAATGATACTTGAGGATTTCTCAATACCTGTCGTGTACGTAGGGAATAACGACATTCAGGTTGATCGTCTGACTGAGTATCAGAGGTAGAGAGTACAGGATCAGGAGGATTGTCAGAGTCTGTCACATTAGTCTGGGTTGGAACATCATTATCATCACATACTAACTTCATATGATCTAAATGCGATTCTTTATACTGACCAGTACTAATTTCTCTAACCTTATACTTATTACCAGTGATATGTTCAACTACTCGATAAGGACCAACAAACTTTTGATCAAGCTTAGGTATTGCAGACGTTTTGTTAAAGTTAGTCAGCATAACTCTCGAACCTACTTTGATTTTGGATGGCTTTGCTCGAGTGTTTGCGACTCTTGTAAATTCTGCTGTTGATTTATGAAGTGTTTCACGGATTCTTCTAAAAACACTTTGAGCTAAGCTGGTACGAGTTGCTATGAAATCATCAGGGTTGTAATTTGGTTTTGGATTAGAATATAACAACTCATAAGGCAAACGTTTATCTACACCATACAATGCATAATGTGGAGTGTCACCTATGGAAACATTGTAAGCAGAATTTATAGCACACTGCACATCAGGCACAACTTCATCCCAAGTTTCACTGTTGGGATTGATAGTGGCTCTCAAGACATCAAGTACTTTCTTATTGGTACGTTCTGCTAACCCATTGCTGGCAGGATGATGAGGAACAATGGTGGATTTAGAGATCTTGTACAAGGTACACAAATTTTCAAGAATCTCATTACAGAATTCACCTCCATTATCTGTTACTAGGGACTTAGGGGTGGTATGCCTGCAGATAATGCGTTCTTTAAACGCTTTAGCTACTGTCTCGGCAGTCTTATCTGCAATAGGAACTAATTCACAATATCTGGTGAAATGGTCTACCATAACACATAGATGTTTGTTGCCCTGGAGGGAACATTGGAAATTAGTTAACAAATCTAGCGCAACTCTTTCCCACGGTTTGCTAGTAGTTGGATACACTTGGATTGGATTAGGACCATTAGCATTACCTTTATGTTGCATGCAGACACTACATTTCTTAACATACTCAGAAATATCAGTTGCCATACGAGGCCAAAAGTATTTCAATCTGGCTTGTTTTACTGAACGATCCATACCAGGGTGCGCAACACCTGGTACATCGTGAACTAGCTGTAAGGCTACATTCACTAGTGACTGTGGAATTACTAACTGGTAA
Source organism: Cherax quadricarinatus (assembly GCF_038502225.1). Classification (NCBI taxonomy): domain Eukaryota; kingdom Metazoa; phylum Arthropoda; class Malacostraca; order Decapoda; family Parastacidae; genus Cherax; species Cherax quadricarinatus. The sequence continues at coordinate 59,744,537 of NC_091298.1, forward strand.
ACTCTTCTGCTAGGAGTACCCAACTCGGCTGTTCGATACAGTAATTTTTGGTTCATGACAAAGTCACTGATGGGTGCTGGTGGCTTCACAGTCAGAATAAGATCTTCCTGGAGCAGGAATCGAATCACACCAGACCACATGGGATCTGTTCGCTGAGCATTCTTGACATCTTCAGCAGTAAATGGAGGGTCTGCAGTTACTACACTAACATGTTGCGATAAGGCATCTGCGACTACATTTGACTTGCCAGGTAAGTGTTCAAAGGTGGGATTGAACTCTTGGATAGTCAAGGTCCATCTGGCTAACCTTCCAGTAGGTTGTTTGTTCTGGAATAAAGGTATCAGTGGAGCGTGGTCTGTCAAGACATGAACAGAGTACTGATAAATAATGTCTCGGAAGTGCTTTAAAGACCATACTATTGCTAAAGCTTCTTGCTCAGTTACTGTATAATTACGTTCAGCCTTCGTAAGGACTTGGCTAGCAAATGCAACTGTGTTGCAATTGCCATCGGTCTTCTGAGCTAGTACGGCACCTATGCCAATAGAACTAGCATCAGTTGTCAGATAGAAGGGCTTAGAAAAATCTGGAAATTTCAAAATTGGAGCAGATGTTAGCTTTTCTTTTAGAGTTTGGAATGCTCTTTCTTGACAGAAGGTCCAAACAAAAGGAGCATCTTTCTTAAGCAACTCAGAGGAGCAGCTATGGAAGAAAAATTGGCAATGAAAGATCTATAAAAACCTGCTAAGCCCACAAAGGATCTTACGGCATCAGCAGTTTTGGGAGTTGGAAAATTTAGTACTGCAGTTACTTTACTTTGGTCAGTCGTAACCCCTTTAGGAGTGACTACGTGACCAAGAAACTTAATTTCTGATCTGAAAAATTGACATTTAGACAGTTTGATCTTTAAATTGGCTTCTTCAAGCTTACCAAGTACTACCTCAAGTCTTTTCAAGTGAGTATCCATGTCTTTAGACATGATGATTATGTCATCTAAGTACACCATAAGTGCATTACCTATGAGACCTCTAAAGATATTAGTCATGAGCCTTGAGAACGTGATAGGGGAGGATCGTAATCCAAACGCCATACGGAGAAAGTGATAATGACCTGTAGGAGTGGAGAATGCAGTTAGCTCTCGGCTGTCCTCGTGAAGAGGGACTTGCCAAAACCCTTGTAACAAATCCAGGGATGAAAAGACTTTGTTATCTCCGATGTTACGTAAAAGATCACCCAGTACAGGAAGTGGGAAGCGATCTGGGATAGTTTTCGCATTTAACTTCCTAAAGTCAATCACTGGGCGCCAAGTACCATCCTTCTTAGGTACTAGGATCAAGGGCGCATTCCAAGGTGAATTGCTAGGTGCAATAACTCCATCATCAAGCATTTGATTGATCAATTCTTCTGCGACAGCAACTTGTGAATGAGGCATTCTGTATGCAGGTATATAGATAGGTCTAGTACCAGGTTCAAGTGGTATACGATGGGACAATAAGTTCGTTATACCCATCTTCTCACCTGGTAAGGCAATGGCTTTACGACGTTTGTTCAACAAAGTCAACAAACGCTTGACTTCATCTGGGAAGTCAGTGGGAGCTAAGTCTTTCTCCTCAACTGGTGGAACAGATTGATCCAGTGAAGTGGATGAGGTCTCCCCGGTAGAAATAGCACCGACCCACTGGTCAGGTGACAATTCATCCTCTACCTGAACAGGGTAAGGATAGTGAACAAGGTCAACAAGATTGGTATTTGCTCTGAGACGAACACTGTGACCAGAAGTGTTGGCTAGGAAGAAATGGATCTTACTATCTCTTACAACATGTAAGAATGGTTCAACAAATAGACCTTTTACTTTGCAGGAATCACTGTCAACTAGGACGTTATCACCATCTGGAACACTAGGAACAACAACAGACACTCTAGTGAGGGCACTAGCTGCGACAGAAACATCTTTCTGCAGACAGCATGTGACATCAACAAGAGATGGCATTACTAGTTGCAAGTAATTGTTTTCCGACAAGGCGTCCCCTGTGGAGAAACTACTACTTGAACTAGCGGACATTGCAGGGATAGGCTCAGCACTCAAGGTAGTCAGAGCGTCCTCGGACACTTGAGGTAACTGGACACTATCTTGCAAGTCTGAAGTTGCAGGAACACAGACAGGAGTGACAGGATCATCAGTGCCTGACCGCTTGGGTACGCTACTGGAAAATGCACTGGCCTGTAAGGACTTAATTCGAATGTCATACTCCGCGGCAGTATGGCAGATCTCGGATCCAAGCTGGTAACCCCAAAATGGTACGATCAAGTCATCAATTTGGGCATGCCATCGATAAGGGTCGAGCACAATGCCTAAGTCTCGCATGGAAGCAAATCCCAGTAGAAAGTCACCAGGGAAAGTAATCTGGTCGACAACAAGGAAGGAAGCAGTGAAGTCTCTACCTTGGATAGAAAAGGTGAGGGAAGTCCGACCTCGGACACGCAGGTGAGAACCAGCTACTCCACTAAGGGAGGACACATGAGTCGGTTCTACGAGAAGTACATGTCGTAACTGCTTATCCCTAAACAAACTAGACCTGATAATATTGACTTGCGCACCAGAGTCCATGAACAAATGAACGGGTGCATTATGAACAGATGCTTGCACTATAGGGCCTATGGTTGCATTGGAAGTTATGTGCAAACAAAAAGGTGGATTTTCATCAGCAAAGATTTGTTCCACTTCATCCCCAAAATCATCTATGTCAGAGACATGTGAAGCAACATCATCAGCAGGATTGTCATTCTCGAGACTGCTTAAGGCTTCAAAGGAATTGTGAACGGGGATGGTGTACTCATTATCACCTACTGTCACCATGGGACGGTTTGACTGGGGCGCTCGAATTCCCCCGAATTGGAAGAATGAGCCTGGTTCTGGTTAGTTTGAGAACCACGACGTCTGTTTCCTCTACGGGTTCTGCGGTTGGAACGGCCATGGAAAGACCTAGAGTACTGAAGGTTGTAGAGAGCATTGCACTCAGATGTGTCATGTCCATGTATTCTATGATAAGTACAGTAGGGAAGATCTGACTGGTACTCATCATCAGTACGACGCCTCTTAGGGTAACTATCAGGACAATTAATTGCAATATGGCCATGGAAACCACAATTGTAACAAGTCCACTGACTATAGTTACTGAATGTACTATGAATACTACGAGGTTTATAATGACTCTGTACACTGGTCCTTGGTGGTCGCTGAGATGGTTGACGACCACGATTTGTCGCTGTGGCGCAAACAAGAGGTGGTGCAGACTGAGGCATAGGTGTGAAATTACTTTTGATACATGGGAAAGTACCCTGGGGGCACAAGGAACGTATATGATTTAGGGCTGTAAGTGGTTCCATCGTCACAGTTGGAGGATTAGCCTCATAAGCACACACGGAAGCAGGCGGCATTAGTTCTTTGATTGCTCCAAAAGCTGCTATTTTAGCAAACGATGCTGTGGATGGTTTATCCTCGTCAGGGACAAAAGCTGAGGACTGGACAGCATTGATAAATGATGATAAAAGTTTGTCTAATCTAACAGCAAATGCACTCAACTATTCATTAGTTATGGGTGTAGCATTCACAAGTTCCCGAAGAACGACATATGGATCAGCTGTTTTTACTGGTACAAGGAAAGAACGAATCAGTTCCTCATATTGTGACCACTTAGTAAGATTCCTGAAGTCTCGCATATCAAGGAGATCAACAACGTGAACAGCAGCAGGGGATCGATGAAGAGCTTCTTTCGCAAGTCTGATAAGACTTTCCTCTGAAGGAGGACCTTCAACTAGAGCATTAGCACGAGAACGAATGGCAGTAAACCATGCTTCAAGACTATGTACATGGCCATTGAATAAAGGTAACGCATCAAGGGAATCACGAGTAAAACTGTAGTGTCTCAGTGTCTGGGTCGGTCTGTCAGTCGATAAGGAACTGTGAGGACTGATGACAGCAGCAGCAGTAGCCTGAGAGGTCTGAGTGTCGCCATTCACTAAAGTATCACTTGACGGTATGTGAGACATAATGGCAAAGAAGTTGCACAAGAACAAATAAGGCAAAAATTATGAACAATAAAAAATTATATAAAATGTTAAAATTAAAATAAAAGAGATGCAACTAATTCTGCAGAAGTAAAAAAAAAAATATGTAAGATACACTGCAAGAGGAAGGACAACTCAATGTAAAGGACTGCTGGACAAGATAAAAAAATTACATTGAAATTTACAAGTAAAAATATTACTGGAGACTGAATTAAATGCAAAATGAGCTGTCTTTACTCTTGCTAATAAAGGAATTAACTAATAAAATTGTAATTCAATATAAAAAGTATAAAATAAAATCACTAAATTGTATGCAAAGAGAGATAACTGGGAAGTTTAAATATTTTCTAAGAATGCATAAACAAAATTAAAATATAATACAAAGACAATGACAGGAAAAATAATAAAATGAAAAACAAGACTCAAACAATAATGAACTGAGAATAATAATGCATAAAAACAATAAAAGAAAATAATTCACTGCAGAACAAGTGCAACAAAATAATTCACTGCAGAACAAGTGCAACAAAATAAGACGCAGAAATAATCAATGCAGTAATAAAGTTACACTGGGAAAATGTTGATTAAATAATAAAATAAAAATATGAAGAAAAACTGATTGAACACTTTAACTCTTAATTGTAAATTAGACAAAACAATTTACTCAGAGTAAAGAAAACACTTTACATTAAAAAAGAAATTGAAATTACACTAAGAGTGAATTTGTTCAAAGAAATATGAAAAATATGAATGAAAATAAAACAAGAAACAAAACTGGAAGTGTAACACTTACAAGTGGCAGGGCACACAACACTTACAAGTGGCGGGGCACACAACACTTACAAGTGGTGGGGCACACAACACAAGTGGCGGGGCACACAACACTTACAAGTGGCAGGGCACACAACACTTACAAGTGGCGAGGCACACAACACTTACAAGTGGCGGGGCACACAACACTTACAAGTGGTGGGGCACACAACACTTACAAGTGGCGGGGCACACAACACTTACAAGTAGCGGGGCACACAACACTTACAAGTGGCGGGGCACACAACACTTACAAGTGGCGGGGCACACACACTTACAAGTGGCGGGGCACACAACACTTACAAGTGGCGGGGCACACAACACTTACAAGTAGCGGGGCACACAACACTTACAAGTGGCGGGGCACACAACACTTACAAGTGGCGGGGCACACACACATATTCACGTATTCATTTTCTTTTTTTTTTTTTTTTATATTCTTACAACAAAATCTTGCTGTGACTGATACGACAAAAATTGCTGGCAAAAATAATGGTACACAAGTCTGCGAAAAAATTAGAGGAATGAGACACTGCTGGCATACGAAAAAAAGGTATACAGAAATAAATGGATAATTTGGTATACTGGGGTGGATATCACTGCATGAACTACAATGACAAATACTGGAGAATACAATGCTGAAAGAACACAAGATAGAAAAAAAATGAATCACTTCACACGGAGTGACTGACTGGTACACTACACAATAATACTTACTACAGACAGAGAGTAGCATAAAAAAACACAGATAAAAAAAATATGAGATGAGTGATAACACTGAAAAATATTGCAAAAAAATAATGAGTCAAAGAAACACTGAGTCTACACTGAAAACACAAGACTTAGAGTACACAAGAAATTCACTGTAAATGTCTCACACACGCAAATGTCTTTAAATGCAAGAAAATGTCTCTAAACAGAAAATTATCACTGAAGTCTGGAGTAGTCTGCATGACAGTGTCTTCCATTGCAGACACTGCAAGGCTCCAGGCGGACATCAACCAAATCTTTCAGGGGGCTGCAGAAAACAATATGAAGTTCAACGATGAGAAATTTCAATTACTCAGATATGGTAAACATGAGGAAATTAAATCTTCATCAGAGTACAAAACAAATTCTGGCCACAAAATAGAGCGAAACACCAACGTCAAAGACCTGGGAGTGATCATGTCGGAGGATCTCACCTTCAAGGACCATAACATTGTATCAATCGCATCTGCTAGAAAAATGACAGGATGGATAATGAGAACCTTCAAAACTAGGGAGGCCAAGCCCATGATGACACTCTTCAGGTCACTTGTTCTATCTAGGCTGGAATATTGCTGCACACTAACAGCACCTTTCAAGGCAGGTGAAATTGCCGACCTAGAAAATGTACAGAGAACTTTCACGGCGCGCATAACGGAGATAAAACACCTCAATTACTGGGAGCGCTTGAGGTTCCTAAACCTGTATTCCCTGGAACGCAGGATGGAGAGATTCATGATTATATACACCTGGAAAATCCTAGAGGGACTAGTACCGAACTTGCACACGAAAATCACTCACTACGAAAGCAAAAGACTTGGCAGACGATGCACCATCCCCCCAATGAAAAGCAGGGGTGTCACTAGCACGTTAAGAGACCATACAATAAGTGTCAGGGGCCCGAGACTGTTCAACTGCCTCCCAGCACACATAAGGGGGATTACCAACAGACCCCTGGCAGTCTTCAAGCTGGCACTGGACAAGCACCTAAAGTCAGTTCCTGATCAGCCGGGCTGTGGCTCGTACGTTGGTTTGCGTGCAGCCAGCAGCAACAGCCTGGTTGATCAGGCTCTGATCCACCAGGAGGCCTGGTCACAGACCGGGCCGCAGGGGCGTTGACCCCCGGAACTCTCTCCAGGTAAACTCCAGGTAGTAGACGGTGATGGTGACGAGTGATGAGGTGAAGCTTGTCCTGCGGGTGATGACGCCTACACTCACACTGTCGTCGGAAGAAATGCGCTTTCTAGGTGAACTCACATAACTGGCTTTATCGTTGGCGCTCAGCTACAATCTCTTGACCAATTATGTGAGCCAGGTAGATGAGTGAAGAGTGTGTGGCGGGTGGGTGGCGGGTGGTGGGGGCAGCGGAACAAGCTGGCCCTGTGCGCTCTCACTGCCACGCACTTCTCACCACTCACAATGTGGCTTAACTAAATCACAATGCCACAGGGATGATGAAGACCACTCTTACCAGCATCCAAGCACAAGCGATATATGAAACAATACTTCAGAGGAACTTGCGTGGCTTACTTCTCTCTCTCAGCTGGGTTAGAAGCTGGGTTGGCTGACTGGCTTAACCCACGAGAATGGCTGACTGGAAGACGTGTAACGATGCACACAGCATGAAGGAGCAGGTGGATGACAGGAGACAGGCTGGATGGTAGGCTGAGGTAGGCTGACTAGCGTTCACTTCCACAGTCTGGCTTACCGACCGGCTTAATTGCAAAATCCGGGTCAACCCCTCGGAGATTGAAGCAATTAGCACATGAACTAAGCCAGGAAGCTTGAAAAACGGCTGCAACAGGCTTGCAGGCTGGAGTACACAGGGTGGAGAAGAGTGAGGGTAGTGGCTGGAGGTGGCACGGTTCACCTTTGACCTGCCGGCTACTCACAAACAGTCTTCTAACGTCTGAAATACCCTTAAATCCACGCTCACACCGGTGCCACCATTTGTCATGTGGGTTTTCGAAAACGTGGATAGGGAAAGAATACTCACGTAGGCTGGTAGTACGTATAATATAACAGAAAGTGTGGGAAAGCGCCAACAGCCGTCCTGCCTCTCTCTGCTCCCTAGCCTGACTGACCCATGAGTGCCTACGGGTGAGGATGTTTGAAATCCTGCTATGGTCAGCAGCAATATGAATACAGTCAATGATTCACACAGACGGTTGGTAGTGAGTCATCTACTGGTACACTGGTTACTGGTAACTGGTTACTAGGAACTGGTACTACTACTGAGACATGTAGTCCAGCGTACAAACCACAGCCCGGCTGGTCAGGCACTAGCTTTAGGTATCTGTCCAGCTCCCTCTTGAAGGCAGCCAGGGGCCTGTTGGTAATTCCTCTTATGCCTGGTGGGAGGCTGTTGAACAGTCTCGGACCTCGGACAATTATTGTTTTCTCAGTGTACCAATGGCTCTTCTACTTTTCATTGGAGGTACGTTGCACCGTCTGCCGTAAGAATGATTTTGAAGAACTTCACCAAGGAATCCCCCAGAACGCTACATACCATGAGCAGAGAAATACTATTATAATCATGTAGGAGCGCTAAACCCGTAGGATTATACAGCGCATGTGGGGGGGGGGGAATGGAAGGTATTCACACTCAATTCAGGGAACCGAAGCACAGATCTAATTCCCTAGATCAAGAGCCCCTCACCAGCATTAAGGGACCTCCATAGAGGGGGAACAGACGCTGAGCGACTAGCAACAGCATGACAGCCTCGCCTCAGATGCACGATAAAGCCGGTGCATTTGCAGCTGTTGGCCACCAGACAAGACACCACGAGGTATTAAACTAGACGGAAAACTTGTATGAACTAGACAAGACCTTATCGTGATCATAACATACAAAATACAGGAAAAAAAATAATAATAATAATAATAACAATAATAATAATAATAATAATAATAATAATAATAATAATAATAATAATATCTTGCGTAATAAGAGGCTTTGTTTTGAACAGGCAATTGTATCACACTGTTTTTATGTTAATTATACGAGAAGTGCTGACCCAGCCACTGTAACCTTTATGTATGTTTCTAAGGAATAAAGATTTTAATTTTTATTTTCATTATACATCACTAAAGAAGAGCACTGAGAGGGAAACACCATAACGTGATCATCACAATAAGAGACGCCATCAATACCATAACGTGATCATCACAATAAGAGACGCCATCAATACCATAACGTGATCATCACAATAAGAGACGCCATCAATACCATAACGTGATCATCACAATAAGAGACGCCATCAATACCATAACGTGATCATCACAATAAGAGACGCCATTAATACCATAACGTGATCATCACAATAAGAGACGCCATCAATACCATAACGTGATCATCACAATAAGAGACGCCATTAATACCATAACGTAAGCATCACAGTGAGAGATACCAACACCATAATGTAAGCATCACACACACACACCAACACCATAACGTGAACATCACACAGTGAGACACACCAACACCATAATGTGAGCATCACACAGTGAGAGACGCCATCAACACCATAACGTGAGCATCACACAGTGAGACACACAACACCATAACGTGAGCATCACACAGTGAGACACACAACACCATAACGTGAGCATCACACAGTGAGACACACCATCAATACCATAACGTGAGCATCACACTGAGACATCAACACTATAACGTGATTATTATTATAATCAAGGGGGGCATCACAGTGAGACACACCAACACCATAACGTGAGCATCACACAGACACCATCAACACCATAACGTGAACATCACACAGTGAGACACACCATCAACACCATAATGTGAGCATCACACAGTGAGAGGAGAGACGCCATCAAGATCGGATGCTGCCAGTGTAGATGCTTTTTTATCTCACATCCTGAATGGTAAATGTCCGGGTGGTACAGAGGCTTCACAACCCGGATCAGGGAACAAGACTCTGTGTTGGAGGTGGGAGGGAGGAGAGGTGCTGATTATTGCCATGGCGGGAGGGAGGGAGAGTAGTGAGTGAGTATTAGGACGGAGGGAGGGTGAATAGGTCGGTGGGAGGGAGGGAGAGTAGGGTAAGTAGGTGTTTGGTGGGTGAGATGAAAGGTGAAGTGGCAGAGAGGGAAGGTATGACGAAATAAGAAAGAATTGCAGATAATCATAATCGTAATAAACATATTTTTATAATAACTGTTAAATTAATATGATTTTTATTTCAAATCATTACATAAAGATATACAATTTGAAAGAAATATTTTCAATACATATTAGTATTATTATAATCAAGGGGGAAGCGCTAAACCCGGAGGATTATACAGCGCCTGGGGGGGGGGGATGTGGAAGGCATTCAGGCTTAATTAATTCGGGGAACTGGAGCACAGATCCAATTCCCTAAACCAAGAGCCCCTCACCAACATCAAGTACATATTAGTAGAAAATTAAGGGTGAATTAAGGAAATGGTTATAACCGACTAATTGTTAAAAGGGTGGAACGGTAAGCCAGCGGAAGGCCTCGGACAGATGACCTAAACCTCCAACGGCGGGTCATCATCTGACTTAAGACCCGCGTCAGGAAACACTTGTCCTGTTTCCTGACCAACCTAACCTAAGGGTGAACTTAATTAAACTTTGCAAGTCATCAACCCGAGATTTCTAACCAGTAGAGTTGCATCATATCTCTTGAATCCTTCCTTTCGGGTTGATGGCCTCATAGTAAAGGGCTCTTGAGCCATGGAATTTGAGCCACCCTCCACTTCCTCGGATCAAAGCTAACCCTCAATCCTCTCATTTCCCAGCTGCTGTATGTATGACTCAGTTTAAGTGGTTCCCCAGGAATAAGATAGTGTTATTCCTCGTGAAGCTGTAACCTTTAGTTGATTTCACTTCCTTATTATCCTGACAGTGAAGATTATTTTCTGTACTCCATCTGTACTCCATCGTTCTGGCCTCTCCTGTCACTGCAGGTATTGTTTCAGTACCCCTGTATATCTTACATGTTGTGATCATATTTCCTCGAAGCCTTGCTGTAAGGTTCTTTTTCTTAAGCCTTTCCTCACAAATCATGTCTTACAGTTCAAGATCCAGTTCGGTTTGAACACTTTTGTATGTCATTATCTAGTCTAGTCTAGTGCTGTATTTTTCCGCTCTTTGGAAGGCCATACTCTCCCATTTTTCATTACCTATATTTCAAGTACCAGTCTAGAGGCACTATTGTAAATTTCCCGAGTTTTTTTAGTGAAGGCTAAACTCTGACTCTACATACTCAAGAATGATCTACATGAATGAGGTGAAGTGCTCACCGAACAGAGCTCAAACTCATTGCAAGCTAGTCCTAAATCTAGTAGGCTAGTGCAATAACCATTGTTACGAACGAATATGTAACTAGGTTTCTGAATGCCACGCTCGATTTCAGGCTTAACATGAGCCGGTAATGTGGTGTAAAATTTACATGGTATGAGCTGTTATTGTACCTAACCTCATTTCAGAATCCAGTCTTATAAAAGGTGTTCTGCCTTCCGCCTTCACCCAGATTGTGACCCACAGCAATCAGCGAGCCCCCAGATACCTATTTAACTCAGGGGATGAACATGGGTATTTTCTTAGACCAGTTCTGAAAATAATACATGTCTTCCTGTAGTATTGGTTGTTTTCAGTTTGTTTTTCTTTCATTGGTTTAGCATCATTCGCAAAGGATTTATATAAGAAAATGTTGGTACTAAGGTCATTACAAGTACCAGGAACAAACAGTATGGGGCCACCAGTGAGTCGTGTAGGATTCCACTAGTTACGCTCAGGGCCACCAGTGAGTCGTGTAGGATTCCACTAGTTACACTCGGGGCCACCAGTGAGTCGTGTAGGATTCCACTAGTTACGCTCAGGGCCACCAGTGAGTCATGTAGGACTCCACTAGTTACACTCGGGGCCACCAGTGAGTCGTGTAGGATTCCACTAGTTACACTCGGATTCTGATTCCTTATTATAGCGACTTTTTTAATATTCACGTATTTATATAAGGGGAATTACCAATAGACCCCTGGCTGTCTTCAAGAGGAAGTTGGACAAATACCTAAAGTCGGTGCCGGATCAGCCGGGCTGTGGTTCGTACGCTGGACTACGTGCGACCAGCAGTAACAGCCTGGTTGATCAGGCCCTGATCCACCAGGCGGCCTGGTCGACATACCCTCCCGGTAGACCCAGATTCCAGGTATTCCCTTATCCACAGACCAAACAGGCATAATGGCAACAAGTAGAAACACGTCACAGAGCATTAAACAGAATAATATTTCTCTGCATGTAAAGCTTTATCTCTCTTGTTCTACACATTACATTATCCATACCAATTCGTCTCTTGTTACCATGATCTGGTTTTTCCAATTTGCCAATAGTCTCCTTTGTATTATTATAATCAAGGAGGAAGGGCTAAACCCGTAGGATTATACAGCGCCCGTGGGGGGATGTGGAAGGCATTCAGGCTTAATTCGGGGAACTGGAGCACAGATCCAATTCCCTAGATCAAGAGCCCCTCACCAACATCAAGGAACTTTCCATGAGGGGGGCTCCTTTGTAGCACCATATGTTTTTATCTCTCGTATTTTGATCATTTGTCGGAAAACAAGACAATTTTGCTCCTGACCCGCCCCTAGGGCTTCTGGTAATCTGACCGAGGCCTTCCGCTGGCTTACCGGTCCACCCCTTTTAAAATTAAGGTAGATAATTATATGTTAAGGCCAGCATAAATTTATGTCACAATAACTCCGAAAATCAGTCTGAACATTACGGTCTTATATTTCACTGGTGTTTTAAATAGAAAACTCATGATAGTTATGATAGGGTTGAAAAAATTAAGCTAAATTATATTACATTAATTCTGGTAAAGGTAAATTGCTATTCTAAATTTGGATTAGGAAAATTTACATAGCTAGTTAATTCACACAAGTAAATATAGGAAAAAATATTGGTAGAGCAGTTCGGCTTGGCTGGTAACCACAATTTTTTAAAAGGGTGGACCGGTAAGCCAGCAGAAGGCTTCGGTCAGATGACCAAAAGCCCCAGCTGTGGGTCATCATAGGACTGGGACCAGTGTCAGTTAACTTGTCCTGTTTCCTGACGATCATTATACTTGGCTTGGTTGGTAGAATCTGCTTAAAAAAAAAAACCACATGATTACGAATATTATCAATCACGGGAGAGCTAAATCTGTAAGGGTAGCTCAGATTTCTTGGATCAAGTGCCCCTCAACGGCATCAAGGTACTCTTCCCTCCTGAAGGGGATGAGGTGTTAAGTGTATTTATTTCAGAATGTAAACATTAGATGACCCCAAATTATTGTATATTTTACCTATTGTATTTCTCTTTTCTTGTTAATGAAGACATGGTCAAACTTTTATCTTTTCCTATAAAAATAATAATAATAATAATAATAATAATAATAATAATAATAATAATAATAATAATAATAATAATAATAATAATAACTTCTACAAGAACATATACAAGGTATACAGACCATTTCTGACATCAGCGATATACTATATAGAAAGTCCCTTGTTATGTAGAGCATTTCGGGCAAATTAGGTTAATTTTGCCCCAGGATGCGACCCACACCAGTCTATTAACACCTAGGTACCTATTTTACAATAGGATAGGCCATCCTGATTTGTGATTTCGAAGTAATAGTAAGTCCAGTTCTAGTGGGATGAAATCTTGGCAGTCCGTTTAGAGGTTGAAACTTAATGAATTATTATTATAATCATGAGGGAACGCTAAACCCGTAGGATTATACAGCGCATGTGGGGGGGATGGAAGGTATTCAGGCTCAGTTCAGGGAACCAGAGCACAGATCCAATTCCCTAGATCAAGAGCCCTTCACCAGCGTCAAAGAACCTTCCTTGAGGAGGAACCTAAATGAAATGCCTGACTATTCCATCATCCTACTAAAGTCTTCCAGCTCAGACTGACAGATTTCATCACTATGAAATCCATCCTGTGTGACGGATTGTGACAGAAGAACAGCTCGTTCCCACCATAGAGTAACAGCACGCTGCTAATGTATCCGAGCTTAATAAAATGTGAAATAGAGCTCAACCTCGCACACACATTGCTAATGTATCCGTTTTTACTTAATAATAAAATGCGGTGAGCACAACCTCGCACGCACACTGCTAGTGGACCACTGGGAGTTTCTGTGAGCTCTCACACAAGTGGGATTCTTGGAAGTGTCTCCCCATGGGTTAGTTTACCTTGACTGTCTTGTGGCGTAGAAACCCCCAAATTACCATCAAAACTTCTCTTATTTAGCTATGAAAGTAGTGCGCCACTTTCTTTAAACCGGAACTAGGATTTATTTTGTAAATTTCACTTTTTACGCATTTGAATTTACGGGCCAAAATATGTTTTCTTGGTTATAAGGCAAAAAAAAAAAAAAAATCTGTAGGTATACTAAATCAAATACACGTAATATATAAAACCTATGTGACAGTTCTATCAGTCAAGTCTGTATAAAACACTTAAACCATTGCAAGCCTATATAAAACATTTCGCATACGTACGTTTTTTTTAAGTCATGACTTGAAAAACCTGAATATAAGTTTTGCCTAACATTATTTCGAACCCTGGTCATGGGTACCTAATTACTACTAGGTGAAGAGGGTACTAGTAGGTGTAAGGAGACTTGGCACTCTCTTGTCCTGTCTAACGTTGTCACCTACAAGTCAACAATGTTATGTGACTTCTAATTAGTTTTAGGGTAATATTCATCCTTAATGACCTTCATCTAGTCGACAGGCATTAAACCTAATTAACGAACTTAATGTAAGCTACAAAAGGCATATCAATCTCTTAAATGGGGAAATACGAAAGGCTTTGAGATAGGCTTTCGTAACGCACTGAGGCAGGGTAACAACTCCTGGCTTGTAAATTCAGTGGTGTTGAGAAAAAAATCGGAATTTTTATCATAATATATATAGGGCGAGTTGCTTCGGTATTGTGTGGAACACCAAAAATATGCATAACCTTGGCCTCTCTGGGAGGGATGTGACGTCAATCCTTCCCAGCTGAGGTAACGTCAGCGAGGTGCTCAGTGCTGGCCTCAAACTGGACCCCCCCCCATCTGAAGCTTCATTGTGCTGGGCACAAATTGTACCCCCATCTGAAGCTTCACTGTACTGGGCACAAATTGGACCCCCATCTGAAGCTTCACTGTACTGGGCACAAATTGGACCCCCATCTGAAGCTTCACTGTAATGGGCACAAATTGGACCCCCATCTGAAGCTTCACTGTATTGGGCTCAAATTGGACCCCCATCTGAAGCTTCACTGTACTGGGCACAAATTGGACCCCCATCTGAAGCTCCACTGTACTGGGCTCAAATTGGACCCCCATCTGAAGCTTCACTGTACTGGGCACAAATTGGACCCCCATCTGAAGCTTTACTGTACTGGGCACAAATTGGATCCCCATCTGAAGCTCCACTGTACTGGGCTCAAATTGGACCCCCATCTGAAGCTTCACTGTACTGGGCACAAATTGGACCCCCATCTGAAGCTTCACTGTACTGGGCACAAATTGGACCCCCATCTGAAGTTTCACTGTACTGGGCACAAATTGGACCCCCATCTGAAGCTTCACTGTACTGGGCTCAAATTGGACCCCCATCTGAAGCTTCACTGTACTGGGCACAAATTGGACCCCCATCTGAAGCTCCACTGTACTGGGCTCAAATTGGACCCCCATCTGAAGCTCCACTGTACTGGGCTCAAATTGTACCATCTGAAGCTCCACTGTACTGGGCTCAAATTGGACCCCCATCTGAAGCTCCACTGTACTGAGCTCAAATTGGACCCCCATCTGAAGCTCCACTGTACTGGGCTCAAATTGAACCCCCATCTGAAGCTCCACTGTACTGAGCTCAAATTGGACCCCCATCTGAAGTTCCACTGCACTGGGCTCAAATTGGACCCCCATCTGAAGCTCCACTGTACTGAGCTCAAATTGGACCCCCATCTGAAGCTCCACTGTACTGGGCTCAAATTGAACCCCCATCTGAAGCTCCATTGTACTGAGCTCAAATTGGACCCCCATCTGAAGCTCCACTGTACTGGGCTTAAATTGGACCCCCATCTGAAGCTCCACTGTACTGAGCTCAAATTGGACCCCCATCTGAAGCTCCACTGTACTGGGCTCAAATTGGACCCCCATCTGAAGCTCCACTGTACTGAGCTCAAATTGGACCCCCATCTGAAGCTCCACTGTACTGGGCTCAAATTGGACCCCCATCTGAAGCTTCACTGTACTGGGCTCAAATTGGACCCCCATCTGAAGCTTCACTGTACTGGGCACAAATTGGACCCCCCATCTGAAGCTTCACTGTACTGGGCACAAATTGGACCCCCATCTGAAGCTCCACTGTACTGGGCTCAAATTGGACCATCTGAAGCTCCACTGTACTGGGCTCAAATTGTACCCCCATCTGAAGCTCCACTGTACTGGGCTCAAATTGGACCCCCATCTGAAGCTCCACTGTACTGGGCTCAAATTGGACCCCCATCTGAAGCTCCACTGTACTGGGCTCAAATTGGACCCCCATCTGAAGCTCCACTGTACTGGGCTCAAATTGGACCCACATCTGAAGCTCCACTGTACTGGGCTCAAATTGGACCCCCATCTGAAGCTTCACTGTACTGGGCTCAAATTGGACCCCCATCTGAAGCTTCACTGTACTGGACTCAAATTGGACCCCCATCCGAAGCTCCACTGTACTGGGCTCAAATTGGACCCCCATCTGAAGCTTCACTGTACTGGCCTCAAATTGGACCCTCATCTGAAGCTCCACAGTAACTATCAAAACTGTTGTTGCTGTTCTTACTACTGTTAATGATGCTATTACTGTTGTTACTGCTATTGTTTATGCTGCTGTTACTGTTTTTGTTGCTGTTACTGCTGTTACCGTTGTTACTGCCACTGCTCATGTTACCGTTGTTTTTACTGCCACTGCTCATGTTACTGTGTTTGTTACTGCCACTGCTCATGTTACTGTTGTTACTGCCACTGCTCATGTTACTGTTGTTGTTACTGCCACTGCTCATGTTACTGTTGTTACTGTCACTGCTCATGTTACTGTTGTTGTTACTGCCACTGCTCATGTTACTGTTGTTGTTACTGCAACTGCTCATGTTACTGTTGTTGGTTCTGCCACTGCTCATGTTACTGTTGTTACTGCCACTGCTCATGTTACCGTTGTTGTTACTGCCACTGCTCATGTTACCGTTGTTGTTACTGCCACTGCTCATGTTACCGTTGTTACTGCCACTGCTCATGTTACCGTTGTTACTGCCACCGCTCATGTTACCGTTGTTGTTACTGCCATTGCTCATGTTACAGTTGTTGTTACTGCCATTGCTCATGTTACAGTTGTTGTTACTGCCACTGCTCATGTTACTGTTGTTACTGCCACTGCTCATGTTATTGTTGTTGTCACTGCCACTACTCATGTTACTGTTGTTACTGCCACTACTCATGTTACTGTTGTTGTTACTGCCACTGCTCATGTTATTGTTGTTGTCACTGCCACTACTCATGTTACTGTTGTTACTGCCACTACTCATGTTACTGTTGTTGTTACTGCCACTGCTCATGTTATTGTTGTTGTCACTGCCACTACTCATGTTTCTGTTGTTACTGCCACTACTCATGTTACTGTTGTTGTTACTGCCACTGCTCATGTTACTGTTGTTGTTACTGCCACTGCTCATGTTACTGTTGTTGTTACTGCCACTGCTCATGTTACTGTTGTTGTTACTGCCACTGCTCATGTTGCTGTTGTTGTTACTGCCACTGCTCATGTTACTGTTGTTGTTACTGCCACTGCTCATGTTACTGTTGTTGTTACTGCCACTGCTCATGTTACTGTTGTTGTTACTGCCACTGCTCATGTTACTGTTGTTGTTACTGCCACTGCTCATGTTACTGTTGTTGTTACTGCCACTGCTCATGTTACTGTTGTTGTTACTGCCACTGCTCATGTTACTGTTGTTGTTACTGCCACTGCTCATGTTACTGTTGTTGTTACTGCCACTGCTCATGTTACTGTTGTTGTTACTGCCACTGCTCATGTTACTGTTGTTGTTACTGCCACTGCTCATGTTACTGTTGTTACTGCCACTGCTTATGTTACTGTTGTTACAGCCACTGCTCATGTTACCGTTGTTACTGCCACTGCTCATGTTACCGTTGTTGTTACTGCGACTGCTCATGTTACCGTTGCTGTTACTGCCACTGCTCATGTTACCGTTGTTACTGCCACTGCTCATGTTATTGTTGTTACTACCACTGCTCATGTTATTGTTGTTACTGCCACTGCTCATGTTATTGTTGTTACTGCCACTGCTCATGTTACTGTTGTTACTGCCACTGCTCATGTTACTGTTGTTGTTACTGCCACTGCTCATGTTACCGTTGTTGTTACTGCCACTGCTCATGTTACTGTTGTTGTTACTGCCACTGCTCATGTTACTGCCACTGCTCATGTTACTGCCACTGCTCATGTTACTGCCACTGCTCATGTTACTGTCACTGCTCATGTTACCGTTGTTACTGCCACTGCTCATGTTACTGTTGTTACTGCCACTGCTCATGTTACTGTTGTTACTGCCACTACTTATGTTACTGTTGTTACAGCCACTGCTCATGCCACTGTTATTGTTGTTACTACCACTGCTCATGTTATTGTTGTTACTGCCACTGCTCATGTTAATGTTGTTACTGCCACTGCTCATGTTATTGTTGTTACTGCCACTGCTCATGTTATTGTTGTTACTGCCACTGCTCATGTTATTGTTGTTACTGCCACTGCTCATGTTATTGTTGTTACTACCACTGCTCATGTTATTGTTGTTACTGCCACTGCTCATGTTATTGTTGTTACTGCCACTGCTCATGTTATTGTTGTTACTGCCACTGCTCATGTTATTGTTGTTACTGCCACTGCTCATGTTATTGTTGTTACTGCCACTGCTCATGTTATTGTTGTTACTGCCACTGCTCATGTTACTGTTGTTACTACCACTGCTCATGTTATTGTTGTTACTGCCACTGCTCATGTTATTGTTGTTACTGCCACTGCTCATGTTACTGTTGTTACTGCCACTGCTCATGTTATTGTTGTTACTGCCACTGCTCATGTTATTGTTGTTACTGCCACTGCTCATGTTATTGTTGTTACTGCCACTGCTCATGTTATTGTTGTTACTACCACTGCTCATGTTATTGTTGTTACTGCCACTGCTCATGTTATTGTTGTTACTGCCACTGCTCATGTTACTGTTGTTACTGCCACTGCTCATGTTACTGTTGTTACTGCCACTGCTCATGTTACTGTTGTTACTGCCACTGCTCATGTTACCGTTGTTACTGCCACTGCTCATGTTATTGTTGTTACTGCCACTGCTCATGTTATTGTTGTTACTGCCACTGCTCATGTTATTGTTGTTACTGCCACTGCTCATGTTATTGTTGTTACTACCACTGCTCATGTTACCTTTGTTGTTACTGCCACTGCTCATGTTACTGTTGTTACTGCCACTGCTCATGTTATTGTTGTTACTACCACTGCTCATGTTACTGTTGTTACTGCCACTGCTCATGTTATTGTTGTTACTGCCACTGCTCATGTTACTGTTGTTACTGCCACTGCTCATGTTACTGTTGTTACTGCCACTGCTCATGTTACCGTTGTTGTTACTGCCACTGCTCATGTTACTGTTGTTACTGCCACTGCTCATGTTACTGTTGTTACTGCCACTGCTCATGTTGTTAGTGCCACTGCTCATGTTACTGTTGTTACTGCCACTGCTCATGTTACCGTTGTTACTGCCACTGCTCATGTTACCGTTGTTGTTACTACCACTGCTCATGTTACTGTTGTTACTGCCACTGCTCATGTTACCGTTGTTACTGCCACTGCTCATGTTACTGTTGTTGTTACTGCCACTGCTCATGTTACCGTTGTTGTTGCTGCCACTGCTCATGTTACTGTTGTTACTGCCCCTGCTCATGTTACTGTTGTTACTTCCACTACTCATGTTACCGTTGTTGTTACTGCCACTGCTCATGTTACTGTTGTTACTGCCACTGCTCATGTTACTGTTGTTACTGCCATTGCTCATGTTACCGTTGTTGTTACTGCCACTGCTCATGTTACTGCTGTTACTGCCACTGCTCATGTTACCGTTGTTACTGTCACTGCTCATGTTACCGTTGTTGTTACTGCCACTGCTCATGTTACTGTTGTTAGTGTCACTGCTCATGTTACCGTTGTTACTGTCACTGCTCATGTTACCGTTGCTGTTACTGCCACTGCTCATGCTACTGTTGTTACTGCCACTGCTCATGTCACCGTTGTTGTTACTACCACTGCTCATGTTATCGTTGCTGTTACTGCCACTGCTCATGTTACTGTTGTTACTGCCGCTGCTCATGTTACCGTTGTTACTGCCACTGCTCATGTTACCGTTGTTGTTACTGCCACTGCTCATGTTACCGTTGTTGTTACTGCCACTGCTCATGTTACTGTTGTTACTGCCACTGCTCATGTTACTGTTGTTACTGCCACTGCTCATGTTACCGTTGTTGTTACTGCCGCTGCTCATGTTACCGTTGTTACTGCCACTGCTCATGTTACCGTTGTTGTTACTGCCACTGCTCATGTTACCGTTGTTGTTACTGCCACTGCTCATGTTACTGTTGTTGTTACTGCCACTGCTCATGTTACTGTTGTTGTTACTGCCACTGCTCATGTTACTGTTGTTACTGCCACTGCTCATGTTACTGTTGTTACTGCCACTGCTCATGTTACTGTTGTTACTGCCACTGCTCATGTTACTGTTGTTACTGCCACTGCTCATGTTACCGTTGTTGTTACTGCCACTGCTCATGTTACTGTTGTTACTGCCACTGCTCATGTTACTGTTGTTACTGCCACTGCTCATGTTACTGTTGTTACTGCCACTGCTCATGTTACTGTTGTTACTGCCACTGCTCATGTTACTGTTGTTACTGCCACTGCTCATGTTACTGTTGTTACTGCCACTGCTCATGTTACTGTTGTTACTGCCACTGCTCATGTTACCTTTGTTGTTACTGCCACTGCTCATGTTACCGTTGTTGTTACTGCCACTGCTCATGTTACTGTTGTTACTGCCACTGCTCATGTTACTGTTGTTACTGCCACTGCTCATGTTACCGTTGTTGTTACTGCCGCTGCTCATGTTACCGTTGTTACTGCCACTGCTCATGTTACCGTTGTTGTTACTGCCACTGCTCATGTTACCGTTGTTGTTACTGCCACTGCTCATGTTACTGTTGTTGTTACTGCCACTGCTCATGTTACTGTTGTTACTGCCACTGCTCATGTTATTGTTGTTACTGCCACTGCTCATGTTACCGTTGTTGTTACTGCCACTGCTCATGTTATTGTTGTTACTGCCACTGCTCATGTTACCGTTGTTGTTACTGCCACTGCTCATGTTACTGTTGTTACTGCCACTGCTCATGTTATTGTTGTTACTGCCACTGCTCATGTTATTGTTGTTACTGCCACTGCTCATGTTACTGTTGTTACTGCCACTGCTCATGTTATTGTTGTTACTGCCACTGCTCATGTTACTGTTGTTACTGCCACTGCTCATGTTATTGTTGTTACTGCCACTGCTCATGTTATTGTTGTTACTGCCACTGCTCATGTTACCGTTGTTGTTACTGCCACTGCTCATGTTATTGTTGTTACTGCCACTGCTCATGTTATTGTTGTTACTACCACTGCTCATGTTATTGTTGTTACTGCCACTGCTCATGTTACTGTTGTTACTGCCACTGCTCATGTTATTGTTGTTACTGCCACTGCTCATGTTACCGTTGTTGTTACTGCCACTGCTCATGTTATTGTTGTTACTGCCACTGCTCATGTTATTGTTGTTACTGCCACTGCTCATGTTACCGTTGTTGTTACTGCCACTGCTCATGTTATTGTTGTTACTGCCACTGCTCATGTTACTGTTGTTACTGCCACTGCTCATGTTACTGTTGTTACTGCCACTGCTCATGTTATTGTTGTTACTGCCACTGCTCATGTTATTGTTGTTACTGCCACTGCTCATGTTACCGTTGTTGTTACTGCCACTGCTCATGTTACTGTTGTTACTGCCACTGCTCATGTTACTGTTGTTACTGCCACTGCTCATGTTATTGTTGTTACTGCCACTGCTCATGTTATTGTTGTTACTGCCACTGCTCATGTTATTGTTGTTACTGCCACTGCTCATGTTACCGTTGTTGTTACTGCCACTGCTCATGTTACCGTTGTTGTTACTGCCACTGCTCATGTTATTGTTGTTACTGCCACTGCTCATGTTATTGTTGTTACTGCCACTGCTCATGTTACCGTTGTTGTTACTGCCACTGCTCATGTTACCGTTGTTGTTACTGCCACTGCTCATGTTACCGTTGTTGTTACTGCCACTGCTCATGTTATTGTTGTTACTGCCACTGCTCATGTTACCGTTGTTGTTACTGCCACTGCTCATGTTACCGTTGTTGTTACTGCCACTGCTCATGTTACTGTTGTTACTGCCACTGCTCATGTTATTGTTGTTACTGCCACTGCTCATGTTATTGTTGTTACTGCCACTGCTCATGTTATTGTTGTTACTGCCACTGCTCATGTTATTGTTGTTACTGCCACTGCTCAAGTTACTGTTGTTACTGCCACTGCTCATGTTATTGTTGTTACTGCCACTGCTCATGTTATTGTTGTTACTGCCACTGCTCATGTTACTGTTGTTACTGCCACTGCTCATGTTACTGTTGTTACTGCCACTGCTCATGTTACTGTTGTTACTGCCACTGCTCATGTTACTGTTGTTACTGCCACTGCTCATGTTACTGTTGTTACTGCCACTGCTCATGTTACTGTTGTTACTGCCACTGCTCATGTTATTGTTGTTACTGCCACTGCTCATGTTACTGTTGTTACTGCCACTGCTCATGTTACTGTTGTTACTGCCACTGCTCATGTTACTGTTGTTACTGCCACTGCTCATGTTACTGTTGTTACTGCCACTGCTCATGTTATTGTTGTTACTGCCACTGCTCATGTTACTGTTGTTACTGCCACTGCTCATGTTACTGTTGTTACTGCCACTGCTCATGTTACTGTTGTTACTGCCACTGCTCATGTTACTGTTGTTACTGCCACTGCTAATGTTACTGTTGTTACTGCCACTGCTCATGTTACTGTTGTTACTGCCACTGCTCATGTTACCGTTGTTACTGCCACTGCTCATGTTACTGTTGTTACTGCCACTGCTCATGTTACCGTTGTTGTTACTGCCACTGCTCATGTTACTGTTGTTACTGCCACTGCTCATGTTACTGTTGTTACTGCCACTGCTCATGTTACCGTTGTTGTTACTGCCACTGCTCATGTTACTGTTGTTACTGCCACTGCTCATGTTACTGTTGTTACTGCCACTGCTCATGTTACCGTTGTTGTTACTGCCACTGCTCATGTTACTGTTGTTACTGCCACTGCTCATGTTACTGTTGTTACTGCCACTGCTCATGTTACTGTTGTTACTGCCACTGCTCATGTTACTGTTGTTACTGCCACTGCTCATGTTACTGTTGTTACTGCCACTGCTCATGTTACTGTTGTTACTGCCACTGCTCATGTTACCGTTGTTGTTACTACTGCTCTGTTGTTACTGCCACTGCTCATGTTACCTGTTGTTACTGCCACTGCTCATGTTATTGTTGTTACTGCCACTGCTCATGTTACTGTTGTTACTACTGCCTGTTGTTACTGCTCATGTTACTGTTGTTGTTACTGCCACTGCTCATGTTACTGCCACTGCTCATGTTACTGTCACTGCTCATGTTACCGTTGTTACTGCCACTGCTCATGTTACTGTTGTTACTGCCACTGCTCATGTTACTGTTGTTACTGCCACTGCTCATGTTACTGATGTTACTGTTGTTACTACCACTGCTCATGTTACATGTTGTTGTTACTGCCACTGCTCATGTTACTGTTGTTACTGCCACTGCTCATGTTACTGTTGTTAGTGCCACTGCTCATGTTACCGTTGTTGTTACTGCCACTGCTCATGTTACTGTTGTTACTGCCACTGCTCATGTTACCGTTGTTGTTACTGCCACTGCTCATGTTATGTTTGCCACTGCTCATGTTACTGTTGTTACTGCCACTGCTCATGTTGCTGTTGTTGTTACTGCCACTGCTCATGTTACTGTTGTTACTGCCACTGCTCATGTTACTGTTGTTACTGCCACTGCTCATGTTACTGTTGTTACTGCCACTGCTCATGTTACTGTTGTTACTGCCACTGCTCATGTTACCGTTGTTGTTACTGCCACTGCTCATGTTACTGTTGTTACTGCCACTGCTCATGTTACTGTTGTTACTGCCACTGCTCATGTTACCGTTGTTGTTACTGCCACTGCTCATGTTACTGTTGTTGTTACTGCCACTGCTCATGTTACTGCCACTGCTCATGTTACTGCCACTGCTCATGTTACTGCCACTGCTCATGTTACTGTTGTTGTTACTGCCACTGCTCATGTTACTGTTGTTACTGCCACTGCTCATGTTACTGTTGTTACTGCCACTGCTCATGTTACTGTTGTTAGTGCCACTGCTCATGTTACTGCTCATGTTACTGTTGTTACTGCCACTGCTGCTCATGTTACGTTGTTGTTACTGCCACTGCTCATGTTCCCTTTGTTGTTACTGCCACTGCTCATGTTACTGTTGTTACTGCCACTGCTCATGTTACTGTTGTTACTGCCACTGCTCATGTTACTGTTGTTACTGCCACTGCTCATGTTACTGTTGTTACTGCCACTGCTCATGTTACCGTTGTTGTTACTGCCACTGCTCATGTTACCGTTGTTGTTACTGCCACTGCTCATGTTACTGCCACTGCCACTGCTCACTGCTCATGTTACTGTTGTTACTGTTGTTACTGCCACTGCTCATGTTACCGTTGTTGTTACTGCCACTGCTCATGTTACCGTTGTTGTTACTACTGCTCATGTTACTGTTGTTACTGCCACTGCTCATGTTACCGTTGTTGTTACTGCCACTGCTCATGTTACCGTTGTTGCCACTGCCACTGCTCATGTTACTCATGTTGTTGTTACTGCCACTGCTCATGTTACTGTTGTTGTTACTGCCACTGCTCATGTTACTGTTGTTACTGCCACTGCTCATGTTACTGTTGTTACTGCCACTGCTCATGTTACTGTTGTTACTGCCACTGCTCATGTTACTGTTGTTACTGCCACTGCTCATGTTACTGCTCATGTTTGTTGTTACTGCCACTGCTCATGTTACTGTTGTTACTGCCACTGCTCATGTTACTGTTGTTACTGCCACTGCTCATGTTACTGTTGTTACTGCCACTGCTCATGTTACTGTTGTTACTGCCACTGCTCATGTTACTGTTGTTACTGCCACTGCTCATGTTACTGTTGTTACTGCCACTGCTCATGTTACTGTTGTTACTGCCACTGCTCATGTTACTGTTGTTACTGCCACTGCTCATGTTACCGTTGTTGTTACTGCCACTGCTCATGTTACTGTTGTTACTGCCACTGCTCATGTTACTGTTGTTACTGCCACTGCTCATGTTACCGTTGTTGTTACTGCCACTGCTCATGTTACTGTTGTTGTTACTGCCACTGCTCATGTTACTGTTGTTACTGCCACTGCTCATGTTACTGTTGTTACTGCCACTGCTCATGTTACCGTTGTTGTTACTGCCACTGCTCATGTTACCGTTGTTGTTACTGCCACTGCTCATGTTACCGTTGTTGTTACTGCCACTGCTCATGTTACTGTTGTTGTTACTGCCACTGCTCATGTTACCGTTGTTGTTACTGCCACTGCTTATGTTACTGTTGTTGTTACTGCCGCTGCTCATGTTACTGTTGTTGTTACTGCCACTGCTCATGTTACTGTTGTTGTTACTGCCACTGCTCATGTTACCGTTGTTGTTACTGCCACTGCTCATGTTACTGCCACTGCTCATGTTACTGCCACTGCTCATGTTACTGCCACTGCTCATGTTACTGCCACTGCTCATGTTACTGCCACTGCTCATGCTACTGTTGTTACTGCCACTGCTCATGTTACCGTTGTTGTTACTGCCACTGCTCATGTTACTGTTGTTACTGCCACTGCTCATGTTACCGTTGTTGTTACTGCCACTGCTCATGTTACTGTTGTTGTTACTGCCACTGCTCATGTTACTGCCACTGCTCATGTTACTGTTGTTACTGCAACTGCTCATGTTACTGCCACTGCTCATGTTACTGTTGTTACTGCCACTGCTCATGTTACCGTTGTTACTGCCACTGCTCATGTTACCGCTGTTGTTACTGCCACTGCTCATGTTACTGTTGTTACTGCCACTGCTCATGTTACTGTTGTTACTGCCACTGCTCATGTTACTGTTGTTACTGCCACTGCTCATGTTACCGTTGTTGTTACTGCCACTGCTCATGTTACCGTTGTTACTGCCACTGCTCATGTTACCGTTGTTGTTACTGCCACTGCTCATGTTACCGTTGTTACTGCCACTGCTCATGTTACCGTTGTTACTGCCACTGCTCATGTTACCGTTGTTGTTACTGCCACTGCTCATGTTACCGTTGTTGTTACTGCCACTGCTCATGTTACCGTTGTTACTGCCACTGCTCATGTTACTGTTGTTGTTGCTGCTACTACTGCCAGTGATTCTGTGACCATTGCTGTTGTTGCTGCTGCTGCTGAATTGAATCTGTGCTCCAATTCCCTGAATTAAGCCTGAATACCTTTCGTCCCCCCCCCCTTACAGGCGCTATATAATTTTACTGGTTTAGCGCTTTCCCATGATTGTAATTGTCTGGTATGGTTGGAAAACATTAAGGACCTGTTTCCGTAAGACATCTGCCGTCTCTGTTCACCTATCAGTGTAAAATGGGTACCTGAGTGTTAGTCGACTAGTGTGGGTTGCATCCTGGGACAAAACTGACCTCATCTGCCCGAAATGCTCTGCATAGTATAATTATGGGGAGCGTTAAACCCGTAGGATTATACAGCGCATGTGGGGGGGGTGGATGAAAGGTATTCAGGCTCAATTCAAGGAACCGGAGCACAGATCCAATTCCCTAGATTCCAAAGGACCCCAATGGAAATAAGTCACTGTCTTTTTTGGGTTATCCCGGGTTCTCTACACATATACTGCTATGTATGATAATCTATGTAACTGTATTTGTGTATACCTGAATAAACTTACTGTCAAGAGCCCCTCACCAGCGTGAGGAGCCAATGCTCTGCATAACAAGGGGCTTTCTGCATAGTAGTATGTCATTGATGTCAGCTAGTCCGGTATACCTTGTACATGTACTTGTAGAAATATATTTATGTTGTTCTTCTGTTTCTGCTACTGTTGATAATGCTATTTCCATTGTTGCTGCTACTTATAGTACTGTTGCAACTGTTTATGCTATCGACGTTGTTGCTACTACCCGCTTATGTTATTACCGTTGTTATTGCTGCTACTGCTTGTTATATTACCGTTGCTATTGTTAATGACATTATTACCATTATTGCAGCTGCTACTGCTTATGATGCATGCTATCAGCAACCAGTGCTGACGCAAAGGGGAGAGTAGCTCCAAGTCCTTGGATTAAGAGCCCTTCAGCATCGAGACATTCTCGTTGAGGGAAGATATATTTGACTAATTATATTTCAATCCTCGAGTATCTATGCTTAAACATAACTGATTTAAAACATCAAAATATTGACAAGCGAAACTAATACTACATCTGTAAACAACTCGTGGAGTGGGGAGGACTCGACCTCACGGCAAGCCAGTTCTAAAACTAGTAAGCCAGTATTAAAACCCAGCACTCCAGTATTAAAACAGAAGGCAGTCCTAAAAACCAACCAGTGGGAGTTACACTTGTGGACGGGATCTTGGGGAGGATCTTAATTAAATATCCCAGTGGAAATAAGCTCCAGTGATTGGCTTTACTGGATTATCCTAGGTTACTAACAATTCGGGGTTAATAGTCTTCGTCTAGTTTCCTCCTTAGAGACCTAGTTACACAGCATCAGCAACACGGCCACTTGATACTGGAGTTCCGCAGGGAAGTGTCCTTGGTCCCCTGCTCTTCCTCATATACATCAATGACCTTCCAAACGTATCCCAACACCTGAAACCCATTCTCTTTGCTGATGACACGACTTATGCCATCTCTCACCCTAATCTTGCCACCCTCAACACCATTGTGAATGATGAGCTGATTAAAATATCGACTTGGATGACAGCCAATAAACTTACGCTTAACACTGACAAAACTTACTATATTATGTTTGGTAGCAGAGCAGGAGATGCACAAATTAACATTAAGATTGACAACACTCTAATTACCAGAAATAATGGGGGAAAATTCCTAGGCTTATACCTTGACAACAACCTGAATTTCAGCACCCATATCCAGCATATAGCCAAAAAAGTATCCAAAACGGTTGGGATCCTCTCCAAGATACGATACTACGTGCCGCAAAATGCCCTTCTCACACTATACCACTCACTTATTCATCCATACCTCACCTATGCTATTTGTGCTTGGGGATCAACTGCAGCAACACACCTAAAGCCAATAATAACCCAACAAAAAGCTGCAGTAAGAATAATCACTAAATCCCATCCCTGGCAGCACACCCCCCCACTCTTCAAAGATCTAAACTTACTCCCAGTTCAGTACATCCACACTTACTACTGTGCAATCTATATCTACAGGGCCTTAAACTCTAATATCAACCTTGACTTAAAACGCTTTCTTGATAGTTGTGACAGAACCCACAGGCATAACACCAGAAACAAACATCTCTACGACATTCCCCGTGTCCGACTAAACCTTTACAAAAATTCAATGTATGTCAAAGGCCCTAAAATCTGGAATACCCTACCTGAGAACTCTACAACTGCAGACACCTTCATCACCTTCAAAACTACCATTAGAAAACATCTTATCTCCCTGATACACCCCGTCAACTAACTACACGAATACCACCTGGTGGTTCACACTTACACTCGCTCACTCATTTGACCATAAACAGAAATATTAATCTCAGTCTTAAAATAATGAATCCTGTGATACTCCAATACTGAAACTATATACTGTGCCAAAACAAAAGCATTCACATTGCTAAACTCACAAACTAGTATTTAGTCACTTAGCCATAATACCAACTTACCTCATAATTTGTAATATTTTACGATTAAGAATAAAACTAAGTATGCCCGAAATGCCTAGCCATGCTAAGCGTTCTAGTGGTACACTCTGTAATCACAATTTTACTACATGTAAACCAAACAATAACCAAATTTCTGTAAACTCAGCATTGTAATCCTTATAGAGAATAAACTTTGAATACAGAATAGTGCTACCACTCAACTTCATTTTTCTAGTTATAAGAATGAAAGAAAACGTACTATTTTTTCAGGGGTAACCTAAACTATTTGAAGTGTGAGAAATTATGTGGGTAAATTTTACAGGCAATGCCTTGAATTATTTCACCCCCATAATTGTGAAGAAATCTTGGTACATCAAGCAGTTTGAAGATTCGGACCCTTTATCACATCAAACAGTTTACACTTACTGATATTGATGTACCTCAGAGTCAAATGGTCACAGTACGGCTGGAAAACATAAGGGACGTGTTTCCATAAGGCACCTGCTGTCCCTGTCCCTGTTCACCTATCGATTTAAAATGGGTACCTGAGTGTTAGTGGACTGGTGTGGGTCGTATCCTGGGACAAACCTGACCTAATTTGCCTGAAATGCTCAGCATAACAATCGGCTTTCTATATAGTAGTATGTCACTGATGTCAGCTCGACCTGTATACCTTGTACATGTACTTGTAGTAAATAAAGATATTATTATTATTACATGATTAGAAAAAAGTATAAGAGACATTCAAGATTACTCACCAAATTATGATTTTTGTGTTATATCCTAATGCCTCCCTTTCGGTAGGCAATTCATATTGGCCAATATAAATTAACATACCTGTAGTGAGAATTATTACACTGGGAGGCGGACATTACATGTGGTGTGAACTTCATCAATTTCTGACGATACTGCTTCTATTGCACATTAATTCCTTTCATTTGAATGTTCGACCGATTTCCAAATTCCTTGAGAGAACCAACACTACCTCTCTAGACGGCCACCCGGGCAGTACTTCCTCGGATGAACAAGACGAAGTCCGTCTCCTTCAGTTATTTCTCGTTATTTTGAAAACCTTCGGGTTATAAATGCATTCCTCGCCCAGCTGCCGGTGAGGGTGGACGTTTGCTACTCCTCTCTGACAGGCGCAAGTGCTCGCCAGGCTGTCACAATGGTGGTTGGGGTGCGACGCAGAATTAACACTGTCACCATAGAATTACTGAGAGGTACAATCAATCAAGATTCGGCGTTGACGTTGTTGCCTCTGATTATTCGAGAGACATATGGGATTGAGGATTGCGACCTTTACGGTGTAGCCTTAAATGGAAACTACCGAATGTTCGTGAAACTGCTGTCATCACATGTGTATGAGGATCTACTTGCTCAATATCAGGATGTTGCTATCGAGGTTAACGAGGGCATCCTGGTAAAGATGGTCGATGTTTCGAGTCAATTTACGTATGTAAAGTTACGTAATGTGCCTTTCGAGGCAAATGAAGCTGACCTACGTAGTGTGTTCGGGAAGTTTGGAACTGTACACGTAGCTCAACAAGGCAAGTGGACGGCAGGGGCTTATGTGGGTTATCCAGAAGGTAGTTTTAGCCTAAAGATGACTCTGAGGCAACCTATACCTTCGTATGTGTTCTTAGAGGAATTTAGGACACAAATATTCGTAACTTACGCTGGCCAACGTAGAACTTGTAGACTGTGTGATGGTTATGATCACATAGCGGCTGAATGTGTGCGGCGGAGGACTGGCCAGGAAATACCAAGGAGTGACATTATGAGGCGAGGACCTACAGTGACAGATCAGAACCGCCAGGATGGACGTAGGCGTGGTCGGTTGTGGAGTGAGGAAGTGGAGGAAATGCAACGTGAGGTGGAGCATGAGGGTGCAGTGCAGCAATTGAGTGCGTCTGCAGAGGATGTGATGCACAAGGCGGACAAGGACGTACCGAATGACGTAGAAATTGACGTAGTGCTTGAGACAGTTTTGCAGGAGATGTTCCCTAAATCGGAGGAAGCCTTGACAGAAGTAACGACGGGAGACCAGGTACAGGGACAAGGGGAAGCATGCGGGTCTGAAGAAAGGAATGTAATGTCGGCTTGGCCAAGTAGTGAGAAGGGGAATGAGGTGATAGAGGTGGAGGTGCACAATGAGGAAGGTCAGGAGACTAGCATGGCGGAAGAGGAAGTGTCGAGGAAGCGGGCAGCTGTCACGTCTGACTCGGATGACGTCCTCGCTTCAGCACAAAGACCAGGGAAAAAGGCGGGGATTGAAGGTGCGTGTAGAGGCACAGAGAAAAAGAAACGCCAGGAGGGGGTTAGGAGTGGAGGGGATGGGGTGAGTGCCAAGGACGGTGTGTATGAGGCTACTGGACAGCGGAAAAATGTGGTGGGGAAAAGTGGGTGGAAAACGTAAGCAGGCCTAAGGTGTATGACAATTAATGTTAATGGTTTATGTACGAGTGGTAAGTGTGTATGGTTGCGAGGACTGCTGTATCGTTACAAGGTAGATGTTGCCTTTATACAAGAGCATAACTTGAAAACAGGAAAATTGCTGGAGGTGGATGGATATAGGGCTTTTGTAACTCCAACGACACGTTTAAAAGGTGGAGTAGGTGTTTTAATTCGTGAGGCAAGCCCGTTTGTTTTGCAAAGGTTTGAGGTGGGGGGTGAGGGAAGAATAATGAGAGTGGACGGGTGGTGGATGCATGAACGCGTGTCCTTTGTTGGAGTGTATGCTCCCGCGGAGAACGATGCGAGGGTAAAATCGGCATTTGTAAGGGATGATCTGGTGTATTTCTTGAGAGCGCTGCCCAGGGTTGCATTGATTGGGGGAGATTGGAATTGTATAATACGGAGATTTGATGTGATGCCAGCGGGGGCGGGATATTTTTCAAACGTGTTGCGAGACCTGTGTAGAGATATTGGGGTACGAGATGCATTTTGGGGAGGAATAGGTGAAGTGCAACATACGTATGTAAGGAGGGAATACGCAGCTAGACTGGATAGGATCTATATAATGCAAGGGGTTTCAGTGGAGTCTTTTAACACTATAGAAGCAATTTATTCAGATCACAGGGCAGTGGTGGTGGGGGTAGCATGGGACTCGTTAGTGAAACGGTTTGAAAGCTACTGGAAATTAAACACGCGACTCCTTGAGGATGAGGAAGTGGAGGAGGGGTTTTCTTCGCTGTGGAGGAAGCTAAGTGAGGAGGCAAAAAGGGTTGATAATGTTGTACGTTGGTGGGACAGTGTGGCCAAGGAGAGGATTCGTAGGTTTTACGTGGGTGAGGGGAAGCGTATAAATCGACTGAAGTATGGATTAACAAATTATTTGGAAAGTAGAATAGGATACTATCATGAGCAAGGAGTAGTGGGAGGGGTATTCCAAACAGAGGCAATAGATGATCTGAAGAGCAGGATAAGAGAGGTGCAGGAGGAGAGATTTCATGCGGTGCGGGTGCAGGCGGGTGTGGAGGAAGTGCTTTGGGGGGACAAGCCATCGGCATGTGTTGAGGAGACAACAGCAGAGGAGGACAGCGACCACAATAGCAGATTTGGAAGTGCACACTGAGGTGAAAGGGTTTAGGGAGGGGCAGGTGTTAAAAACAACTGAGGTGATGAGTATGTTCGCGGATGCGTGGTATGGGCATTATTGGAAAAGTAAAGGAGTTAATAGGGAGGATCTTGATGGGGTGTGTGCTGTAGAGCCCGTAGCTCTGGGGAGAAAGGACAGGGAAGCTTTGGGTGGTGAGATTGAAGAGGGGGAAATATGGAGAGCGCTGGTAGACATGTGCAGAGGCAAAGCACCAGGTATTGATGGACTACCAAGTGAATTTTACTTAAAACATTGGGATCTGTTAAGGGGTTTTATAGTAACACTGTTCAATAGAATGAAAGACGGGGGAGAATTGGGCGAGAAGCAAAGTACAGGGGTTGTAGTGCTTGTGCCCAAGGGTAAGGGGCAGAGTACACTTAAGGATTACAGGGCGATTACTCCCATGTGTGCGGACTATAAATTGTTCGCAAAGATTTTGGGGAATAGGTTAAAATGTGTAGTGGGACGTGTAGTTTCAAAAGGTCAACTAGGGTTGCCAGGACGGTCGATGGTCATGGGGCACGGAATTCTAAAGGGGTTTGTTGAGAGTTTTGAGGGGACGCAGGAAGGAGGGGGTATGGTGGCGATTGATTGGCAGGGTGCTTATGATCAGGTGGAAAGGGAGGGTTTAAGACAGATCCTTAGCAAACAAGGTTTTGGGGATGAGATTGTGGGGTGGGTTAAAACGTTGTATAAAGGGGCAAAAGCGAGAATTCAGATCAATGGACGTGTGGTGAACATGGATAGGGGCTTGAGGCAGGGTTGCCCGCTATCACAGTTATTATTTGCATGTGTGCAAGATCCATTTTATAGGTTGGTTGAGACCAGAGTGTGTGGTGGGGAGGGGTCGAAGGAGGGCTTGATTGGGCATCATGTGGTAGGTTATGTGGATGACACGACACTCCTAGTTCGGAAGGGAACAAGATTGAGAGAGTTGGGAGGGGTGGTTGGCATGTTTGGAGGGGCGACAGGCATGACGGTAAACGTTGAGAAAACAAAGATCATGGGGCTAGGGGAGTGGAGAGACAGAGTTGATTGGGACTGTGATGTGGTGAGAAGGCAGGAAGGGCAGTTATTAATATGTGGCATTTCATATAGAGCGACCATACGGGAGGCTAGGGAGGCGAATTCATTGAGAATGGTGGAACGCGTGGAACATAGGTTGGGGATGTTACGGCCTTGTCACTTGACATTGTTGCAACGGGCGATTGTTATTAACGTATTGCTGTACAGTAAGGTATGGTATGTAGCAGCAGTTTTTCCATTGCTGAGGGCTGAGATTACTCGTATCCTTAGAAGTGTTTTTAGGTTCTTATGGGGCTCAGGATGTGAATGGATGAAGAGGGAGGTGGTGACTTTGCCAGTGAGGAAGGGAGGTTTAGGTTTGTTGAACCTGGGAAGGAGGGTGAAATGCATTTTCGTCAGGTGGGAGTGGAAAAGATTAGGGGGACAGAGGGGGACATGCATGCAAAGGTTACATGATATTTTGAGGGGAATGTATGTGGGTGGGGAATGGAGGGAGTGTGAGGTTTTGTTGAGGGCACTTTTGTGGGCGCGCGAGCCAGACAAATTAAAGGTGAGGGATTTATATCGAATATTGAGGGTAGAGGAGACGGCCCCAGTTGAGGGGCTGTTCCCGATGTATGCATGGGGCGCTATATGGAGTCTGTTAGGTAAACTAAAGCTAGGGCCCAGGGTGCGAGAGATCATGTTTAAATTTTTAGGGATTCTGCCTACTGGATCAGTCCTCAGAAACAGACGTGTGGTAGAGGAGGGTTGGTGTGGGTTATGTGGGGAGTTGGAAACAGCCTATCACGTGGTATACTTTTGCGATTATTTGGGGAGTGTGAGGGAATGGCTGGGGAAAGTGGTCAGGAGGATAGGAGGAACTGGGGTGTCAGTGTTGAGAGTGCTGAGTCTTGATATAGGGAGGGTGGGAGAGAATGTGGCACGGGGAGTAGCTTATATCATGGTGGATTTCGTGTACATATCGTGGGGAATGAGAGGGGTGGATAATAGGGAGACGATGAAACGAGTTTTAGCGAGGATTTTTTGTAGGACAATGAATAGGAATCGGGAAATTTATGGGAGGAGATGGGTGGGAGCTTTCACTGAGGGTTACAGGTCCATAACTGTTGGGGAGTTGCTAGAGTTGTGAGGGGGGGGGGGAAGTGGGTTTAGATTGTTGTGTAAAGCATTCGATAAAAAAAGGGGGGGTACCAAACGGGCTTGCCAAACGAAAGATGTTGGTTTGGTGTGCATGTGTGTGGGTGAGTGATAAGTGCAAGAGAGAACGATTGTGTGTAATTGGGATGTGCATGGGAGTGCTGAGTTCATGCGTTCTTAGTAGTTATTTAATATTGTTAATTAATGCCTTCTGCTGAAGGCCATCGTAGTAGCGTATAAGAGTAGAAGTCTGAGAATGCTGCATGGGACAGCAATAAAGATAGGATTTGACTCCCATTGTAAACTAATTCAGTTTCTAATGTATATATATATATATATATATATATATATATATATATATATATATATATATATATATATATATATATATATATATATACATATGTATATATAAATAATATTAGGACAGCAGCTGGCATTTTCACTACTGTAGAGTTGTTATTGTTTTCAATATAATATGTTCTTAAGTTTAATTTAGTACGGTTAGTTTATAAGTTACATAAACAACGGTGAAATGCTGTACATTTTGGTGAGCTGGGGTAAATAGGGGGGGGGGGTTATACTGCTTGCTTTTTTGCGGCATGTAATTATTGTGTGGATATTGAAATTAGCAGTCGGGAAGGAGTAAGAGGATTCTTCATTTTGTATTACTTGAATAGTTATATTTTGTTGTAATGAATTATGTATATGGCAGTATTCACCTATCAGCTGCATAACATATTACTGCATATTGCAGTGTATAGAAATTGATGAATTTATATTGTCTGTCGATGCTCTCATACTGTATGATTTTGTTAATGTACTGTATGTTATAAATAAAATAAAAAAAAAAAATTTTTGACGATACTGCTTCTATTGCACATTAATTCCTTTCATTTGAATGTTCGACCGATTTCCAAATTCCTTGAGAGAACCAACACTACCTCTCTAGACGGCCACCCGGGCAGTACTTCCTCAGATTCAATTTTCTTATTATAACCTCTCTCCTTGGGTCAAATAAAGAGCCGAGACGACCAGCAGTCAACCTTCCACACCCGTGTCACCTACACTGCCCCTCGCCATCTACCCAACAACTCCTCCCCACTCAGATGGAAACACTCCCTCGCTTCCTCACAAGTAGTTTGTGACTACCATTAATTCTTCATATTGACATTATAGTAAATTTTCCACATAAAGGTTTCATTTGTTGAGAAAGGTATTCATGGGAACGATGGGATTATATACTCTAGTCTTAATAATGCAGAAGAGTCAAGCAATTTCCCTTGCTTTTTCGACTCACAACAGTCATCTTATTTCTAGTTACTACTAAGTGAACAGGGAACAAAAAGTGTTGGAAGCCTCTCCTAAGATTCGCTTCAGGTCCTTTCGATTGAAGTGAATGTTCTACCACTGAGCTGTGTTCACTGTTAAGTGAGCAGTGGGGCAACAGGTGCTAGAAGACCTATATATCTCCTGACCTATATATCTCCCTTACCTAACCTGTCTCGCTCCGCCATTTGCTGCTGTGTTTAGCCCCGGCACTTATCCTTTTTCTGTAACGCTTTCCACTCCCCCTATCTATTCTTCAACTATCCCCATTTCCCCCACACCCCTAGAGGGTCCTTACCTGTGAGTTCTAGTTCTAGTTCTTTTATCTCCGCCCGATGTTGAACTCAGGTCCTGAGCGTTATAGCACTGCACTACGAGGCACTATTTTCACCCCATTCTAATACGTAGTCCAACTGAATATTTTTTTTTTTGATGGCTGAAGTCTTCCTGACAAAGATTAGCTATATTGTGTTTAGTTATGTAGAATAGATTAGTAGAGTTGATATTTGTCTGCACATACTAATTACATTGATCCTACAGGGAATATATACAATATAAGAATACTTATAGGTATATATATGATAAAATGCACGATATACTTCTGAGATAAACATAAACGCTGGGAAACATATACAGTTAATGGTTGTGGAATATTAAATTACCTGGATGAACCTCATAAGATCCATACCAGCAATTTGTAACAAAGATAATTATTCCTTATCAAGTGTTATTGAAACGTAGGAATTTTGAGACATCCTAGGTCGCCAGAAAATGTCACCCTTCGAATACCCACTAATCTCATACTTCCACAAGTCACTCTGGACCTATATTAACTCCAAATGAAATAAACATCACCAGTAATTCTGGTAAACTTATTTATATAAATTATATGGACTGTATGTTAAATTCATTTTAATTAATGAATACATTACATATTTATATATCAGTAGGGTAATTTATATTAATAACACTCACCAATTTGTCTGGAGATTACTTGGTGTGTCATCCACAACCCCCCCATCCTGCCTAGAGATGAGGAAACTACTGGCCAGAATTTCAACTTATAAAGACATTACTTATCTAGGGGATGGGGTAATTCTTATCCTTTTCCCATCTAATTTCGGAGTCCTGCCCAGTTGTTAGTTTCTCACATTCTGTAGGACTGTAACTCCTACAATTTCTG
Source organism: Cherax quadricarinatus (assembly GCF_038502225.1). Taxonomy (NCBI): domain Eukaryota; kingdom Metazoa; phylum Arthropoda; class Malacostraca; order Decapoda; family Parastacidae; genus Cherax; species Cherax quadricarinatus. Next base: position 59,781,730 of record NC_091298.1, read on the forward strand.
CTCCTATTTGAGAGGTTTCAACCAAGGCCAATGGTACTGATGACTGGACAGACATTTTTCTTAACAAATTACTTAGACTATACAACAAACATTGTCCCATAAAAACGAAACAGATCACAAACAAACGGCTTGGTTGCCCATGGCTAACCAGTACCATTCTGAAATCCACTGACAAGAAACACCAATATGAAAAGCAATATAGACAGGGCTTAATACACAAAGATATTCTTAAACACTATTCATCAGTTCTCACCAAAGTAATAAAGAAAGCCAAACAACTATACTACTCCAGCAGATTCACAGACACTAGAGGAGATATAAAAAAGACCTGGAAAACACTCTCTCAGATTCAAGGGACCCACAAACTGAAAAAAACCAAGAATATTGTCCTAACTAAACCTAATGAAACACCACTACATCCCACTGACACAGCTAACAAGATAAACGACTTCTTCTCAACCATAGGATCTAATCTCGCCAATAAAATCCCACATACCAATGCCCATGCCGGGGACTACCTAGATGGGAATTTCCCAAATTCCTTCTATCTTGCACCAACTGAGCCCTCGGAAGTCACCGAGATTATAAAGTCACTTAAAAACAACTCAGGGAATCTGTCTAATGTCCCACCATTACTGTACAAGCGAGCGGCCCATATCCTTTCGCATGCTATTTCATTACTTTTTAACAAGTCACTAGAAACTAGCACCTTCCCGAAACTACTCAAGATGGCAAGGGTTACACCAATACATAAAGGTGGTGACCCTACAGACTTAAACAACTATAGGCCAATATCAAACTTACCATTGCTATCCAAAATCTTTGAGAAACTCGTGCACAGGAGACTATATTCATTTATAACAACACAAGACATACTCAACCCCTGCCAATTTGGATTCAGGAAAAATAAAAGCACTAATGATGCAATCATAAAAATGCTAGATCTGCTTTACACAGCATTGGAAAATAAGGAATATCCACTAGGAATTTTTATTGACCTAAGAAAAGCTTTTGACACAGTAGACCACGACATCCTACTCCACAAACTTGACCATTACGGTATAAGAGGCCATGCGCTTGCTTATTTCAAATCTTACCTTACTAATAGGTATCAGTATGTCACCATTAAAGACACAGCATCAACAACACGGCCACTTGATACTGGAGTTCCGCAGGGAAGTGTCCTTGGTCCCCTTCTCTTCCTCATATACATCAATGATCTTCCAAACGTATCCCAACCCCTGAAACCCATTCGCTTTGCTGACGACACGACTTATGTCATCTCTCACCCTAATCTTGCCACCCTCAACACCATTGTTAACGAGGAGCTGATCAAAATATCGACTTGGATGACAGCCAATAAACTTACGCTTAACACTGACAAAACCTACTATATTATGTTTGGTAGCAGAGCAGGAGATGCACAAATTAACATTAAGATCGACAACACTCTAATTACCAGACATAATGAGGGCAAATTCCTAGGCCTATACCTTGACAACAACCTGAATTTCAGCACCCATATCCAACACATAACCAAAAAAGTATCCAAAACGGTTGGGATCCTCTCCAAGATATGATACTACGTGTCGCAAACTGCCCTTATCACACTATACCATTCACTTATATATCCATACCTCACCTATGCTATTTGTGCTTGGGGATCAACTGCAGCAACACACCTAAAGCCAATAATAACCCAACAAAAAGCTGCAGTAAGAATCACTAAATCCCATCCCTGACAACACAACCCCCCACTCTTCATAGATCTAAACTTACTCCCTGTTCAGTACATCCACACTTACTACTGTGCAATCTACATCTACAGGACCTTAAACTCCAATATCAACCTTGACCTAAAACGCTTTCTTGATAGTTGTGACAGAACCCACAGGCATAACACCAGACACAAACATCTCTACGACATTCCCCGTGTCCGACTAAACCTTTACAAAAATTCAATGTATGTCAAAGGCCCTAAAATCTGGAACACCCTACCTGAGAACTCTAGAACTGCAGACACATTCATCACCTTCAAAACTACCATTAGAAAACATCTTATCTCCCTGATACACCCCATCAACTAACTACACGAATACCAGCTGGTGGTTCACACTTTCACTCACCCATTTGACCATAAACAGAAATATTAATCTCAATCTTAAAATAATGAATCCTATGATACTCCAATACTGAAACTATGTACTGTGCGAAAACAAAAGCATTCACATTGCTAAACTCACAAACTAGTATTTAGTCAGCCATAATACCAACTTACCTCATAATTTGTAATATTTTACAATTAAGAATAAAACTAAGTCTGCCCGAAATGCCTAGCCATGCTAGGCGTTCTAGTGGTACACTCTGTAATCATTATTTAACTACATGTAAACCACACAACAACCAAATTCTGTATATTCAACATTGTAATCTTTATAGAGAATAAACTTTGAATTGAATATTCTTACGATTTCACTAACGTTCCGTCTTGCCCAGTTCAAATATAGCGTCCCTTCCAAGCGACTCTACCCCCGTCGCTGGTTCCATTTTTTATTTCCAAAATAATTTTTACTAACTACAATGTATTTCACTAATTTACATGCAAAAGTACACTTTATTTCAGAAAATATACAATATTTTCCACAGTTGCACTAGAAATTTCCTAAGGAGAGCGTATATAGCACGAGGAATTAAATCAAAAGATTCTTAATAATAATATCACTGGATGATAAAGGGGTACATGCGTTCATTAGAAATTTTCTAATTTCATAAAGTTTACTTGCTCACCTCCAGCCTTGGCTGTGTATCAGACTGCCGTTGTTATGGTTGAGTTTAAGGGTCGAATCCACTGACAAACTTCTAGAGTCAAGATATAAAAAACATGCCCCTTCGAAAATTATTAATATAGTTATATGCAGAATTGGATCCTCATTGGTCGCTCAGCTGAGTGACTGAAGACTCAACCCTCCACACAGTAAGCTCACACCTCCCAGGAACTTGAGGAAGATTTGAAGTGTGCTGCCAGAGTGGATGTTGTAGCTGTTGAGCATCTTCTTGTCGTTGAGGGTGACCTGGCCGAAGACGATGCTGACAGAGTCAGCGTCTATACCGGACGACTCCTGCAGCTTCCTTTTCAGCTCCAACACCGTCAGGAAGGAGCTGACGTTGAGGGAGAACTTCCTGTCATCTATGTCCTTAATGATGACTCTGATCTGCAGTCAGGTGCATTACATTAAAAAATAATAATGACATAAGAAAAGCAGGTTTATCTACTTGACGGCATTGTATATCATTATTATATTATAGTGGCCTATGTATTTGTCTAACATATTCTTAAAGCTACCCAGGGAATTAGCTTAAGTAACCCTAATAATTCATAATCTGTATGTGTCTTAAGAGAGTAAAGTTTGAAGTTATAACATAATAAAGAAGAACTTACGTAAAATAAATTTTGACGAAGAAATATGACATTTCTTATTAGTACTTAAAAACTGTGTACTCTATAAAAAGATTGTTGAAAGAGTGCTATTAATTACCTCAGAGTGACTGTCCTGAGTGTCACGGACTCTGAAGACCTGAGTGTCACCTTGATTGACCCCCAGGCTTTCACCTGCATTGGGCACCAGGGTATCGCCTGCACTGAACACTGGGGTGCCAGCTTCACTGGTGTTGTGGTGAGCGAGGAAGGGGTGGTCGAGTACCTGCTGGGCTGAGAGTCTGGTCTTGGGGTCATAGCTGACCAAAGCTGTGATCAGCTGCTGCAGATGTGGGTTGTATCCAGCTGGCACCTGCACCTATATAAACACGCTTCATTTACAGATATTTACACACGTTATTAATGATTTACACAGGTTTACAGTCATAAGGCCATACAGATTACATAAATGTGTTGATAATGTGAGAAATCACGAAAGCGCTTGGAAGTTTATATTATTTTCTGCACACGCACACACACGGAAGAGTGACCTAGTAGCGACCAGTGAAGAGGCGGGGCCAGGAGCTGTGAATCGACCCCTGCAACCACAACTAGTTGAACACATACACACACAATACAGGCTGCTGAGTGAGCTAGATACCTCAAAGGCGATGGGGCCAGATAACATCTCTCCATGGGTCCTAAGAGAGGGAGCAGAGGCGAGGCCAGGAGCTATGAATCGACCCGTGCAACCACAACTAGGTAAGGACACACACACACACACACATGTAGTCCCAATTTTTAAAAAGGGAGACAGACATGAGGCACTAAACTACAGACCTGTATCACTAACGTGTATAGTATGCAAGGTCATGGAGAAGATCATCAGGAGGAGAGTGGTGGATCACCTGGAAAGAAACAAGTGTATAATTGACAACCAGCACGGTTTCAGGGAAGGAAAATCCTGTGTCACAAACCTACTAGAGTTTTATGACAAGGTGACAGAAGTAAGACAAGAGAGACAGGGGTGGATCGACTGCATTTTTTTGGACTGCAAGAAGACCTTCGACACAGTTCCTCACAAGAGGTTACTGCAAAAGCTAGAGGATCAGGCACGCATAACAGGAAAGGCACTGCAATGGATCAGAGAATACCTGACAGGGAGGCAACAACGAGTCATGGTACATGACGAGGTGTCAGAGTGGGCGCCTGTGACAAGCGGGGTTCCACAGGGGTCAGTCCTAGGACCTGTGCTGTTCTTGGTATATGTGAACGACATAACGGAAGGGATAGACTCAGAAGTGTCCTTGTTTGCAGATGATGTGAAGTTAATGAGAAGAATCAAATCGGACGAGGATCAGGCAGGACTACAAAGAGACCTGGACAGGCTACAAGCCTGGTCCAGCAAATGGGTCCTTGAGTTTAACCCTGCCAAATGCAAAGTCATGAAGATTGGGGAAGGGCAAAGAAGACCGCAGACACAATATAGTTTAGATGGCCAAAGACTGCAAACCTCACTCAAGGAAAAAGATCTGGGGGTGAGTATAACACCGAGCATATCTCCTGAGGCGCACATCAATCAGATAACTGCTCCAGCATACGGGCGCCTGGCAAACCTACGGATAGCGTTCCGATACCTCAGTAAGGATTCGTTCAAGACACTGTATACCATTTACGTCACGCCCATACTGGAGTATGCAGCAGTTTGGAATCCTCACCTAGTCAAGCACGTCAAGAAACTAGAGAAAGTGCAAAGGTTTGCAACAAGACTAGTCCCAGAGCTACGGGGATTATCCTACGAAGAAAGGTTGAGGGAAATCGGCCTGACGACACTGGAGGACAGGAGGGTCAGGGGAGACATGATAACGACATATAAAATACTGCGCGGAATAGATAAGGTGGACAAAGACGGGATGTTCCAGAGAAGGGACACAGACACAAGAGGTCACAATTGGAAGTTGAAGACTCAGATGAATCAAAGGGATGTTAGGAAGTATTTCTTCAGTCATAGAGTAGTCAGGCCGTGGAATAGCCTAGAAAGTGACGTAGTGGAGGCGGGAACCATACATAGTTTTAAGGCGAGGTATGATAAAGCTCATGGAGCAGGGAGAGAGAGGACCTAGTAGCAATCAGCGAAGAGGCGGGGTCAGGAGCTATGAATCGACCCCTGCAACCACAAATAGGTGAGTACACACACACACACACACACACACACACACTCCAGATAATGCTGCAGAGCGTCTGGACCGAACTGGACTATCACATCGATGTTTGCCGAGCAACCAGAGGGGCGCACATTAAGTGCCTTTAATACTAGCCTGTACCACATGAAACTTAATGAAATCCTGCATCTGAAGCTACTAACTGTGAAAGAATATTACAATAAAGTTACATGTTATACCTGTTTGAAATCAGGGAGTGTTTTTGTGGCCACTCTGTATACATATTACGAATTCTCAGTCTTCTGCTATTGTGGGGAGAGGGGTTATGAGGTGCCTCTGGTAATAATTTGGATATATGATCACAACCAAGAGTAGGCAGTATAATATGAAGCTGATGAGAGGAAACAAGGGGGGTTAACCTCCTCTGACCAGCATACTGTTAAATAACTGTACCTCGGTTAGTAGCTAATGAGTGCAGCATGAAGGATAATGAAGCCAAACCATGAAAGAACGATTAATTATGACGATTCAAGAGATCGTCTCCGGACTCGAATATTTCCAGTTTCCCCGGCGTTGTGTAACCCCTACGAGTTAAGCTTTTGTTAATAGTAATAATAATAATAATAATAATAATAATAATGATAACAGTCACTGGTGATGAAGGAGGTTATCACTTACATTCGTGAATGGGAAGGCGAACCTGAAGGTGACAATCTCGAAGATGCAGCATCCCAGTGCCCACAGGTCAGCCTTGCTGCCGTAGGACTCACCGCTGTACACCTCCGGTGCCTGAATCACCAGGAAACAATGTAATGTCCACAGAGTCACGCATCATGGGGGAAACAATAGATTTGAAGGTGAAAATAATAATACTAGCTTACAATACCGACAAGTAGATAAGACATACATGCAAGACTGAGGCATCTTAATAAACATACCTGACTGTTGCACATGTGTCGTATTTATCTACGTGTTGGTATAGCATACCCTTATTATAGTCACACTGTCAGACGCTGCACCACAACGGTATCTTGGTACAAAGGTCATCGACAATTTTATTGCCTGACCACTAGTTACGAGTGAGAAAAGTTGGATTTGAGAGGGAACTACCCAGTAGGCTTGCTGCACTGATTCTCAATTATTACATTATTGCTTCTACTAGTGGTCCTCACTTCTTCTGTCTTCTGCGCCTCACCTTTGGTTGTGTAAGTCCCCATCCTGATGCTTCAGCTTCACATTGTACTTCAATATGGAGCAGAATTCTTCTCTAAGTTGAGGGACTGACCATATCTAAACTACTTTGAGAGTGATGGACTGATTACATTGTCTCTAGATCTCCACTGTTTCTGCTACCTCCTCTGAATTCGACTGAAGAAGCCTACCGTGTAGGCGAAACGTTTCGGAATTGGAACTTAACCGTTCAGGTTCCAGTAACTACTGAAACTTTCATGGAATACTTGAAGATGTCCTTATTGCCCTACTGAAGTGTTCCATCTATGGTTCCCGTAACTACTAAACCCCTAACTGAATACTTGACATTATCTTCTAGCTCAGGCTAACAGAGTTTACAACTATGTATGTAAACCATCCTGTGTGATGGAATATGACTGGGAAACAATTTTGCTTCTCTCATGTAACTGTTAAGAATAAGGTAGCGGCACATTCTCATTGTATTCAATTTAGATATATAAAAAAGGGCTTGCAGCTAACCAGTTTGTGTGGTCTTAGTCACCAAGACTGAGGTCTTCAAGATAATTTCTCGTAGCCAGCACAGTTATGCTTTGCACGTTATATTCTCCACACTAACCCTATTTTTCCATTAGTATATATAATCTAAAATTTTGATATTTACGAACTGTACATACTATAACAACTTCAGGACTCCTGACTGCTCTAATTGCATTTAGGGACTGTATAAGCTGAGAGACAGAGGGACAGAGACCTACCATGAAAGCCCTGGTACCGATGACAGTAGTGGCCAGATCAGAGGTCGGGCTTAGGACCCGAGCCAGACCAAAGTCGCCAAGCTTGAGACCACCAGTTTTGGTCAGGAAGATGTTCATAGGCTTCACGTCCCTATGTACCACATTCCTCTGGTGTAGGTACTGCGAGAAGAACCTAATTACTAGTCAGCTGTGGAAGTACTGAGGAGAAAAAAAGTGTATACAAACACATGATATATACAGATTATATACAACTGCCTTTTAAAATACTGATAATAAACTGTTATAAATATCTGGTTATTTATGTAAAATAAAAGGTGACTCAAATTACATAGAATCTGTCCAAACGAAATAAATATGATTCTGCCGTGTCAGGGATTGATACGCTATTACTCCTACACGGATACGATGGGTAATAACCTTCCATACACAGGGAACAGATATGATCACAAACGGGATAGAAAATCAACAAGTTGATGACTGAGATGCTTGTACAACACTTGGATATCTTTATTATGGATACGTTTCACCATTTTTTCTGTACTGGATTGACAGAGCCGCTGAATGACAAAACTTTTCCACAATATTAGACACCCAAGTGGTGCACATAGGTCTCATTTATACACAAGGAACATTCTCTCACACAGCAGAGTATATCGTCTTGAGGAATGGTTGAAACACGGATTCCTACGTTCAGCACACAAATCCTCATTATCCTGGCGTTACCTGGATTATTTACTCCGTTCTAGGTAGGAATTTCTAACCCTGGTTTGTGTGTAGCTAGAGCCGCGGCTCTCACCCCTCGGCTACAGCAGTCGAGGTTAATACTTACCTGGAGAGCTGATGCGAGTTTGGTGGTCCAGTCTCTGATCTGGCATTCTGGGAAGGGTGTGCTAGCTCGCTTCCTTCTCTGGATGTGAGTGTGCAGGTTGCCACCATCACAGTACTCCATCAACAGATGAATCTCCATACCTATCTTACAGTAATCCTGGGGAAGGAATTGATGTTTAAGACATATACAGATGCAAGTGTGATGAAGTGTAACAATTCAGATCTGGTATACTGAAACATGTCCTGTCTACTGACATGGGGATGTGGTACCTATCACTCACCTCGTAGGAGACGATGTTTTCATGTCTCAGCTGCTGTAGGAGCCTCACTTCCCTGACCTGGTAACTCCAGCTGTTAGTCGACATCTTGCTCAGGTCAATCTGCCGGATAAAACAACAGGGAATGCTGATGACAGAAGCGTTCCACAAGGGTCAATTTTTGGGTCCCTCATTGTTCATAACCTCCATTAATAAGTTTTGTAAAGGGATAAAAATGTAACATACAATGCGAAATAAAACTGGGGAAGCATGTCCGTGAAGCGCTAAATTCGTGTGGGTTACTGAGTATGAGTAGAGGAAGTTCGAGTCTCCTCACTGTGTAGGAAGCTCGCTCCTAGGTGTATAATGATGGATAATGAAGATAAAGAACTATTTACAGGGATTTAAACTTTCTATAGCTTTCAATAAAAAATATACATATCTTTTAATACGTGAATATATTGTGAAGAGTTTGATGGTAGGTATAATGTTTGTCAGGAAACAGGGCAAGTGTTTCCTGACTCGGGTTTTAGTCATATGATGACCCACAGCTAGAGCTTTTGATCATATGACCAAGGCCTTCCGCTGGTTTTAAATATTATGGTCATAGTTATAACAATTTATTACACCTAAGCAGTATATAATAATAAATAATAATAATAATAATAATAATAATAATAATAATAATAATAATAATAATAATATTTTTTTTATTATTATCACACTGGCCGATTCCCACCAAGGCAGGGTGGCCCGAAAAAGAAAAACTTTCACTATCATTCACTCCATCACTGTCTTGCCAGAAGGGTGCTTTACACTACAGTTTTTAAACTGCAACATTAACACCCCTCCTTCAGAGTGCAGGCACTGTACTTCCCATCTCCAGGACTCAAGTCCGGCCTGCCGGTTTCCCTGAACCCCTTCATAAATGTTACTTTGCTCACACTCCAACAGCACGTCAAGTATTAAAAACCATTTGTCTCCATTCACTCCTATCAAACACGCTCACGCATGCCTGCTGGAAGTCCAAGCCCCTCGCACACAAAACCTCCTTTACCCCCTCCCTCCAACCTTTCCTAGGCCGACCCCTACCCCTCCTTCCTTCCACTACAGACTGATACACTCTTGAAGTCATTCTGTTTCGCTCCATTCTCTCTACATGTCCGAACCACCTCAACAACCCTTCCTCAGCTCTCTGGACAACAGTTTTGGTAATCCCGCACCTCCTCCTAACTTCCAAACTACGAATTCTCTGCATTATATTCACACCACACATTGCCCTCAAACATGACATCTCCACTGCCTCCAGCCTTCTCCTCGCTGCAACATTCATCACCCATGCTTCACACCCATACAAGAGCGTTGGTAAAACTATACTCTCATACATTCCCCTCTTTGCCTCCAAGGACAAAGTTCTTTGTCTCCACAGACTCCTAAGTGCACCACTCACCCTTTTCCCCTCATTAATTCTATGATTCACCTCATCTTTCATAGACCCATCCGCTGACACGTCCACTCCCAAATATCTGAATACATTCACCTCCTCCATACTCTCTCCCTCCAATCTGATATCCAATCTTTCATCACCTAATCTTTTTGTTATCCTCATAACCTTGCTCTTTCCTGTATTCACTTTTAATTTTCTTCTTTTGCACACCCTACCAAATTCATCCACCAATCTCTGCAACTTCTCTTCAGAATCTCCCAAGAGCACAGTGTCATCAGCAAAGAGCAACTGTGACAACTCCCACTTTATGTGTGATTCTTTATCTTTTAACTCCACGCCTCTTGCCAAGACCCTCGCATTTACTTCTCTTACAACCCCATCTATAAATATATTAAACAACCACGGTGACATCACACATCCTTGTCTAAGGCCTACTTTTACTGGGAAATAATTTCCCTCTTTCCTACATACTCTAACTTGAGCCTCACTATCCTCGTAAAAACTCTTCACTGCTTTCAGTAACCTACCTCCTACACCATACACCTGCAACATCTGCCACATTGCCCCCCTATCCACCTTGTCATGCGCCTTTTCCAAATCCATAAATGCCACAAAGACCTCTTTAGCCTTATCTAAATACTGTTCATTTATATGTTTCACTGTAAACACCTGGTCCACACACCCCCTACCTTTCCTAAAGCCTCCTTGTTCATCTGCTGTCATATTCTCCGTCTTACTCTTAATTCTTTCAATAATAACTCTACCATACACTTTACCAGGTATACTCAACAGACTTATCCCCCTATAATTTTTGCACTCTCTTTTATCCCCTTTGCCTTTATACAAAGGAACTATGCATGCTCTCTGCCAATCCCTAGGTACCTTACCCTCTTCCATACATTTATTAAATAATTGCACCAACCACTCCAAAACTATATCCCCACCTGCTTTTAACATTTCTATCTTTATCCCATCAATCCCGGCTGCTTTACCCCCTTTCATTTTACCTACTGCCTCACGAACTTCCCCCACACTCACAACTGGTTCTTCCTCACTCCTACAAGATGTTATTCCTCCTTGCCCTATACACGAAATCACAGCTTCCCTATCTTCAACAATATTTAACAATTCCTCAAAATATTCCCTCCATCTTCCCAATACCTCTAACTCTCCATTTAATAACTCTCCTCTCCTATTTTTAACTGACAAATCCATTTGTTCTCTAGGCTTTCTTAACTTGTTAATCTCACTCCAAAAGTTTTTCTTATTTTCAACAAAATTTGTTGATAACATCTCACCCACTCTCTCATTTGCTCTCTTTTTACATTGCTTCACCACTCTCTTAACCTCTCTCTTTTTCTCCATATACTCTTCCCTCCTTGCATCACTTCTACTTTGTAAAAACTTCTCATATGCTAACTTTTTCTCCCTTACTACTCTCTTTACATCATCATTCCACCAATCGCTCCTCTTCCCTCCTGCACCCACTTTCCTGTAACCACAAACTTCTGCTGAACACTCCAACACTACATTTTTAAACCTACCCCATACCTCTTCGACCCCATTGCCTATGCTCTCATTAGCCCATCTATCCTCCAATAGCTGTTTATATCTTACCCTAACTGCCTCCTCTTTTAGTTTATAAACCTTCACCTCTCTCTTCCCTGATGCTTCTATTCTCCTTGTATCCCATCTACCTTTTACTCTCAGTGTAGCTACAACTAGAAAGTGATCTGATATATCTGTGGCCCCTCTATAAACATAATAATAATAATAATAATAATAATAATAATAATAATAATAATAATAATAATAATAATAATAATAATAATAAACAGATTTATACGGTGCAATTTACCTTCTTCAATGCATAAAGATTCTGGTCCTTCTCCACGAGGTACACTGTACCAAAGGTACCATTCCCCAGGTGTCTGACCTCCCTCACACCCTCCATTACCACACCTGTACCTCGCCACACCTGTAATTACACCCACCTGCCGTCACGTACACCTGAAAAAGTAAATTATTATTATTATAATCAAGGGGGAAGCGCTAAACCCGGAGGATTATACAGCGCCTGGGGGGGGGGGGATGTGGAAGGCATTCAGGCTTAATTCGGGGAACTGGAGCACAGATCTAATTCCCTAAATCAAGAGCCCCTCACCAACATCAAGGAACCTTCCTTGAGGGGTGAAAAAGTAAAATTCCTTAGGTTTCAAGTCTATCGACTTTGGCTCGTAACTTACCTACACACACACATTCAAAAATATTTATTTCTAAAATAGTGTTTAAGGATAACTTAAAAATCTATTTTAATTACTAAATAGTTAAGGATAACTTTAAAAAATATTTAATATCTAAATAGGGTTAAGGTTAACTTTAAACAATATAGTTATTCCTAAATATTATTAAGCGAAATATTTTAATTCCCAAAATTTAAAGGAATATTTTAATTTCCAAAATAGGGGACAGTTGGTCCCGGAAGATGAGGAGGTACTTGTACCTCCTCCCATGGCAGACATAGGTCTCAGACACTCCCAAGATAGGGAGTCAAGGCCGGGTCACCATCTGGAAAAGACCCGGGAGAGTACCGGCGAATCAAGAGGAAGAAGAAGAAGGTGAACGTGGACAAACCGGTGTAAAGAAACACGCCCAGTGTTTCTACCCTCACCGGGAATCGAACCCGGACACCGCCCTGTGAAGCGAGAGCTTTATTAACCACCAGGCAACGGGGCACCGTAAAGTATGCAAATCAGTGCACGGAGATTTAACTATTTAGGAATGCTCTTCGCTCAGTCGTCACGTGAGGTCACAGACCCTGAGCTGCTTTGGGGATTAGTGTGGACGGTTACAAAGCATGGCTTGCTTCTGCAGTGTTTTAAAAATTGAGGTTGGAGAGTTGAAGGAGGAGGTCTTGCTTCTCCAGGAGGAGATTAGGAGGCTGAAGGACCACTTCAAGGGGTCTGGGAGAGAGTGTGAGGTGGCTGGAGTTGTGGGGAATGAGGCTTCTAGCAGCGAGGTGCAGTCTGTCTCTCGCTGTGAGGAGGCTGTAGTTGGGGAGGCAGCAACGGCTACCAGCAGTGAGGTGCAGCCCAGCACCTGCTACAAGTGGCGAGTAGTTCACAGTAATGGAAGGCGCATCAGAGTAAGGAAAGTTAAGAGTGAAGATCTGAAGGTAGGAAATCGCTTCTCTGTTCTTCAGGATGAATGTACTTCAGTGGCCAGTGAAGGTAAGGGTACTACTGCCCCTGCTAATGGAGGTAAGCGCATTCTTGTGGTTGGTGACTCTCAGGTAAGATACATTGACCGTGCTTTTTGTAATAGGAATAAGAAGATGAGAGATAGAGTGTGCTTCCCTGGAGCTGGTGTTGGGGACATTGTCAACAGGCTGGATAATATCATGTCAGGTAATGGGAGCAAGCCCATTATCTGTCTCAGTGCTGGTGGAAATGATATTGGGAAGGGTAGGAGAGAAGAGCTGCTAGAAAAGTACAGGTCAGCTATAGATTTCATTAAGTCTAAGGGAGGGATCCCAATCATATGTAGCATCTTGCCTAGAAGGGGAGTAGGAAATGAATGGTTGTCTAGGGCAATTGGTGTAAATTGCTGGCTAGACAGATACTGCAAGGAACTTGCAGTCCCATTCATTGACAACTGGAACAACTTTTATGGCAAACATGATATGTATGCAAGGGATGGGGTACATCTCTCTGGGGCTGGGGTGGTAGCACTTGCGGACTCGATTGAGAAGGCCATTGGTGAAATGGCTATGATTTTAAACTGATGGAAGATAGAGGTATGGGTGTGTGTGGGAAACAAGCAGGTTGCAACACTTGGGTTGGAAACAGTAAATGTATAAAAGGCATTCAGCATGAAGTTATAAATAAAGACAATAGATCAGGTCAGCAAACAAAGGGGGACAGCAGAGGGCAGCAAGGGACTAGCTCCCTTAAGGTTTACTATACTAATAGCAGGAGTGTAAGAAATAAGATAGATGAGCTAAGATTAATTGCAAGTGCAGGAAACATAGATATTATTGCTATAACAGAGACCTGGCTCAATCTGAAAGATAGAGAGATGCCCTCTGAATGTCACATACAAGGCTATAAATTATTCCACACTGACAGGGTCAACAGGAAAGGTGGTGGAGTAGCGATGTATGTCAGAGACAATTTAAATTGTTGTGTTAGACAAGATATTAAATTAGAAGCGTCAGCCACTGAATCTGTTTGGTTACAGCTTCTCGAGGGCCGAGAAAAACTAATTTTGGGTGTGATTTACAGGGCCCCAAATCTTGATAGGGAGTGCAGTAAACTTCTATGGGACGAAATTCGTAAGGCATCTACACACGAAAATGTTGTGCTAATGGGAGATTTCAACTATAGACAGATTGACTGGAGCAATTTGACAGGAAATTTAGAGTCAGGTGACTTTCTTGATACGATCCAGGATTGTTTTTTAAAACAGTTTGTGACAGAGCCAACTAGGGGAAATAACATCCTTGACTTGGTTCTTGCCAGTAGGGAAACACTAATTAATAATCTTGAGGTTAATGATGAGCTTGGGGAAAGTGATCACAAATCACTCAGTTTTAATATATCATGGAATTCCCCTAATAATGGCAATCAAGTCTCCGTCCCTGACTTTCGCTTGGCTGATTTCATAGGACTGAAAAATTACTTAGGTGGGCTGAACTGGAATGACCTGACTAAGGGTCAGGTAGGTGGTGATGGTTGCCGATATGATGCTTTCCAGGGCATAGTTCTAGCTGCTCAGTCAAATTATGTTCCAAATAGGGAAATCAGATCAAACAAAAATGATCCTAAATGGATGAACAATAGATTAAAATATCTGATTGGTCAAAAGAGAGGCATATATAGGCAAATCAAAAGAGGAGAGGGGCAATTGAGAAATCGATATATTCAGTTAAAGAGAGAAATAAAAAAGGGAATTAGAAAAGCAAAAAGAGATTATGAGGTTAAAGTTGCAAGAGAATCGAAGACTAACCCAAAAGGATTCTTTCAGGTATACAGAAGTAAGATCAGGGACAAGATAGGCCCACTCAAAAGTTCCTCGGGTCAGCTCACTGACAGTGATAAGGAAATGTGTAGAATTTTTAACACATACTTCCTCTCAGTTTTTACACAGGAGGATAGCAGCGATATTCCAGTAATGATAAATTATGTAGAACAGGACGATAATAAACTGTGCACTATTAGGGTCACTAGTGACATGGTCCTTAGGCAAATAGATAAATTAAAACCTAACAAATCCCCAGGCCCTGATGAACTGTATGCAAGGGTTCTAAAGGAATGTAAAGAGGAGCTTAGCACACCTTTGGCTAATCTTTTCAACATATCACTACAAACTGGCATGGTGCCAGATAAGTGGAAAATGGCAAATGTGATACCTATTTTCAAAACAGGTGACAGGTCCTTAGCTTCGAACTATAGACCAATAAGCCTAACCTCCATAGTGGGAAAATTTATGGAATCAATAATTGCCGAGGCAGTTCGTAGCCACCTTGAAAAGCATAAATTAATCAACGAATCTCAGCATGGTTTTACAAAGGGGCGTTCCTGCCTTACGAATTTATTAACTTTTTTCACTAAGGTATTTGAGGAGGTAGATCATGGTAATGAATATGATATTGTGTATATGGACTTCAGTAAGGCTTTTGACAGGGTCCCACATCAGAGACTATTGAGGAAAATTAAAGCACATGGAATAGGAGGAGAAATTTTTTCCTGGATAGAGGCATGGTTGACAAATAGGCAGCAGAGAGTTTGCATAAATGGGGAGAAATCAGAGTGGGGAAGTGTCACGAGCGGTGTTCCACAGGGGTCAGTGTTGGGCCCCCTGCTGTTCACAATCTACATAAACGACATAGATGAGGGCATAAAGAGCGACATCGGCAAGTTTGCCGATGACACCAAAATAGGCCGTCGAATTCATTCTGACGAGGACATTCGAGCACTCCAGGAAGATTTGAATAGACTGATGCAGTGGTCGGAGAAGTGGCAGATGCAGTTTAATATAGACAAATGCAAAGTTCTAAATGTTGGACAGGACAATAACCATGCCACATATAAACTAAATAATGTAGATCTTAATATTACGGATTGCGAAAAAGATTTAGGAGTTCTGGTTAGCAGTAATCTGAAACCAAGACAACAGTGCATAAGTGTTCGCAATAAAGCTAATAGAATCCTTGGCTTCATATCAAGAAGCATAAATAATAGGAGTCCTCAGGTTGTTCTTCAACTCTATACATCCTTGGTTAGGCCTCATTTAGATTATGCTGCACAGTTTTGGTCACCTTATTACAGAATGGATATAAATTCTCTGGAAAATGTACAAAGGAGGATGACAAAGTTGATCCCATGTATCAGAAACCTTCCCTATGAGGATAGACTAAGGGCCCTGAATCTGCACTCTCTAGAAAGACGTAGAATTAGGGGGGATATGATTGAGGTGTATAAATGGAAGACAGGAATAAATAAAGGGGATGTAAATAGTGTGCTGAAAATATCTAGCCTAGACAGGACTCGCAGCAATGGTTTTAAGTTGGAAAAATTCAGATTCAGGAAGGATATAGGAAAGTACTGGTTTGGTAATAGAGTTGTGGATGAGTGGAACAAACTCCCAAGTACCGTTATAGAGGCCAGAACGTTGTGTAGCTTTAAAAATAGGTTGGATAAATACATGAGTGGATGTGGGTGGGTGTGAGTTAGACCTGATAGCTTGTGCTACCAGGTCGGTTGCCGTGTTCCTCCCTTAAGTCAATGTGACCTGACCTGACTAGGTTGGGTGCATTGGCTTAAGCCGGTAGGAGACTTGGACCTGCCTCGCATGGGCCAGTAGGCCTTCTGCAGTGTTCCTTCGTTCTTATGTTCTTATGTTCTTAATAATAATAATAATAATAATAATAATAATAATAATAATATGTCCTGAAATAAATTAATATAACCAAAAATCACATATTACGGGTCTCATATATTATTAAGACCCGTGTCAGGAGACATGTCGTCTCCTGACAAAGATCGACACCATGCCCAGCCCTTCTATGGTAGTGTAGGTGCCTGAGCCAGAGCTTGCAGCTCACAAGACTGTCATTCCCATTATCCCCCTTGGGGCGAGGATGGCAGACCAGAGAGCCCTAGCTTCTCCCTACGAGCCCCGTGAGTGCGGAGAATGTGGCTAGGCCTGGGGACAGTTGGTCCCAAAGATGAGGGGGTACTTGTGCCTCCTCCCATGGGAGACTTAGGTCTCAGACACTCCCTAGACAGGGAGCCAAGGCCGGGCCACCACTTGGAAAAGGCCCTGGCCGGGAGAATACCGGCGAATCTTTAATAATAAATAAATAATCCTAACAAATAAAACAACACACATATATATTACCGTACTTAAGTGAGGATCTACCTCAGCCACCACTCTCACCACTGACTAGTTAGTGAGGAAGATCTGGCTTCGATGAATTATCTTATCTGAGCAAACCAGTCTGGTATCTCTCACCTATCAGCAAATGGCGATTATTATCGTGATTTTTTTGTGTTTGGATATGTGTTGGTACAATGACGTGTTTCTGAGAATATCTGAAGTGTCTCTCTCTCTCCCTCCCACCCTCCCTTCAGCCAGGGTACTGTGGGTTGTGAATTGTTCCAGCCAAGGTACTGTGGGTTGTGAATTGTTCCAGCCACGGGACTCTTGGTTAGCTGTGAATTGCTCCAACCAGGGTATTGAGAGTTGAGCTGTTCCAGCCAGGGTACTGTGGGTTGTAAATATTTCCAGCTGCGGCATTGTGGGTTAGTTGTAGATTGTTCCAACCAGGGTATCGTGGGTTGTACATTGTTCCAGCCAAGGGGCTGTGGGCTGTGAATTGCTCCAGCCAGGGTGTTGTGGGTTGTGAATTGTTCCAGCCAAGGTATTGTGGGTTAGTTGTGAACCATTCCAGCCACGGTATTGCGGGTAAGCAATGAATTTTTCCAGACATGGTATTGTAGGTTAGTTGGTCCCTCCAGGTTATTGTGGCTTAGTTAGTTAGTTTAATGTTTATTATGCACCCCATACCCATCCTGTGGGCGGTAGCCAAAAGATTACAGAGGTACATAACTGGTCCAGGGACTGGACTCCAAAGTTTTGATAGCTGAACAAGTTACAGAGGTAATGAACTCACAATTTACAAAGGTAATGAACTCACAATTTACAAAGGTAATGAACTCCAGGTAGGTCTGGTCACAATCATGACAAGATACAAAGGTATTTACAGATTACAGAGGTACGTAATGGGTCCAGGGACTGGGTCCCCAAAGTTTTGATAGCTGAACTAGGTACAAAGGTAATGAGCTCACAAGTTACAAAGGTAATGAATTCTGTAAGAATGGTTATTTACGTTTATACATGGCTACAATCATGAACAAATTGCTTACCAATGACTTGTTCCAACCAATGTGATTTTCATTCTACGGACAGTACAGTTACCTATATGCCATGCCCCAGTATTTTATTGGCTGGTTAATGGGATTTAATTAAAGCCTATAGACTACGCGAGGGTCCTTCAAGTTAGGCGAGATTCGCCAGGAAACAGGACAAGTGTTTCCTGAGGTGGGTCTTAGTCATATGGTGACCTGCAGCTGGAGCTTTCGGTCATCTGACCGAGAACTTCCGCTGGCTTACCGGTCCACGTCTTCAATAATCATGGTTATGATTATAACCATTAGTACTTATTGCATGAATGTGTAACAGCACATGTATATAACTAAAAATATAACCTATTATATGTTATGTTATCCGATGGTTTTACGTTATTGTGCCCTTGCGGATTATGGCAGTGTAACTTTATTTAATAAACTGCTTGAATGAAACACTAATCTATTTTTTTATTTTATTAAATTGTGAGTCTGGGTATATTTATTAACATCTTAATAATATCAGGAAATGTTAATGAAATATATTCTGGTAGTAACACTTGCAATGTTGCTAAGATCCTTACTGACAGAAACAGGAGAAAATTACACACACAAAACATTAATTATTGGAAAGAGAATGAGGTGACTAAGCTGTTGGAAGACTGCCGAGGATTTCGTTACTTGTTTGAAGAGTCCAGAAGCTTTCTTCATCTTTTGAAGAGTCCAGAAGCTTTCTTCATCTTTTGGAAGAGTCCAGAAGCTTTCTTCATGTTTTGGAAGAGTCCAGAGGCTTTGTTCAGCTGTTGGGTAGAGTTCAGTGGCTTCCTTCAGCTGTTGGTAAGAGTCTGGAGTCTTCCTTCAGCTGCTGGGAAGAATCGGGAGTCTTCCTTCAGCTGCTGGGAAGAATCGGGAGTCTTCCTTCAGCTGTTGGAAGAGTCCGGAGTCTTCAGTCAGCTGTCAGGAAGTCTGTAGTTGTTAAAAGAGTCTAGAGGTTTTCTTCAGCTGTTGGGTAGAGTTCAGGGCTTCCTTCAGCTGTTGGTAAGAGTCTGGAGTCTTCCTTCAGCTGTTGGTAAGAGTCTGGAGTCTTCAGCTGTTGGAAGAATCTGGAGTCTTCCTTCAGCTTTTGGAAGAGGTTGGAGCTTCTCTTCAGCCTGACGCATACCTCTGGGTCCAGATTCTAGCCTCGTTCTCGTATTGTTCTTTGTCTCTCATGTAGAGGTCAGCGATGTCTGCCCTCCACGGGTCTTGAGGGTTGGGGTCCGTTAGAAGGGCACAGACGGTCAGCAGTACTGAGGGAGAAGTCAAGGCCATCAGTATTTAATTTTTAAAGGGGTGGATTGATAAGCCAGCGGAAGGCCTCGGTCAATTGACCAAAAACTCCAATGGTGAGTCACCATATGACCAAGACCCGCGTCAAGAAACACTTTTCCTGTTTCCTGACGAATCTTACCTAACATTACATGAACTAAGATTAGGGATTAAAGTAAACTCTCGACATTCTCTAAGAGATATACACCTCTCTGAATATATACTATGCTTTCTCCTTAGGTTGGTTGGCTAGTGTCCCTGACACAGGTCTCAATCTTTCGACTGCCCGTACATCTATGTTGGTTAGGAAAGATTCGTTAGGAAACAGGACAAGCATGTCCTGACGCGGGTGTAAGACATATCATGACCCACCACTGAAGATTTTGGTCTTTTCACCGAATGCTTCCACTGATTCAACGGTGAGGTTAAGTTAGGTAAGGTTTGTCAGGAAACAGGACAAGTGTTACTTGATGATGTCTTAGTCATATGATTACTCGAAGCTGGAGCTTTCGGTGATTTGACTGAGGCCTTCCGCTGGTTTACCAGGTCCACTCCTTTAAAAAAATATTATTATAACCATTATGTAAACGGTCTACCCCTTCAAAATTTAAGTTTAAGTTTGACACACAATAGTTATCATTCCAGAATTACATGTTATTTGTTCTCTTTGTATTCATGTATGTTTTAACGAAATAATAATATCAATAATAGTAGCAGTAGTAGTAATAATAATAATAATAATAATAATAATTGTTATTATTATTATCATTATTATTGAAGGCTAACCCTTGGATATGGAGAGAGTTGGGCTCCAGTTCTTGTCGAGGATGTCGAGGCAGATGCTGCCCCTGTCACTAATGTTGGGATGGTATATCTTCGTCGTAAACCAAACCTTTAAAACGATGGAATTACATTAATTAGTTAAATTATCTTCATTCGGCTGTATAGAATAACATTTTATTTGCTTATATGGCCTGGTAAAAATAGAAGAATTTTGTGAGATGAAGTTTTTGGTAAATTAGAGATACGAGCAACTAATGATATATTTATTAAGGCTACGTTTCGCTCTCCAGGAGCTTTATTAAGCCTGGAGAGTGAAATGTAGAAGTAATAAATGTCCCAGTGGTTGTTTGTTCATTTATCTGTTATAATCTTCATCTTCTTGATTCACCGGTACTCTCCTGGCCCGGGTCTTTTCCAGATGGTGACCCGGCCTTGTCTCCCTGTCTTGGAAGTATCTCTTTTCCAGATGGTGACCCGGCCTTGTCTCCCTGTCTTGGAAGTATCTAAGACCTATGTCTCCTATGGGAGAAGGTACAAGTACCTCCTCATCTTCCGGGACCAACCGTCCTCAGGCCTAGCCCCATTCCACGCCCTCACGGGGCTCGTAGGATGAAGCTAGGCCTCTGGTCTGCCATCTTCCCAGTCCGAGGGGGCTCGTGGGAATGGCAGTCTTGTGAGGTGCAGGTGGTAGCAAGCTCTGGCTCTGCCACCTTCCCCCCGTAGGAGGGCTCGCGGGAGTGGTGTCTGCTCTAACTACTACTACAACAGCTAGTACTACTGCTACTACTACTACTAATAATAATAAATATACCTTGGGTGGCTGAAACGGGTAGTCTTCAGGAAAGTCAATTCTGAGATCAAACAGTCCTCCCTCGTAGGGCGTGTCTTCAGGGCCCATGATGGTAGCTTGACAGTGGAAAGGGTCAGTTCCTATGGGTCCTGCGGAGCACTGGCCGGGAGGGTCCCTCTCCAGGTCTCTCATCTCCTAAAGGGAGTATAGATACTGTAGACTCTCAGTGTATATACACGAATAACCCGCATATAGGAGAGAGAAGCTTACGAGAACATTTCGATTCGACTTGGACCATTTACAAAGTCACACCAACACTTTCGTATTTGTGTGACTTTGTAAATCTCTCCTGTATGCATGTTATTTGTGAATTGTTCGTCGCGGTATTGTGCCATTTTGTTCTCAGTGTACATAACATGTCTGTATGAGATTCAAGGTTGAAGATTGAGACACTTATCCAACATATGGGAAACTTTATGGTCTCAATCTTCAACTTGTCAGTTTTCAAAACCATTTATAACGAGATTCAAAGTAATAGGTTGACTGGTTAATGTGGTTTTTATGCCTACCTACTACACTAGGCTCATTAGGCTGCACGGTAACATTTTTACCTCTAGACAAGAATACTTGAATTCCCAAAATAGGGATTAAAATAAACTGTGAGTATATATATATATATATATATATATATATATATATATATATATATATATATATATATATATATATATATATATATATATATATATATATATATATATATATATATATATATATATGGTGAAAGAAATACACTTCTCAAAGCTGTTGTATTCGCCAGGAAACAGGACAAGTGTTTACTGACATAGGTCTTAATTATATAGATGATCCGTGCTCACCCCTCGGGGTATATATCCTGTGCCTAAAATAAGAGACTTATATTAACTCTTAGCATATGCAAGCTGAGAGAAATTAAAATTATTGGTCTCTATATCCTATAAAATAATAGAAGTATATTAGAAAAAATCTAGTACAGTATTTAAGAACCTTTTTTTTTGTGTGTGTGTGTGTGTGTGTGTGTGTGTGTGTGTGTGTGTGTGTGTGTGTGTGTGTGTGTGTGTGTGTGTGTGTGTGTGTGTGTGTGTGTGTGTGTGTGTGTGTGTGTGTGTGTGTGTGTGTGTGTGTGTGTGTGTGTGTGTGTGTGTGTGTGTGTGTGTGTGTGTGCATGTGTGTGTGTGTAAATAAGAATTTTTTGAATATCTTTGGAAAACAATTAAGTAAATTTTAGATTTTTAAAAGTAAGATTCGCAAAACAAGGACATATATTGAACATATAATTACGTTAACACTCGACCCAAAACAAAGCACCAACGTAATATTTATGTTCATCACAAAATCTTTCAACTCAAAGCAATTAACATCGAGGAAGTTAAATTACCTTATTAATCCTTTTGAGTGCCATGATTACTGAGGCAGCTTGTGAACTACACCAGTCAAGATGCTGAACACAATAAACTGGAAGTTAAAACAGGAGAAATAAATTAACGAGACGAAATAAAAGGTACATTACTGTGACTGGAACAAAGTTAACAGATAGCCTATGTTTTGGAAAGGAAAATTGATGGATGGAGATATTATTTACAAAGTAATAAAGTACATTCCATGATTTACGTAATGGTTAATGGGGGGGTTAAAGCCTATCTACTTCACTGGGCAAGAATACTTGAATACCTAATATAGAGATGAAACTACTCAGAATATATACACTGACACATAAACTTCTCAGTATTTCTATAATGAATGTATATACATATAATATATATATATATATATATATATATATATATATATATATATATATATATATATATATATATATATATATGTCGTGCCGAATATGTAAAACTGGTCAATTAGCAAGAACTCATTTAAAATTAAGTCCTTTCTATAATTTTCTCTTATACGTTTAAAGATATATTTTTTTCATTATTGTTGATATAAAAATTTATAATTTTGCACAAAAAGGAACTTAGAAAACTTACCTAACCTTATTATAACAAGAACAATTTATTTTAGCCTAACCCAACAAAATGTATTTTAAATACGTTTACAATAATTTAGTACTAAACAGACACAATCAAATATATTTTTTTCGTTAGGTTCAGAATGATTTTGGCGAAATTATTGCATACACAAATTTTCACTTGTTCTATATGGCAAGATGAGCGTTGCTATTTAAGCCAAGATCGCAAGTTCTGCCTATTCGGCACGACATATATATATATATATATACATATATATATATATATATATATATATATATATATATATATATATATATATATATATATATATATATATATATATATATATATATATATATATATATATATATATATATATATATATATATATGCGCTGAACAACCACTGAAAAAATAGTGAAATTCCAAGTGCTTTCGTGACTTCTCACATTATCAAGGAACTATAAAAATAAAAGATTAACAGAATACAGAATTTGCACTAATACGGCAAAATTTTACGGATTATTATAGGTCACGAAATTGACAATTGCAACTCAACTTGTACTCAATAGTAAAGCATAGCTAAGTCTTCCATTAGCAACTGAAACTATCTCAAAATACTATTCCTTACCTTTCGATGTTAAACTATGTACCAGGGAGCTCTTGTTGGATGTGTTGAGAAGTATTGTAGAGGAGAGTAAGAGCGAGAGAACATGTAGGTGTAAGTAGTCTAACACTGACAAGAGGACTTGCTGGGAGGCAGGAAGATAACGTCTCTTATCAACGATAGCGTTAACGTCGTACTCGATACCGTGGTGATAGCTTGACTCAGAGGCAGCTACATGTATATACGAAGGTATATCTACCTTGTATAAGCAAAATTTAATAACCTGAAGTTTCTTGTGAATATAATATAATAACGATAATTGTCCACATGATTATATAACTGTGCTGCTACAGTATTGTAAATGATAGTTACACAGTGGGAATACTGTACCACACAAGTTACTACTGATAACAGCCAACCAACGCCTAGATATCTATCCACAAGTAGATGAACAAGGGTAGCAGGAGTGATAGCCTCAGAAAAATCTTGGGATTTCTCCTCGAAGCAGTTTGAATGCCTTTACTGTTACTACATTTCAAGCATACACATAACTTTGTTTATTAAATCTATCTGTCATATATATATATATATATATATATATATATATATATATATATATATATATATATATATATATATATATATATATATATATCGCATTGTAACCACGAACGAATGGTATTTAATCAATAACAACACTGCGACTAGCCAAGGGCTCGAACTCATGTTGTTTTGGACCGTCTCATGGTGAGCGAAAATCACACGATGCTCTAACCACAGGACCACCCAATCCTACAAAGATCACGCACCCAGCAGAGCTAGGTGTTGTACAGTGATCCGAGGACATACGGTGGTGTGGATGCCTCAGAGCTAATTTCATTCTACTCCCCGTTTGGTGTACTAGCCTCCACAAGCAGTATATATCGTATTGTAACCACGAACGAGTGGTATTTAATCAATAACAACAATGAGACTAGCCGAGTGCTCGAACCCACGGTACACGTTACACCTAGCTCTGCTGGGTGCGTGATCTTTGTAGGATTGGGTGGTCCTGTGGGTTAGAGCTACGTCGTGTGATTTTTGCTCACCATGAGACGGGCCAAAACAACATGGGTTCGAGCCCTCGGCTAGTCGCAGTGTTGTTTTATATATATATATATATATATATATATATATATATATATATATATATATATATATATATATATATATATATATATATATATATATATATATATATATATATATATATATATATATATATATATATATATATCGCCCTTCGAAACTATAGTCCTTTGTTCATATTTACCTTGAACTCGTTTATCTATAACCACCAGAATTACTGTGTATCGCTTTATCACACTTTATCTCTGTCCTATCTCTTTGCCCTGAGGTATCTCTCTGCTAGTTACGTTAAGCAGTGCAGAATGTCTCAGTGTTGAGGCAGCCTAGTCGAGGCGTCGCGTACTGGTGAGTTACCCTCTCAAATTTTATATTCTTGTGATCTATTGTGTCGTGCTCAGAAATTCCAGTTTTAATGATTTATGTACGTAAGTATACTCGAAGGGAGTAAAGAATACATACTCCAAGAGGTGTATATCTGTTAGGAAATATACACGGAGAGGTCTATATCTTTCGGTGTATATATACGGAGATGTCTAAATCTGCTAGTAGATATTCATGGAGAGGTCTATATCTGTCAGTTTATATGCACTGAGAGGTTTAGCTAGACTGTATATAGATAATTTTAAGGATTTGAATGCTCTTGAAAGGTAGTGTATAACTATAGGAGAAATGCATCAGTAAGCCTATAGTATTTGGTAGGAAGGTTGCCACTCATAACAGATACCTGCTTCTGCCTAAGTAAGCTTAAGCTCAGTTCAGTTGTGAAAAAATTAAGATAACGTGCAATGATTACGGCTGTATGATACGTGGGCCGTACAAGAACCGTACGTGGTTAAGAGAGAATAACAAGGTTAAGTAGGGCTTAAATTGGAACAGGAAGGCCATTGAGGGGACTGTGTCACCTCACCACCAATTAGGAACACTTGAATCCCTAACATAGGGATTAAAGTTGACTTTATGTATAAATACACTTACAGACATATATCTCACGTGTGTATATCGGAAATACAAGCTGTAACAATACAAGCTTTAAAATATTTCAGTAAAATTAATACGTCAAATTGCTTGAAAATTATTAATGCATGTAGGATATCAACGAACAGCAGTCTAGCATCTTTTTCAGAAATGGGAGATGATGAAAGTGGTTTTCTTATCTTAAATGGTATACAACACCAATTAGTTGATGAGTAAGTCACATGTGAATATGTAAAATGACTCACAAACAGGAGGAGTCAGGTTTGAATCGTGGATGGGGCAGATGTATAAGCAGGTCTCTTTAGACCTGCTCATACATCTTGCAAAGGCAATAAGTATATACGTTGGAAATTTTCTGCAGCACCGGGTATATATCTGAATACTCTGGTCGAAATAATGACAAGAGTGATGAAGAAAGTTCCCGGAGACATATAGACCTGAAGAAGATAACTTTATTTACATTGATAAGCCCCAGAAAATTATTAATCAGGGATAACCCTAGAAAGCCTAACAGAGAGTGACTTATTACCGTATCGGTGTCATCTTCAGTGACAAATCCAAGTAGCGGCTCACAATCTAAGAAACCCGGGTTCGATTCCCGGGTTCCTTAGACTGTGAGCCGCTACTTGGGTTTGTCACCGAAGATAACGCCACTACGGTATGCCACTCTTGCTAGGTTTTCTGGGGTTATCCCGGGTTTAAAATGTTCTGGGCAGGGTAAGACGTATAGTGAAATCTGTACATCTGCTGTCCTTTATTCACCTAGCACTAGTTTGTATAAAGTACATCTGCCCATAGAGACAAAGGAAGACAAACACACTGATAGGAAAAAAAAAATCACCTGATGTTTTATCTTCGTCACAGCACACAACAACTGAAGTTTCACGATAATGAATACCAGTGGTGCAACACCACTTCCGTGAGGTAAATAGAAGAATACTGTATAAAAGTACAAGTACCGGCTCTGGAATAAAGCCATATGAGAATATGATAATTAAAGGTTCACTAAATTCATAAAATTTGAAAACTCCATAAATACGCGAGTTTTCAATATTTTTATTTTACTACTCAGTTCCATTCTATTTAAAAAAATATATGATTTTTTTTAGGTATCTCCAAAGGGGTGCCTTTAAATATTTACTGGATTTTTTCCGTCTATAACTTTACAGCACCTTAGATCGGCTTCAAAATTTTCATTGCTAGTGAACTATAAATATGAAAATGTTCGTAGATAGATTAAACATAATAATAATATAACATCTACTACAAGTACATGTACAAGGTATACAGACCATAGCTGCCACTTGTTATGCTGAGCATTTCCAGCAAATTAGGTCGGTTGTGTCCCAGGATGCGACCCACACCAGTCCACTAACACCCAGGTACCCATTTTACTGATGGGTGAACATAGACAACCGGTGTAAAGAAACACGCCTAATGTTTCTACCCTCGCTGGGAATCGAACGCAGACCCTCGCCGTGTGATCAGGTACCTTCTTGTACCTGATCACACCGTGGGATAACCCTGGGAAGCCTCTGCTGACCTTCTTCACACATGTGTATCCTACTTAAATAACAGTTAGGTTTATTAGTGTAATGTTGATGCTAATTTGCTAAAAGCGACGATACGAGGAAAAATTTTTAAAGCTCAGTTGTCTTGAGTTACTCAGAGAATGATTACATCTGATTTCCTTGTTATCTGATACTCAACCAATCAGACACACTCAAGGATTTACAGCGAAATGGTGAAATATTATGATAGAGAATGAGCTGTTGGTGTCATACTTGTGGCTCCTGGTGCCATACCTGTGGCTCCTGGTGCCATACCTGTGGCTCCTGGTGCCATACCTGTGGCTCCTGGTGCCATACCTGTGGCTCCTGGTGCCATACCTGTGGCTCCTGGTGCCATACCTGTGGCTCCTTCATGGTCTCTCCTCACATTGCTATATACTCAAAGATAAGCGGTGAACCCGCAAGAAAAAACTGGACAAGTATCTTCACTAGGTGCCAGATCAACCAGGCTGTGACGGATATGTGGAGCAGCGGGCCTCCAGCAGCATCAGCCTGGTTGACCAGGCAAGCATCAGACGAGCCTGGCCCATGGCCGGGCTCAGAGAGTAGAAAAACTCTCGAAATTCTTCAAAGGTATATCAAAGGGGTCATACAACGCCTGAGGAAAGAGAAGTAATCAGGTTTGGTCAAAGGGGAAATTTAATCCAACCTCTTGGATCAAGATCCCTTCAGCAGCATTAAGGGATCTCCCAGATTACAAAAATGAATTTGCAGCTTTATATGAACACTCACTTAAGAGACTAGGCTATTAAATTATCAGAACTCTTCATAAACAATATTTTTAAGTCACGAATTTCGTAGAACTGACATTTTTATTTTTATCTTACCACGTAGTTTTATTATGAGCACATTTCTCATAATTTACAAAAAAAAAAAATGTTATTAGTTTATCAGTTATATAACTGCAGCCTAAAAAAGTTTAGACAGATTATGCTAAAACTGAATTAATTTGAGGATTTTAGACTTTTAATGCTGGCCTTTTTAACGACCCTTCATCACGTACACATCTCTCACGCTATCACTGACCACTATGAGGCCTGGTCACAGACCGGGCCGCGGGGGCGTTGACCCCCGGATCTCTCTCCAGGTAATCTCCGGGTAAACTAAACAAATTCTTGACTGCAGTCTTTCAGCATCGAGCACTGCGCTTAGTGCTGGACGTGAGGTGGCAGGACCTCCACGAGCACTCCACATTAGTACTGGCATACCAGCTCTGAAAGTCTTCTGGAAGACTCAAGACATACCATGATTTATGGACAACCTACCTTGATGATACTATCAGGCGCCCTCACAACATTCTAAATCTCAAGCACCCCTGCCTCTGTCTCTCTTTCTATTTGGTTCTCATAACTTAGTCACTCTTCCTACCGTTGGCAGGATGGATCTTTGAGGACTTCCTTTTTTGCTTTGCTAACACCATTTTGACTACTTAACACCTCATCCGCCATGTTATTAACCACCACTGCCGGTGCCACTGGACATGTGCCTCTGGGTGGTGTAAGGAGAGCCTTGCCCACTGTTGCTCTGTCTGCCGCGGCGCCCATTAGCTCTTCCTGAACCTGACCTGCCATGAACTGTTAGCAACTGATCACAGTGGCAGTGCCATCCATTGATTTTGCTGCTGGGTGTAGCGTCGGGTCTTTTTCTTTTATTTCTAGTCCTTTCTCTGTCCCCACTTCTCTTCTTCTATCCCCATTACTCACTCACCCCTTGCGGGTCTTGAGTCAGTTAGGCTGTTTACCTGGAGTTTACCTGGAGTTTACCTGGAGTTTACTTCGAGTTTACCTGGAGTTTACTTCGAGTTTACCTGGAGTTTACTTCGAGTTTACCTGGAGTTTACTTTGAGTTTACCTGGAGAGGGTGTGGAAAATTACATTTATCTGAATGTATCAGTATATACATAACAGTAAATAAACAAAGATAATTATTATTTATCAGTTAGACAAGTAGGAATTTGGGACACCTAGGTCGCAAAAAAAATGTCCCCCTTCGATACCTACCACTGTCATATCCACAAGTTGCTCTGGACCCATTAATTACATATGAAATATGTATCACCAGGAATGCTGGTAAATATGTAAATTTGGGGACTGTATATTAAAATAATAAATGATTATATATATATACACATACACATAACAGAAGGAGAATATCTTAAAATCACTCGCCAATTTGACTGGAGATCAAGGTGCATCATACTCAGAAAACCTCACTGTCTATCTATGAAAATAACACTGGCCAGAGTTAAACATAACAGACTTATCTGAGGTTCCTGGAGTTGTCCTGTCCTGTCGCCTGATATCTCAAGTTATGCAGGAAAGCACATCCAACAATTTCGTCTCCTATTTGAGAGGTGTCAGCCCAATTTTAACCTCTAGAGCACGAAAAACTCTTCCCATTATACACTACCGTTAGTGTCCAATTCAAACAAAATGGCGAGTGTCCTTCTGCGCAGGCGCAGCTTCCCGTTTTCGATAACATAAATTTTATTAAATACAGTATGGCCATCTATTTACATAAAACTACTGTATTTCTGGAAAATATATACAGTATTTTCCACAGAGGGCTTCAGGGAAAACTTATGGAAACTTATTCCACGTAACGTTGATAGTGTAAGCATAAGCAGCCCTTAATATAACCGCTTACATAAACACTTGTATATAATATTTGACATTTTACAGATATAAGTAGTTACATAGAGTATACAATAATCTTAGGAGAAAATAACATCGTTATAGAATAGACATAGGTCAAAAACAGTAGTATAGATAGTAGCCAGTGTTTTAAAACTTCAGAGATCAGGAGAGACGCTGGTTAGTCAGTTAGAGCTGACACGGAGAAGTTAGGATGTGTAGCCATGACACCGGCAATTCTTACTAAGGACGAGGAACTTTTTGCCAATGAAGCTTCCTTAAACCCCGAGGATAACTGTTAATATCCTTTAAAGCCTCAGCAGACTTGGTCTACGTTTTATTCAGCATTACTGGCCAGTTTTACTGTTGAAGCGTGGACTGGATGTCCTGCTGGGAGATAAATGGCGGAAGGTAACATCGTAGCCCGTCAATTTCTGAGGTATCGAGTAAGGAAGTGAAGCTCCTCCTCTATTTCAAGTAAGTAAAATTGCCGTGTACTATTAGGAAACATAGCAAACAAAAATTCTTGTGGATTTCTCTGGTATGAGCCATTGGCGTGCCCGAGTTATCTCAGGATATTTGTGTCGACAATTTTAACTAGAGTAGCTGCACGTTAGGAGGCAGTTCGCTGAAAAATCCCAATATAGGCCTTTTTAAAATGTTTTACAATGAACTGTGGCGAAGAGACAGTGATTTTTTATGTTTTAATATGTGACACACTACTGCATTTAGGAAACTTAAAGTGACCTACACGTACTTGAGAGTCCTGGGATACAAAATATTGTCTGTATACTATATTAAATCCTATAATAAAATTAATTCATCAATAGCTGCTTGTGTCAGAAATCGAGTCTTTATTAGTGAACGGAGTGTCGAGCCTCCACCATTCCATGTGATAACTTACATCAGATGCTAATTACAATTGTTAAGGTCTGGACCTCAAAAACTGTCTAGTAGGCTCCAAGCTTTCTGCTTGTCAGATGTAAATTGTTTTAGGATATTCCTTTTAACTCTGGCGTGTGGATAATTTCGAGTTGTCATGAATTCTTTTTGTTTTATGAAGGAAGATTATGGTATCATCCTTCATGGCCGGGAGTGCAAGTACAGGTATGTTAATACCGACAGATTGTGGGAATAATATATGCCCAACCAAGGCATTTAATAAAGATATTTCGTCACTGGTGGCTTTATCAGTGCTTATCAGTAAAACCACCGGTGGCGCAACGTCTTCCTCAATAAATATCTTCATTATTCGCGTCTTATTCTCTGCATGAAGGGAGTTCAAAAAAAATTTTAATGATTCATTTTGTACCTACAGCCTGTCATTTACGGGAGAAGGAAAAAAATCCATATAGCTGGTGAAGAGCTACTCAAGCCAGCTGAGACTAACCATTAACACACCAAGCACTTAACAGACCATCCATCACCAGACCGAATATCGTCAACAGCAGTGATGGTCCCCAAGTGCAAAGTGTGCAGTGATGCGTATTCTCCAGGTAATAAGGAGCCTGTGTCCCTGCAGTGCGGTCACAGCTTCTGCAGGGCCTGCCTCATGAAGATCAGGGAGACGGCAGGGGTGCTCAAGTGTCCCACCTGCAGGAAGATCCACGACCACCCGGCAATTGAGAACCTCACTGTCAACTACGATCTCATGACGGCCAGCGTCACCGCTACCAGGAGCGTATCCGGCTCAGATATCACTTCCATGGGCTCATCGCCCCCGCAGAAGGTATGCTCATGGCCAACTTACGCTATTATTACGCTCATAGGGAAGCGCTAAAATAATGAGACATACAGCAACTGGGAAATTAATTCTACTTCTTCGTCTTATTATTATTGCTATTATTATTATTATTATTATTATTATTATTATTATTATTATTATTATTATTATTATTATTATTATTATTATTAATTACTAATTATTATTATTAATGATAGGAAATGCTATACCCTTAGGAGTAATATAACTGGGAAACGGGAGGTAATCAGGTTTGATCTAAGGAAAGAGGAAGTAGCAACAGTTCCCTGGCTCAAAAGTCTTCCCCAGCATCAGTGCACCTAGTGAAGTGCTCTCTGGGGCAAAAATACTAGTTATTGGAAGCGCAAATAGCACATTCACCAATGTTTGTGTTTCAGGGCGTTATAGCCATCGTGGTGAAGGACCTGACTGACCAGCAGTTCCGCCTGCAGATACAGGTCAATTCGACGGTCAAGGACCTGAAGAAGGTGCTACAGGCTCAGTACGGCATTGCTCCTGAGAACACCCGCCTCCTCTTCCGCGGTCGTCGCCTGGAAGACCAGAAAACACTGCAGGACTACAACATCGCTACTGGAAACATTATTCAGATGTCGACGAAGTATGTGGGAGGCGGCGAGACCACCACCAGACGATAGGACTTGAACTATGTGTTCCTCTGTATCACCTCAGTGGCTACTTTACCGTACCCCTAACAGTTCATGCGATCAGCACCAACGTTAGAAAAACAAGATAACAGGTGTCTTAAACGCGCCCTTATCGAACACACCTAAAAATTTATGGGCGTCGTATTTTCCGACTTCCTACCGAACTTACTTTCAGAAATATATTTATATAGGCTCATTTAAAGATTAAAGATTCTTTACTTCAGCATGATACAATGTTTGTACAGAAGTGGGTGACATATAGGAGTACATGCAGGAAGCCCCTTAGTATACAGAGCATTTTGTTTACATTGAGATACTCTATTGACCCCGAGTGAAGACATTTCGATTTGCGCATGTAGGCTTGCTTCTTTGTTATAGTTCCATCTTTTCGATATCGCAGTAAGCTTTCTTACGAAGTTTCTCAATATATTGTGTTTTTTTTTTGGTAAAAGGGATTGAACAAGTACATCCAAAATTGAATATCTCGTACTATGAAGATCTTTTCACGCTTTATTCAGTTTTGGAAGTACTGTTTCAGTCATATTTGCGAATAAATTGGGCTAGGTAGAAGAGTTTTACAAGGGAACTGACTACATATGTATTGGGCCTGATCAAGACTGGCCGTCTGCTTGCTGATATCATTTTTTAGTTATCATTCTGGTCTACTGTCTTCACTCAGGTATTGATATGGACACTGATGAGAAGACAAAAAATGCAGAAGCAGCTCGACTGTAGCTATGTTTCGCCCTGTGTAGCCATGATGAAGCTACTCAGAGGGAACCCTTGTCTCAATATATGTACTGCCCAATAGTGTGCTCGTTACTGTAGACAGTACGACACTGGGCCCCCTTAGTGACACCATTGATCCTCAGTGTTAGTTATGTATCAATGCCTCAGTGTTATTCACTGCCCTTCACTCTCCCCTAACTCATCAATACCTCAGTGTTATTCACTGCCCTTCACTCTCCCCTAACTCATCAATACTTCAGTGTTATTCACTGCCCTTCACTCTCCCCTAACTCATCAATACTTCAGTGTTATTCACTGCCCTTCACTCTCCCCTAACTCATCAATACCTCAGTGTTATTCACTGCCCTTCACTCTCCCCTAACTCATCAATACTTCAGTGTTATTCACTGCCCTTCACTCTCCCCTAACTCATCAATACCTCAGTGTTATTCACTGCCCTTCACTCTCCCCTAACTCATCAATACCTCAGTGTTATTCACTGCCCTTCACTCTCCCCTAACTCATCAATACTTCAGTGTTATTCACTGCCCTTCACTCTCCCCTAACTCATCAGTGCCTCACTGTTATCCACGTTTCAATGTGGCATTCTTTTTTTTTTATTGGGCCCACCCTGTCACGTAATTTGCAATATATACAATCTATATGTCCTCGTTGTAAACATTTCTCCTGGTCTAGAGCAATGGTTCCCAAACTTTTTCAGGTTGCCGCCTCCTTGGCTCCGAGGCCACATCACTAGCACTCCCCGCCCACTAGCACTCCCCGCCCACTAGCACTCCCCGCCCACTAGCGCCCCCCGCCCACTAGCGCCCCCCGCCCACTAGCGCCCCCCGCCCACTAGCGCTCCCCGCCCACTAGCGCCCCCCGCCCACTAGCGCCCCCCGCCCACTAGCGCCCCCCGCCCACTAGCGCCCCCCCCCCACACACACATACAAACACACCTCTTTGTTTACTGCAAATTGAAAACAGCAACTAATCTATCGCTATAAACAAGCCTATTTATTTCACAAATAAAAATTAACATAGTAAACCAATTTATTTAACAATGTAAAAAGGGTAAATTTTCTTCTCATCTGTAACTCATTTGTCTTCTCAGTTTTAATGAGATGGATGTTCTTGGTGCAGAAACATCAGTTTCTCAACGTCAGTCTTGAAGGCGCCAAGAAGTCTTAGTTTCCCGCGTTCAGTAATTTCAGTTTATTTGCTGGGAAAGAATCATGGTGACTGTACTGAAGCCTCGCTTTACTAAATATGATGTTGGGAAGGCAATTAAGTACATCTTGGCTTTGTTCCACAGTGTAGGGTAGTGGTCACAATGTTTTTTTTATTTTTGTAACCAAAAAATCTTGATCTGATTTTTGAACTTCGGCCTCGGCTCAATGTTATTTTGGAGCGAAATCAGCTCCTCCTCCATCATTTGTTTCCTCGTTGCTGATATCTAGGAATGGATTGATTACCCAGTTTGGTATTTTAAGTAAAAAAAAAAAAATCCTGAAATCTGTCAGACATGTCTCTATACAGCTCATTCAGATGAGTACAATAAATCTTATGTTAATTTTATTCTTTGTAAAGGATTTTTGTTACTTAAGTTTTCGTGACTTAGATTTTGTCATATGGATTTTGTTAAACAAAAGCTCCCTTGGTTCTGCACCCCCCCCCCTACCGCCCCTCTTTCCTCAGCGCCCCCCTGAATCTTTCCGACGCCCCCAGGGGGGGCGGTACCGCCCACTTTGGCAATTACTGCTCTAGACTATATTTAGCTTAATGCCTTTAATGTGAATAATAAGTACTTCAAGGAACTACTATCAAAGACTTATCAAGGACTGTTCTTTGATGACGTGAGAAATCACGAAAGCGCTCTGAATTTCACTTTTTTTTCACTGTGGTTATTCTGCTTATTAAAGTATTGTTTTTTTCTTGTGAATATATATATATATATATATATATATATATATATATATATATATATATATATATATGCACACACGTCTGATCGAAGGAAGAGGAAGACAGCTCTAATTCCTTGGATCAAGGCATCTCATTCAATTACTTTTGTTAATATAAAAGCATCATAGAGACCACAGGTCAGTTCTGGAGAACATGTTGCCTTTGTTCCAGTAAATATAATTTTAATAAAAGATTTACAAACTCGTTTTCATTTGCGTTTTCCACATGATTAAGACTGCATTTGCATGAAGAGCTAAACCCGTATGGGTCATTCGACAGCTTGTCACCGAAGGTCTCTAAACGTCCATATAAACATATAATCCGCATATAGAGGAGAGGAGCTTACGACGACGTTTCGGTCCGACTTGGACCATTTACAAAGTCACAATAACGAAAAGGAGAGCAGGAGGTAGTAGTAGTTGTAATCAAGAGAATTATTATTATAATCAAAAAGAAGCGCTAAATCACAAGGGCTATACAGCGCTGCAGGGCAGGAAGGAAGCGAGGGCATCAGTTGGCAAAAGGGAGGTGGATGAGTAACAGGTTACGGAGAACAGCGGGGTAGTGGATGGTGTAAGGGCAGAGGGCAGCAAGAGATTGAGGTAGAAAGGGCTGAGGGGAGTGTGAAAGGTATCATCATCAGAGTTTGTGGAGTAAATCAGCCGTTGTCAAGAAGTCAATGAGAGAGTCAGGATTAAAGGAGAGTCCATCAGCAAGAAGGGAAGGTAAAGAGAGAGTAGTAGAACGAAGAAGACGTTGGAGGTAAATTCTGCGTGCTCGTTGATAGAGAGGGCAGTCTAACAGAATGTGGCTAATCGATACTGGAACTTGACACTGCTCACAGAGAGGAGCAGGGCGCCTCTCCATGAGGTACCCGTGAGTAAGACGAGTGTGGCCAATGCGCAGGCGGGAGAGAGTAGTCTCCCAACCACGGCACTGATGACAAGAAGACGGCCAGTAACCTATGCTCGGTTTAATAGAATGAAGTTTGTTACCGAGCAGAGAAGACCAACGCTGTTGCCAACGGGTGTGAAGGTGGGTAGCTATTACAGCAAAATAGTCAGGAAATGGAACACCTCTATATGAAATTGGTAGGTCATGTACTGCTGACCGCGCAGCAGTGTCTGCCTGCTCATTGCCCTGTACGTCAACATGACCAGGGACCCAACAAAAAACAATATCTTTATGCTTGGTAGAGATACGGCGTAGCCAAAGTTGGATACGGAGAACTAGGGAGTGAGAAAAAAAGGCATAATACTGGAACAACATAGAAGCTTATGACGACGTTTCGGTCCGTCCTGGACCATTTATAAAGTCACACTGACACAAAAAGATTGGTATAATGTTTGTCAGGAAACAGGACAAGTATTTCCTGACGTGAGTCTAACCCAAAAAGAGAGGGAGAGTCAGTATATATTGGCGAGGCGGACAGGGACGGGAACAAGAGAGAAAGTAGTGGATAGTTTGGCTGACAGTAACCATCCAGGAAGGTACTAGCCTCCTGTCATGTCAGTCGTGATTTTACTGTGAGTAGTTTGGTTGACAATAATCATCCAGGGAGGTACTACTCTCCTGTCATGTCAGTCGTGATGGTACTGTGAGTAGTTTGGTTGACAGTAATCATCCAGGGAGGTACTACTCTCCTGATATGTTAGTCGTGATGGTACTGTGAGTAGTTTGGTTGACAGTAACCATCCAGGGAGGTACTACTCTCTTGTCATGTCAGTAGTGATGGTACTGTGAGTAGTTTGGTTGACAGTAACCATCCAGGGAAGTACTACTTTCCTGTCATGTCAGTCGTGATAGTACTGTGAGTAGTTTGGTTGACAGTAACCATCCAGGGAGGTACTACTCTCCTGTCATGTCAGTCGTGATGGTACTGTGAGTAGTTTGGTTGACAACCATCCAGGGAGGTACTACTCTCCTGTTATGTCAGTCGTGATGGTACTGTGAGTAGTTTGGTTGACAGTAACCATCCAGGGAGGTACTACTATCCTGTCATGTCAGTCGTGATGGTACTGTGAGTAGTTTGGTTGGCAGTAACCATCCACGGAGGTACTAGCCTCCTGTCATATCAGTCGTGATGGTACTGTGAGTAGTTTGATTGACAGTAACCATCCAGGGAGGTACTACTCTCCTGTCATGTCAGTCGTGATAGTACTGTGAGTAGTTTGGTTGACAGTAACCATCCACGGAAGTACTACTCTACTATGTCAGTCGTGATGGTACTGTGAGTAGTTTGGTTGACAGTAACCATCCAGGGAGGTACTGCTCTCCTGTCATGTCAGTCGTGATGGTACTGTGAGTAGTTTGGTTGGCAGTAACCATCCACGGAGGTACTAGCCTCCTGTCATATCAGTCGTGATGGTACTGTGAGTAGTTTGATTGACAGTAACCATCCAGGGAGGTACTACTCTCCTGTCATGCCAGTCGTGATAGTACTGTGAGTAGTTTGGTTGACAGTAACCATCCAGGGAGGTACTACTCTACTGTCTGTCAGTCGTGATGGTACTGTGAGTAGTTTGGTTGACAGTAACCATCCAGGGAGGTACTACTCTCCTGTCATGTCAGTCGTGATGGTACTGTGAGTAGTTTGGTTGGCAGTAACCATGCACGGAGGTACTAGCCTCCTGTCATATCAGTCGTGATGGTATTGTGAGTAGTTTCGCTGACAGTAACCATCCAGGGAGGTACTACTCTCCTGTCATGTCAGTCGTGATGGTACTGTGAGTAGTTTCGTTGACAGTAACCATCCAGGGAGGTACTAGCCTCCTGTCATGTCGTTATTTGATAATAGTGCAGGCAAACCGAAACGTCGTATAAAGCTTGTGGGTTAGATGTGAATTGTTCCTGTGACTGTATTGTTCCAGGGACGGTATTGTTCCTGCCATGGTATTGTTCCAGCCACAGTATTGTTCCTGCCATGGTATTGTTCCTGCGACGATATTGTTTCTGCCATGGTATTGTTCCAGCCACGGTACTGTTCCAGCCACGATATTGTCCCATCCATTAAGTTTTGCCCATTTAGTCTCTCCTTGAGACTCAGTCTATGCGTGTGTGTGTGCGCGCCTGGACAGCTTATCTCTGATAAGATTATACACCATCCTCAATTTTGCCAACTACACACAAAGCAACAACATAAATCAAAGTTATTTATTTGCATATAAACCACATACATTACAGGTGTCTAAAACGTGATTTCTATGTAAAAATTAATAATGATTCAACAATAGACAGTTACATTATTTCAAGCGAGGAAGAGGTGTAAGATTGAGAGAATATTCCACTAGGAGGCAGCATTGAAAGGCTTATATCAGTCACTGTATGAGGCGGCTGACACACTCGCAGAAGTGGTGGAAGGTGGAGGAGCTGCCGTCCTGGTGTAGTTACCTGTTTGTGAGTAGTTTATTGTAGTTACAGAGTCCATTAGGGTAGGTTCCTCGGTGCTGGTGAGGGGCTCTTGATCTAAAGAATTGGACTTGTACTCCAGTTCCTTGAATCGAATCTGAATGCCTTCCATTCTTACAGACTGTGACTCGTGTAGGTTTAGCTCTCCCTCAAGAATGTAATATTAATGTAGTTACGACGGCAGAGTTATGTTGATGGTGTACCATCTTCAGTGTTTGAAGCTACAACAGTAGAAAAGTGTTTCTGGCGTACCATCTTCAGTGTTCACGAAGGTGTTACTGTGTCTTGAGCTTTTAACTGTAAAAATATTCTAATTCTCTCTTCCTCGCCCAGACAGACACTCAGGTGAGTATTTTTGTGAAATGTTTTGACGTTTGATTTGCATCAAAGAATCTAATGTAAATTGCGGGAGCTTAGTTCTTTATTCTTAGAGCAATTACCTTTTTTTTATGACAACGAGATCAAAGTTATGGTAAAAAATATGATGATATGTACTTCCTTCAGGAGAACTGACGAATGATTTTTTGAGACAGTAGTATAAATTTGTACAGTGAAAACATCCCAATAATGTCAAACTTCATTTACTTTCTCGCTTCATAAGAACAACTACACATCGATACCATGCCTAACCCTTCTAGGGTAGGGCAGGTGCCTGAGCCCGAGCCTTTAGCTCATAAGACTGTCATTCCCATTTGCCTCCTTGGGGCGGGGATGGCAGACCAGAGAGGCCTAGCTTGTGGCTAGGCCTGGGGACAGTTGGTCCCAAAGATGAGGAGGTACTTGTGCCTCCTCCCATAGGAGACTTAGGTCCCAGACACTCCCTAAAGAGGGAGCCAAGGCCGGGCCACCACTTGGAAAAGGCCCGGGGCGGGAGAATACCGGCTAATATTTAATAATAATAATAAAAAGAACAACTACATGCAAGCATCATCTAATGCTTCTAATTATAACAGTAATTTTTAAAGAGGTGGACTGGTAAGCCAGTTGAAGGCCTTGGTGAAAGGGCCATAAGCTCCAGCTGAAGGTCATACATGACTAAGGCCCTCGTCAGGAAACAGTCGTCCTGTTTCCTGACAACCTACTTAACCCAACTGTCGTCAACAGCGTGTTCATTAATTGAAATAACCATTTCCGACAGGTGGACCAGGTATGCCATCATCAAACCTACCAGGGAGTAACAACATTATCTTTGAGTCACCCCATCAAGAGTAAGGATAATGGAAGGGAAACACAACTATCTTGACGAAGAACTCTACTCTCGTCAGCTCTATGTCTTGGGTCACGACGCGTCCTCCAGGATGGCCACAGCTTATGTTCTTATCTCTGGCCTTGGCGGGCTGGGCGTCGAGGTCAGTACAGGTCATAATCGGGTCAGGTCACGCTTGGTCGTCAGGGAAAGTCATTACTTATTCACCAAGCACTGAAATTCATTCTTACTCACGAAGCAGAGAAATTCATTCCTAAGAATGAATTTCTCTGCTTGTTTTTTTCTGCTCTGTTTTTTTCGAGCAAAAAAAAAACACATTTTAACCTGTTAACTCACCAAGTACTGAAACTCATTCTTACCTACTCACCAAGCACTGAAACTCATTCTTACCTACTCACCAAGCCCTGAAACTTATTCTTACCTACTCAAAAAGCACTGAAACTCATTCTTACCTACTCACCAAGTACAAAGCCTCACGAAATCTACAGAGTAAATAATCACATTGAAATATACACCAAGAGGTGTGTCTGTCAGTTTATAAACACTGAGAGTTTGCTAGATTTGGATTTTGTCGCCGAAGTGGCTGGTTTATTGTGAACCCTAAATCCATCCTGTGTGGGGTAGTGGCTAGTTTATTGTGCACTATATATCCATCTCGTGGATGGTGACACAAGAGCATATGGATGCATAAAAGGCCTAGGAACTAGGCCCTAAAAGGGTTAACAAAAGTACATCTGCAACCAAATTTAGGCTATTTACTTAATATGTCCGGTATCTTATTTTTATTAAAATAGATACCGTGATATATCAGACACGTTGTTATACTGTCTATTTCTGTATTCTTCAATAAATGGACAATTAAGCACATAGCAAAGTATGTTGACCACATACTTTGCAGTTAGTTTTATCATCAGCTGTGTGTCTGCCAAACTGCCAGATGTACTTATAACCAAGTCTGGCTACTACAACATCAGTGAGTCTGTTCACATTGAAAGTTGTTCCGTAAATATGCATACCTTAGTTCATGTTGTCAGAGCGAGTGACAGATCTACTA
Source organism: Cherax quadricarinatus (assembly GCF_038502225.1). Lineage (NCBI taxonomy): Eukaryota > Metazoa > Arthropoda > Malacostraca > Decapoda > Parastacidae > Cherax > Cherax quadricarinatus. The sequence goes on from NC_091298.1 coordinate 59,822,759, forward strand.
CTTACGCTTCTAACAGATCTACTACTTACGCTTCTAACAGATCTACTACTTACGCTTCTAACAGATCTACTACTTACGCTTCTAACAGATCTACTACTTACGCTTCTAACAGATCTACTACTTACGCTTCTAACTGCGTTCCTATGGCATTCAGACTCATTATTTACGTCTCTCCTAATATAATTCCCAATGCTCGACATAGATATATCAAAGTTATATTCTACATTTTCCTCAGGGCTAATTTATAATTTACTTTAATCCCTATTTTAGGAATTAAGGTATTATTGACTGGCGTGAAGAGGTGACTTGTCGATAGACATGAAGCTCCATTAACCAACCATTGTAAATGGTTCCCACATACGTTTCTCAGATCGCCAAGAACGTCATTCTGAGCGGAGTCAAGTCCGTGACCTTGCAAGACACGAAGACAACGACCATTCATGATCTGTCCAGCCAGTTCTTCCTGACTCACGACGACCTGGGCAGGAACAGAGCCCAGTCGTGCTGTGGTCGTCTGGCAGAACTCAACCATTATGTTCAGGTGACGACCACGACACGACCTCTGGATGACCACCTCCTCCGGGGCTGCAGCGTTGTCGTACTCACAGGTGGGCGTACCCTGAAGAGAGCTCTTGATTCAAGGAATATGAGCTGCTCTTCTACCCCCCTCATCCCTCTTTCTTGGATCAGACCTGATTACCTCCTATTATTTTGGTGCTGTATGACCCCTAGGGTTTAGCGCGTCTCCATGAATATTATCTTAATAATATAATATTAATTAATAATAATAATAATAAAAATAATAACTAATATATAAATAATGCTTAACATATTAATATAATAATAATATAGTAATATTAAATGTTAATAATAATGCAAATAATATTTATTATCAATAAAAATAATGCAGAAAGTATTGCTTCAAGGAATACAATGCTATTAATAACACTCCTTGAAATATTTTGCTATACGTATGTAAAGAAACCTTGTTTTGGTCACTAAATATTCTCTTTCTCTCTTTCCCATCCACTCACAATTGCCTCTTGACACACCTGGCCCCTCATACGTGTATGCAAACACCTGTCAATCTCAGACTCAGCGCTGGAAGAGCAGCTGTATGTGTCCTCAGTGTGTCGCAGCCTCGGCGTGGCTCTCGTGGTGGCCTCCTCCAGGGGGCTCTTCGGCTCTGTCTTCTGCGACTTCGGCGAGAATTTCCAGGTGTTGGATCCCAACGGCAGAGACCCTGCTAGCTTCCTCGTTGAGAGCGTCTCTAGGGAGGTATGTGAGGGAGGGGAATGAGAGTTGGGAGGGTAGGAAAGGAGAGAGGGAGGGGGTACAAGAGAGAAAGAGAGAGGGAGACGGAGTATATACTAGGCATGACTGCAGAAAAAAACATTACAGTGCAGAGTATCTGTTTTAAAAACGATGATCCCTTCTTGAAGGTGATTATTTTATCTCTCTTGCAGAAGGAAGGTGTAGTTACTCTACCGAAGAAGACCTTTCACGGCCTCAACAACGGTGATCTCGTGACCTTCTCCGGTGCCCAGGGCATGACCCAGCTCAACCTGCCTCACCAGCATCGTATTAAGGTTAGGGACGGACCTTGTTGGCATTGTTTATTTATTCATGTGGGCAAAATCACCTGACACAGGTTTTTGCCCTTGGTGACCCACTGAATGGCTCCTGTTGAGTTTCATATTTAATTGTGACATTGGTATTCTTTTAATTTTTAGTAATTAATACAGGAGAAGGAATTATTTGTAGTTTGGATGAGCATCTGAACTTTAGTATCTACTCGCCTCTGGCGAGACAGTGATAGAGTGAATGATGGTGAAAGTGTTTTTTTTCTGGTCACCCTACTTTGGTGGGAGACGGCCAGCGTGATAGAAAATAAAAATTGGTTAGTTGTGGCCTTGTTGCCACAAGATCACTATCATGGGTTATCGTAGGGGTGAACCGTAGACACGTTACTGAAACAGGCATAAGTATTCCCAGGAATCATAGAAAAGTCATAGGCTGGATATTGATTTAATGGTTGTGGCAGCAGAAAGCGATTTCTAAGTTACTGTGTCGCCTGGCAGGTATTGGATCAGTGACTGTGTGACAGTATGGTGATAGTGTTAGCACTGTTCTTCTGGCTGGGTAGCCCACGCACAGTGGATGAACAACTGTGTGCAGTTGTCCGATCAGAACCCTGGTAATTACAGTGTTATATGGCTGTTTTGTAAAACAAGTCTGAGCTTGATGCTCGAAGTGTGCATTTCATTTCTTGCAATTGACTGGACCAGTAGTATCGTCTGTCATAGTGATTACTATGATAATAGTTATATGCTCATACCTTGTGGCTAATTTGACAGTTTCATCTGCAGCCTCGTTCCTCTAGATTCCACCATGACCTGCAATCAAGGTCACGGTGGTTCTCCATTGCAATACTAGGGCCTCTAAGACGCTCAAGACATAGGTGGCTAGGTTTACAATGGTTTGTGGTCGAGTATGTCTGAGTGACTAGAGAACAACGATGGAGTCCATGTGAAGTACAACTTACTGCCGGTGCTGCAGGGAAGCATAACTTGGGGCTTGCAGTAATGCGCAGTTGTCAGTGCGTCTCCATCCACTGGAATCTCTATCGTGTTTGACTCCAGCTGCTGAACTATTGTTGACTGGATCTAGTGAACTATCTCTAAAATACAGTACACTCTTGAGATCCTCGGTTTAGCTATGCTAGATTGGATGTAGTTCAGTAGTCTCTCTGTGCCTTATGCTTATGCTGGCCTGCTGGCGAAGTCTTCATACAGAGATTTGTGTATTTAGACAGTGCTGAATGATTCACACGGCTTTAGCATTTCTTTTTAATAATAATTAATAATGCATAATAAATAATAATTTACAATAATAATAGTAATAATAATTATTATTTTATAATACTGTTACTGCTGCTAATAGTAATGTTTATTTCAGCAATACGTCATCTTTAAACTTTACTTTCTCCTTCTGTGTCACTTCACTTTTTGCTTTAAATGATGATTGACGACAAGGAGGTGTTACATCACTTTCCTTTTCCTACAGGTGTTGAGTCCCTCCAGCTTCAGCATAGGAGACACTCGAGGTTTCTCGGAGTATGTAGGAGGAGGTGTGGCCAAGCAGGTTAAGGTGGGCAAAACCATGACCTTCAAGCCGCTGAAGGAGTCACTGGAGGACCCAAGTATCACCTGTGTGGACGTGGTCAAGGAAGACACCGTAGGTGTGGTTCATCTAGCATTCCTGGCGCTCCACGAGTACGTGGCTCTTCACGGTGACCTCCCCAGAACATGGTGTGAAGAAGATGCTGCAGAGTTCCTGCGAGTGTTTTACAAAGTCAATGAGTCAAGGAGGGCTCCAGTGGAGAACGTCAACGAGGATCTATTGAAGACATTTGCTTACACAGCAAGGGGTGAGTTGGCGCCTATTAATGCGGTGATTGGTAGCGTCGCTGCCCAAGAGGTGACAAAAGCCTGTACTGGTAAATTCACACCGTTATTCCAGTGGCTTTACTTTGACGCTGTAGAGTGCCTACCCGAGGACACTGAAAAGCTCTATCAAGGCGACTGTACTCCGAGAGGAGACCGCTATGACGCCCAGGTCGCTGTTTTTGGCAGAGACTTTCAGGACAAACTAGGAAAACTCAAGTACTTCATAGTTGGCGCCGGAGCCATTGGCTGCGAGCTCCTGAAGAACTTCGCCATGTTGGGGGTTGGTGCTGGCGAAGGTGGAAACATCACTGTTACTGACATGGACATCATCGAGAAGAGTAATTTGAATCGACAGTTTCTCTTCCGCCCGTGGGATGTTAAGAAGCCCAAATCTGAGACTGCGGCTGCTGCCGTGGCCAAAATGAACGCCAGTGTGCACATTACCGCCCACCAGGTGCGCGTCGGGCCGGAGACGGAGCATGTATACGATGCAACTTTCTACGAGGGTTTGGACGGTGTGGCCAACGCCCTAGACAATGTGGAGGCCAGGAGATATATGGACAGGTGCTGCTGGCATTACCAGAAGCCTCTGCTGGAGTCTGGGACACTGGGTACCAATGGTAGTGTGCAGGTGGTGGTACCACACCTCACAGAGCGTTACACACATTATCAAGCCCCTTCAGAGAAGCCCATTCCAATGTGTACACTCAGAAACTTTCCCAGCGCCATAGAGCACACCTTGCAGTGGGCGCGGGATATGTTCGAGGGAGAGTTTTCTCAAGCTCCAGAAACCGCAAAACAATACCTTACAGGAATGAGGAAGATGGAGGAGATTCTCAAACTGCCCAACCAGCAGGATGTAGACACTCTGGTGATACTGAAGAGTGCGCTGGTCGACGACTGCCCGAGGTCCTACGCCGACTGTGTGGCTTGGGCAAGACGGCACTGGCAGGACCAGTTCCAAAACCAGATTTTGGAACTTCTTCACTATTTCCCTCCAGACCTCAGAATGAGTAATGGAGCACCATTTTGGTCCGGGACAAAGCGCTGTCCCCACCACCTAGTGTTCGATGCAGAGAATGAATTACACCTCGACTATATATACGCTGCAGCTAACCTCAAGGCAGAGGTTTACGGAATTCGGCAAGTGAGAGATCGATTAAAGACGAAAGATCTCGTGGCTGGTGTGTCCGTTGCTCCGTATCTCCCCAGACCTAAACTGAAGACCACAACACATGCTGTCAGTGACCAGATGGAGAAACTGTCGCTCTCCAACCTCCTGGAGGTCATCCCGCCTCCAGAGAGCCTGACAGGTGTCTCCATTACGCCTCTCACCTTCGAGAAAGACGATGACTACAATATGCATATTGACTTCATTGTAGCAGCATCGAACCTCCGTGCAGCCAACTATAATATCGAACCCGCCGACCGTCACAAGAGCAAGAGGATCGCTGGACGCATCATTCCGGCCATCGTAACCTCTACGGCTCTGGTCTCTGGCCTGGTGAGCCTTGAGATGCTTAAGGTGACCCAGGGACACAAGGACATCGCTCGTTACAAGAACAGCGAGTTCAACCTCGGCCTCTGCAGGTTCTGTGTGGTGGAACCTGAACCAGCAGAGGAAAACACGGTAAGATATAAGAAACGGACAAGCAGAAGAAAATTACTTTATCACAATGCATCTTTATCAGTACAGTTATTTATGCTTGTAAATAGCCCTTGATCCTAGGAACTGGAGCTGCCTTTCCCTTCCTCGGGCCAAACCTACTTTCCATTCTCCAAGGTGCTGTATGGCCCGCTATGGGTTTAGAGTTTCCTTATGATCATTTTCACTAACGCCTCTCTGTTCCTCCAGTACAACGAAGTGAAGTGGACACTCTGGGACAGGTTCGAGGTTGAGGGTGAACTGACCTTGGAAGAGTTTCTGCAGCACTTCAAGGAGAATCACGGTCTAGAAGTGACCATGGTCTCGGCGGGCAGGTTCACCATCCACTCTACACTCATACCCAAGACTGAGAGGAACAGGAGAAGAACCATGAAGTAAGACAGGAGATGTTCGCTCCCTCTGAGCTCTTTATCCAAGGAACTAGAGCTCCTCTCCTTTTCCTTGGATCAAATTTCGTATTTCATTGCCTGTCACTCCCCACACACACACACACACACACACACACACACACATATATATATATATATATATATATATATATATATATATATATATATATATATATATATATATATATATATATATTTATATATTTTTTTTTCAACAAACCGGCCGTATCCCTAATTTTGGCCTGCATAATTTCAAATTTCATCATTATACTGACTCAGAAATTGTGCAGACGGTTGTAAATCCACAGCAGCAAGCCAGTGGAGGAGAAGGCAGTGATTAAAATGAGGAAGATGTAGCAGAAAGTGTCTCTATTGATAGGTTACTTAAGTGTATTCTAACCTAACTACTCTAATCCGGCAAACTACAGGTCCCAATGATGCCGGATTAGTGATGGCCGACCTTTGAGATTTTCTTAAGCTTTTCTTTTCAACAGAATCACAGACATACTGAAGGAGGTGATGCAGGAGGCAAGCAAAGATGAAGACCATGCCACAGCAGACGACCCACAGAGAGGAGAGAGCCCCCAGTGGGGCACGAGCCAGCAGAGTGATGTAAACCAGCAGAGAGCCCAGGGGGGCCCCTTGCTTGGTGCAGTGCTGATGCTGGACCTCTGTGCCGACGACAGGCAGGGGCAGGACGTGGATGTTCCCCACGTCAGATACTCCGTTTCCAGATAAGAAACCGATTCACAACCAAAAGGCTCTGGGTTCGATTTCCAGACTTGACGTACCATATTAGTGAGACTGCATACATCTCTGTTGTCCACGCTAACTTCATAGTAAAAAAATAATGGTTCCTGTGTATTAGCTATCGTGGGTACCTTCTCTCCTAAACAGCGGTGCCTTAATACCGGTGAAGGGCTCTTGATCCAACGAATTAGAGCTGTTCTTCCCTCCCTTAGATCAAACCTGATTGCCTCCCATTGTATTTATATTTGAGTCCTTTTGTTTTTTGATTGACGCTGATACAAGACCATATAGTTTAATATCTTTATTTGGTAACCCATACCCAGGGTGTGGGTGGTAGTCACACCATACCCAAGGTGTGGGTGGTAGTCACACCATACCCAGGGTGTGGGTGGTAGTCACACCATACCCAAGAGTGGGTGGTAGTCACACCATTCCCATGGTGTGAGTGGTAGTCACACCATACCCAAGGTGTGGATGGTAGTTAAAAGATTACAGAGGCATATAATGGGTCCAGGGACTATATCTCAACATAACAGAGGTACATAATAGGTTTGGGGACTGTACCTTAACATTACAGATGCACATAATGGGTCCAGGAACTGTACCTCAACATTAAAGGGGCACATAATGGGTCCAGGGACCGGGCTGTAAAGTTTTGATAACTAAACAATTTACAATGGTAATGAACTATAGGTATATTTATATCTGGTTACAATCGTAATGAGTAATTTATGCAGACACGAATTAAATCACAAAAATATATTAAGAAATATTACTTTATATTTTAGCATTGCACAAGCAGCCTAGTTTTTTATAGCATTCAAAGTTACACCATGAATTCAAATAATCTCAAAACAACACTGTATTACAGTGTGTTACACTGTATTGCACTATTAGTGCTAGACTATCACACTGTAAGTGCTAGATTATATCACACTGTAAGTACTAGATTATATCACACTGTAAGTGCTCGATTATATCACACTATAAGTGCTCGATTATATCACACTAAGTACTAGATTATATCACACTGTAAGTGCTAGATTATATCACACTGTAAGTGCTCGATTATATCACACTATAAGTACTCGATTATATCACACTAAGTACTAGATTATATCACACTGTAAGTGCTAGATTATACCACATTGTAGGTGCTAGACTATATCATACTGTAAATGTTACACTGTCTCACACTACAAGCGCTGCACTGTGACAGCTTAACTCAAATTATAATGTCTTGTATAAGCCTCTTGTGTATTCATTTATACAACAAGATCTTTTCTTTTTCTGACATCAGTGAATATCAGGGTAAATGCGATGATTAACAGCCGGTGTCTCTTACTTGGAGGTTGTTTCAGGGGTCAACGCCCCCGCGGCCTGGTCCATGACAAAGCCTCGCAAAGAATCGATGCCAATAGCAATTGGTGTTCCCAGGCGGTCATCCACCCAAGTACAAACCAAACCCAGCGTTGCTTTAACTTCGCTGATCGGACGAGAAGTGGTGCATTCAACCGAGATATACGCACTGAGAGGTGTATGTCTTAGTGCATACAAGCTAAGAGTTTCATATATTTTAGATGTCAAGATATTCATGAGGAAGAGGTTATACACAGGCTTAAAGTTGTTGGGTAAAAGGACAGGTGTAACTAATGTGATATATTATTGTGACAACGTTTCGCAAGCCGTTACCTACTGATTAAGGTTGGTTAATTGGGGGTAAATCCTATCGGCTGTTGTAATGGTCATTTAGGATGCATGACACTTATTCACCACCAGTCAAAAATACTCCAATCTCTAAAAAAAAGAGGATCAAACTAAACTCAGTATATACACATACTGATAGATATACACTTCTCGGTGTATTTAAGTTGTGACTGACTAAAATACTGACAGCCTTGGAAAGTCTTCACCCAACTTGAGTTGTTCAGCCTTGCATAACATACTAGTAACTAGCGCCTAAATGTTCATGTTTAATCCAAAGAACTGTATTTGAGTAATCCATACAGATACAGTAATTTGTGTTCATTGAAAATGCAAATAAGTTACTTTAAAAAGAAGAAATTCTGATTGGTTAATAGGGTTGAAAGCCTATCGAGTAAACGACGGTCATTAAACAGTCAGTGTTAGTCGAGGAGTGGAGTGAAGCACATCCAGTTAACCAGAGTGGAGTGAAGCACATCCAGTTAACCAGAGTGGAGTGAAGCACATCCAGTTAACCAGAGTGGAGTGAAGCACATCCAGTTAACCAGAGTGGAGTGAAGCACATCCAGTTAACCAGAGTGGAGTGAGTCACATCCAGTTAACCAGAGTGGAGTGAGTCACATCCAGTTAACCAGAGTGGAGTGAAGCACATCCAGTTAACCAGAGTGGAGTGAGGCACATCCAGTTAACCAGAGTGGAGTGAAGCACATCCAGTTAACCAGAGTGGAGTGAAGCACATCCAGTTAACCAGAGTGGAGTGAAGCACATCCAGTTAACCAGAGTGGAGTGAAGCACATCCAGTTAACCAGAGTGGAGTGAAGCACATCCAGTTAACCAGAGTGGAGTGAAGCACATCCAGTTAACCAGAGTGGAGTGAAGCACATCCAGTTAACCAGAGTGGAGTGAGTCACATCCAGTTAACCAGAGTGGAGTGAAGCACATCCAGTTAACCAGAGTGGAGTGAAGCACATCCAGTTAACCAGAGTGGAGTGAGGCACATCCAGTTAACCAGAGTGGAGTGAAGCACATCCAGTTAACCAGAGTGGAGTGAAGCACATCCAGTTAACCAGAGTGGAGTGAAGCACATCCAGTTAACCAGAGTGGAGTGAAGCACATCCAATTAACCAGAGTGGAGTGAAGCACATCCAATTAACCAGAGCGGAGTGAAGCACATCCAGTTAACCAGAGTGGAGTGAAGCACATCCAGTTAACCAGAGTGGAGTGAAGCACATCCAGTTAACCAGAGTGGAGTGAAGCACATCCAGTTAACCAGAGTGGAGTGAGGCACATCCAGTTAACCAGAGTGGAGTGAGGCACATCCAGTTAACCAGAGTGGAGTGAGGCACATCCAGTTAACCAGAGTGGAGTGAAGAACATCCAGTTAACCAGAGTGAAGAACATCCAGTTAACCAGAGTGGAGTGAAGAACATCCAGTTAACCAGAGTGAAGCAAATCCAGTTAACCAGAGTGGAGTGAAGAACATCCAGTTAACCAGAGTGAAGCACATCCAGTTAACCAGAGTGGAGTGAAGAACATCCAGTTAACCAGAGTGAAGAACATCCAGTTAACCAGAGTGGAGTGAAGAACATCCAGTTAACTAGAGTGAAGCACATCCAGTTAACCAGAGTGAAGAACATCCAGTTAACCAGAGTGAAGAACATCCAGTTAACCAGAGTGAAGAACATCCAGTTAACCAGAGTGAAGAACATCCAGTTAACCAGAGTGAAGAACATCCAGTTAACCAGAGTGAAGAACATCCAGTTAACCAGAGTGAAGAACATCCAGTTAACCAGAGTGAAGAACATCCAGTTAACCAGAGTGAAGAACATCCAGTTAACCAGAGTGAAGAACATCCAGTTAACCAGAGTGAAGAACATCCAGTTAACCAGAGTGTCAGCAATATATAACACCTGAAGTTAACATAATAATCCAGTCTTCACATCTTCAACTTGCTAGGCTAAGTTGCTCATTTTCATTTAAGTTTAATTTTGTTCTGAAGAATTAGAGGGGAATTTTTTGTTATTAGATTATTATTAAGACTTTTAGCGGGTTTGTTACTGTCGTAATAACTTTATATAACTATTTATTATATGTAAATAAAAAATGGCTATACGTATTGTCTTTCTTCAGCGCTAGTACAGCCTCGTACCTCATATAAAGTAATTTTAAGCCATCAGAACTATCCACACTGTAAATGCTGCATTGTATTATACAGTAAGAGATACACTGTATCATTGTGTGACACTGTATTATACTGTAAATGCAACAAAGGGCGATTAACAAGGGATATTCACTTTAAATAAGACAGTTGCGCGACATTTTCTCTTGTTTTAAGTGTCATTCTCTAATAACTTCCCACATATAACCACTCATCATTTTATTCCATTTATCCTGATAACATTTCTTCACCTTTTAAATATCTTCATCTTTTAACATGTTTATGGCTATATTTTAATTTTCATGGGTGATGGGAGAAGTCTCGTTCACCCCATATGTGCAAAATTACTTTTATCTGAATGTATCATTATGTACATAACAGTAAATGAACCAAGATAATTATTATTTATCAGTTAGACAAGTAGGAATTTGGGACACCTAGGTCGCAAAAAATGTCCCCCTTCGATACCTACCACTGTCATATCCACAAGTTGCTCTGGACCTATTACTTACAAATAAAATGTACATACACCAGGAATTCTGGTAAATATATGTTTGTGGACTGTATATTAAAATTAATAAATGATATATATATATATATATATATATATATATATATATATATATATATATATATATATATTTATATATATTTATATATACACCTTTATATAACAGATGTGGAAAATACTGTATATTTTCCGGAAATACGGTAATTTATAGGTAAATAGATGCCCTATATTGTATTTAATAAAAGTGTATTTTTTAAAAAAAGAGGACGGTCGCCATTTTGTTTGAATGGAGTAAGACGTTAGTTAATAATGTGAAGAATTTTCGTGCTCTAGAGGTTAAAATTGGGTTGACACCTCTCAAATAGGAGGCGAAATTGTTGGATGTGCATTACTGCATAACTTGAGATATCAGACGACTGGACAAGACAGCTCCAGGAACCTCAGATAAGTCTTATGTAGTAACCTGGCCAGTGTTATTTTCATAGATAGACAGTGAGGTTTTCTGAGTATGATACACATTAATCTCCAGTCAAATTGGTGAGTGATAATAAGATATTTTCCTTCTGTTATGTAAATGTGTGTATATACTGTAATCCTTTTTTAATTTTAATATACAGTCCACAAATTTATATATTTACCAACATTCCTGGTGATGTATATTTCATTTAATTAATGGGTCCAGAGCAACTTGTGGATATGACAGTGGTAGGTATCGAAGGGGACATTTTTTGCGACCTAGGTGTCCCAAATTCCTACTTGTCTAACTGATAAATAATAATTATCTATGTTCATTTACTGTTATGTATATAATGATACATTCAGCAAAATGTAATTTTCCACAACAGAAGGAGAATATATCTTAATCATAACACTCACCAATTTGACTGGAGATTAATGTGTCATGTACAGGACCCCCCCTTTTGCCTACATTTATGAAAAATTTACTGGCCAGAATTTAAACATAAATTAGACAGCTTATCTGAGGTTCCTGGAGTTGTCCTGTCCTGTCGCCTGATACTCAAATTATGCAGGAATGCACATCCAACAATTTAGGCTCCTATTTGAGAGGTGTCAGCCCAAATTTAACCTCTAGAGCACGAAAAATTCTTCCCCTTATTAATGTATGTTACTCAATTCAAAATAAAAAATGGCGACTGTCCTTCTGCGCATGTGCAGCTTCCCGTTTTCGATAACATAAATTTTATTAAATACAGTATGGCTATCTATTTACATATAACTACTGTATTTCTGAAAAATATGTACAGTATTTTCCACACCATATAGGTCAAAATGTCGTAAGTGGTAACTGTGTCAGTCAAAATGTAAAATTCCACTTAAAAGTAGCTAAATTTTGCTAAACCTGAATAACTAAAGTGTAATAAACACTTGTCAATGCTCAGTACTAACCCACATGGAGATAGAAATTCCGGAGGTTGATTGATCTGTATATTTCCATCACTCCCTCCCAGAGACAGACTGATGCTGTATCTCTAGCTAGTGTCCACGTATTCAAAATCTGGTGGCTGAAAGACCGTGTCAAAAATCTCATTAAATGTGTTGTGTATTTGCGATTTGCTCCTTAGACTCTCTTTAATATTTTTAAAATATTAACGTTAATAATGAGTGTGGAAAATACTGTATATATTTTCCAGAAATACAGTAGTTATATGTAAATAGATGGCCATACTGTATTTAATAAAAATTTATGTTATAAAATATGGGAAAAAATTCGGCGCCTGTGCAGAAGAGACTCGCCATAGTTGAATTGGACACAAACGTTAGTGAATATTGGGAAGAATTTTCGTGCTCTAGAGGTTAAAATTGGGCTGACACCTCTCAAATAGGAGACGAAATTGTTGGATGTGCATTCCTGCATAACTTGAGATATCAGGCGAAGGGACAAGACTCTAATTAGACGGAAACAGGATATTACTCCAGCTAAGTGTCTTATTTTGTTAGATTCTGACCAGTTTCTTCATAAATTTTAGACAGGAGTTAGATATGATACAACCTAATCTCCAGTCAAATTGGTGAGTGATTTTAAGATATTTTCCTTCTGTTATGTATATGTGTATATATACAATCATTTATTATTTTTAATATACAGTCCACAAACTTATATATTTACCAGAATTCTTGTTGATGCATATTTCATTTGTAATTAATAGGTCTAGAGCAATTTGTGGATATGACAGTGGTAGGTATCGAAGGGGGACATTTTTGTGACCTAGGTGTCCCAAATTCCTACTTGTCTATGTAACTGATAAATAATAATTATCTTTGTTATCATTTACTGTTATGTACATAATGAGTTACATTCAGATAAATGCAATTTTCCACAATGAGAATTAATTCCTCAGTTTTCCTATTTAAACAGACATATTCTATTTTTACATTTAGAATTTTCTATAAATAAGATGAAACAGCGGAGGTGTCTCATAGTACATGTAAACATTGCCAGAGTTGTGAATACTTTATTTTCCAAGCTGTGTCTTGCTAGCCAGGAGCTTTGTTAAATCTCAGTGTATGTAGCATTATATAACAATATATATAATACATAACACTACAGCTGTACAAGGAAAATTATAGATTTAATAATGGATTTCTACATAAATAGCAAGTATTAAGGGGTCGTGTTACTGGGGCCTCAATATAGTTCACGGAAACACTGGCAGTGTTGACACTGCCAGTGTTTTGGGTGACTGTTTCTACAGTGCTTCTCCAGCTGTCAAAATCTTTACCACTAGATGAAGATTTTGACAGACGTCGATTCCAATTAACAGTTGCCTGTGTATTCGACTAAAGAAGCCTACTGTGTAGGCGAAACGTTTCGGATTACAGATACCTAACTGCTATATATGTATACCATATTCACAACAGTTCATTCTGCCAAGGGAACGTAGTCCAGCAGAACGTAAGAACAGATGAACACTGTAGCAAGCTAACTGGCTCACACTAAGCATGTCTTTTTAACCCAGTTTTTACATCTACCCCGGCTGCTGCTTTCGACAACAGCCTGGCAGTACACTGTGCACTCATTCCAGCCCTCTCAGGGCAGTGGTCATCTGGGAACCTTCACTTTGCGTGTCGTAGAAGAGGAGTCTGGCTCGCCTGCCGGATAAAGCCTTGGGGAGGCTGGTCTGCCGGATGACCGCGCCCTGGTAGGCATACCACGAGTTCCTCTTCCTACAGTAGGCGCTAAAGCTGCCGTCCTGGTCACCACACGCAGCGTACAGCCTATAGGTGGAAATTCTGACGCGCGAGACGGGAAAAAGAAAAGTTAGAGACACACACACGCATATACAGTGTGTATATATATATATATATATATATATATATATATATATATATATATATATATATATATACATTCACTTCATTTAAACATTAAAATCTCCCATAAAAATCTTCAACTATGACATAAACTTCAACAAACACTAGATTACTGCACCTCAGTCTGTATTCTCTTAGTATTTAATGCCTAACTTTTAACCATTCGACTGATTCACAATCACCGTAAACACTCGACTGATTCAGTCATCCTAAATATATGACTGACTTGTTCTTCCTTAAAAAATCACACTTAGCCTAAACATTGGTAAATACATCAGTAAGCATTGAGTAGACTCACTCCTGGCCAGTATTCTTCATGAAGGGAGTCAGGTTGATGCTAGATGGAAAGGTCACTTCCTCCTGCGTAGTATCTGATCTCTTTCTGGTAGGCCTAGAGGGGAGAAGAAAGGTTACGAAAGGTATCGAGGTTAAGAATGGTGGTGGTGAGGTTGTGTATCGCGGTATTGATGCTAGGAATGGTGGTAGGGAGGTTAGGGATGGTGGTAGTGGAATAGCCAGCATAGGTAAGCCAGTGGTTGCTTAATCCTTAATAACAATCACAGGTGCAGTGGCTTATCGGTGTTGGAATTTCCATCCCATTTTGAAAACAATGGATTAAGACAGTGCTCTTGATGAAGTGTGAGGTGGTGTTTTATTCGTCAGGAAAGAGGACAAGAGTCGCCCGGACACCGTTCTTGTGAGATGACGGTTTATCATCCACTGGTCTACATCAGCTAGGTTCTAAACCCCATTTAAAACACAAAACATTAATTTTGTTTAGGATGACGTGAGGTCAAGAAGAATGAAAACTTCAGCATTGTATCTGAACAATTTATCTAGGTTAGGTAAGGTTCGTCAGGAAACAGGACAAGTGTTTCCTGACGCGGGTCTTAGTCATATGATGACCCGCCACTGAATGGTGGCGGGTCATAATGTCATAATGGTTATAATTATAACTATCAGATTCATAAAATGATATAACCATTGTAATTCATCAATAATCCACAATGAGGAGCTGAGTCTCGACCCCCCCCCCAAGAAAAAAAAACCCCAGCTCGATGAGCAGTTGAGAAAGAGAGGAAGTTTTCGAAAGGCGTTTCGGTCCTTCTGGGATCTAAACGTCTGGTAAATGCTACCCTGGAGAGTGTGAGTTCCTCGTCATGTGATGTCAGCTTACCATGAGAGCTTCACAACGAGGACCTGCGGGAGTTTGATAATGACACGAAAACGGGAACACTGGTGTTGCTTCCCACACTTCCAACACTCCCACAACACCATATGGGGACGGTACTGACGCTCCAGCAGCTCCTGTAGCAGGAAACAACAATTAATTATCTTAGACTAAGGGACGGTACTGACGCTCCATCATCTCCTGTAGCAGGGAACAATAATTCATGTTGGACTAAGGGACGGTACTGACGCCCCAGCAACAGGAAACAACAAACCATCCCATTGAACTATGGAACGGGTGG
Organism: Cherax quadricarinatus; assembly: GCF_038502225.1. Taxonomy (NCBI): domain Eukaryota; kingdom Metazoa; phylum Arthropoda; class Malacostraca; order Decapoda; family Parastacidae; genus Cherax; species Cherax quadricarinatus. The sequence continues at coordinate 59,838,191 of NC_091298.1, forward strand.
GGGTTTGTACCCATGGCGGTTGAATCCTAAAACTCACATTCTAGTTCGTTAACCACTTCGTGGTTTATTTATAATTGTGTTATTACGATTTCGTGAATCATTCTATTAGGTTAAAAAAAAAAAAAAACTAACCAACCTCTGTCAAGTCGAGTTGATGATTTTGACTCTAAATTACATGTAAAGTGTCAAGTGTTATAATCGTCTTTATTCAACTGAAGAATACACAAATAACCCACAAATAGGAGAGACTTTTGATAGTGTTTCAGTCCAACTTGGACCATTAATTATTCACGTGACTAGTTTATGGTCCAAGTCGGAGCGAAACGTCGTCATAAGTCTCTCCTGTGTGTCGGTTATTTGTGTATTGTTCCAGTGACAGTATTGTGGCTTTTTATTCTTTCTCGACTGAAGAAGCCTGCTGGGCAGGCGAAGCGTTTCGACAGTCAGGATAGCTAAATGTTGCGTATGTGTGTTGCCCATGAAACTGAATAACTTGAAGCTTTGACGGAGCGGAACATGATGGGATAAAGCTCAACAAGGGGTGAAATGTCGCTCCAGTGGAAAGCTTGCCCTGCAACTTCCCCCTCAGGGCCAAAATCTAATAAAAAAAACTATTATCTGTGTCAGTGACTCGATGGAATTTCATGAAGCATTGCTAATTTTTCATCCCGTTTCAGTTCGTGCATTTCTGAACGACCTAAGCCACACATTCCTAACTTTACACATATTATAGTTACTTTAAGTTGTTAATTAATAGCAAATAACATTTACTAGTTTATTATTATTATTCTTATTATTGCTATTATTACATTATTATTTGTAGATGAATGGTTCAGAGAACCGACATGTTGATAAATTAGACACATATGCAACTCTTGGGTATCTTTATTGAGGAAACGTTTCGCCACACAGTGGCTTCATCAGTATTAAGATCTTAATACTTAGGAATTCTTCGCTTGCCTAATTCTTGGGCACGACCTACTTCCACATTGAACAAATGTGACACGACCTATGACTGCTGCACCTCTCCTGCCATACGGTTTATAAGCTGCTTCTCCGCTGATATGCCGTATTCTATTCAAGATTGATGGACTGAACACATCGACTCAAGGTTGAGGGACTGATTACCTCATTCTCCTCCTGTTCTTCAAGTTTCTCCTACGTATGGACTGATGAAGCCACTGTGTGGCGAAACGTTTCCTCAATAAAGATACCCAAGAGTTGCATATGTGTCTAATTTATCTACATTATTATTATTATTATTGCGTGTGATAATTAGAGATTTGTGAAGTTCTATACTTTGAACCGAAGAGAAGCCTAGCTCCAATTACTCGGATCACGAGCTCGTCAGAGCCCTGAAGAATTTTAACCTGGAGGAGAATGTGTTAAGACCCACCTGAAGGTGCGAGTCTCCTGCAGGAGGGTTTGGCGAGACGCTGACGGCGCTGAAGGTGTCGGAGCTGGTGCTGAGGATGGTGTTGGTGGCCAGGCAAGTGACGAAGGAGCGATGAATGCCCTGGAAGACCTCGGAGATGACGGTAGAGTCATCAGCCTCCTCATCTTCTGAACTGCTGTTGTTGGATGACTGTTTCTGCAGGAGGAGCACCTAAGTGTATACAGGTTGGTTTATGTTTTAAACTGTTGTAACGTGATTAAGGTTAAGGCTAATTGTTTTTTAAAGACTGTTGAAAAGGTTATTAAGGCTTCATGCCACGTGGTTAAAGTTGGTTAATTGAGTTTTTAAAGCCTATTTACTACACGAGGGTCGTAAAAGTTGCATTTCACTATTGTCACAACCATCCACAACACACACACAAGATGTATACAGTCTTGGTGAATAGCTTAGGTAGTGTATATGTCTCGCGATTATCAGATGTAGGATCGAGACTTCGGCACTCGTCTGCAGAAATCTGTATATTATTATTCTTATTCTGGGGAACTGCTAAACCTGGCCGGGTCATACAGTGCCTGGGAGAACGAGAGGTAGTAAAGCTCGATAAGACGAATTTTTTTGGTTGTATGCCTGAAGTCTTGCACTGGTCTCAGCCCACTACATAGTTAACTTGCATCGTAAGAGACCAACATAAAAGTACAATAAACAGCGACAACTACAACCCCACATGGTACCAATGACTTCACATGGCACCTACGACTCCTCATGGAGCTGAAGATGGCCTCTGTCCTAGAAGGAAACAGGTATCTTTATTTCTTTTCCTTGTGCACGTGGATAGCTTGTACCACGGTCCCACGATGTGTGTTGTGTAAGGTTGTGACGTAATTGTTGCTATTTCAACGACCAAACTTCCTGAAGGCACGACAAGCCGACCTGCGCAGCCCCTATAACCTTCTGAATGATCTATAGCAGCTACGGATCTAGTTTCATCTCGAGAACTCCTTCTTCTGTTCTGGCAGTGTTACTGATATCTGTTGGTACTTGGCTGAGGAGCCTTGGAGAACAGATGCTGGCGTTTCAACCTATAAATGATCTAGGCGAGTAGAAATATAATGCGTGTCTGTCTCGCTTCACCAGACGGAGAATCAAGCCTCCATCATGCCTTGCGCTGAGTGGGTTTAGAGTTTAACATGAATTATATTATTATTCAACTTACAAACAGAAGACGTACTGCAGGTCTCATCTATTCTTGTGTTATTAAAATTAATCCAGTGACGATGTTCCTCATTCCTATTTGAGAGACTCCCGCAGAAGTGGGGAACATCCCACAGGAGTGAGGAACCGCCTGTCTAATTACCTGAAGAAGATCCAGGTGCAGAAGCTGCAGTAGGTCCTCCAACATTCCTTGGGCGTCCTCTTGACTCACATTGTCGAAGGAGGCGTTGTAGGACTCGAGCGTCGCCTGAAGGAGTATAAAGGAATGAAAGGGATATACTTCTGAAAATGAGAGAAATATTTCTCTCTCGGTGTATATGCATTGAAAGATCTCTTCGGTGTCTATATAATGAGAAATAGTCGTTTCTCGGAGTACATATATATACATGTACTGTGATATGCAGTCTAGTTTCTTGGATTATTAGGCTTAAAGCACGAGAGTCGGGCTGCATGTCACCTGTTCACCAGTCATGGACACTTTAATCTCTAAAATAGAGATTAAGGCAAACTTTCAGCGAATGTACACCCCCACTCCCCAAGTTTATATATACACTGCTACTCTCAGAGCACCATACTCGACAAATATCCACAAATCCCTTGCAGTACGCACCATTATAGTGACATGCAAGATTATATTAGATTCGTCAGGAAACAGGTTTATCAGGAAACGGAACAAGTGTTTCCTGACGAGGGTCTTAGTCATATGATGACACGCCGCTGCAACATTTAGTCATCTGACCGAGGCCTTCCGCTGAAGATGAGAAAGGCACAATATAGTGACTGAAACAATATACAAATAACCCAAACATAGGAAAGAGAAGCTTACCATGACGTTTCGGTCCCACTTCGATCCACCCCTTTAAAACTCAAGGTTATAATCGTTATAATCAGTAGCGTACCTACCTTTTTCCGGTCCCTGAAGCTTGAACTGTTATGGCAGCCCCTTCAGAACCCCTTCTTATACAGTAGACCCCAAATTTATAAGCAATATGGAATAAAGTCGCTTCTGCGGCCCTTCCGGAATTATGGGCTTTGTTTAAGTTTTATTATTTTCGTAGAAGATCCGCCCCTGGTTATAATTAACACCTCCATACACAATACGCACCATCATACTGAGGACAGCAGGTTGAACTTTCCTGCCGGAGTTGAGAGTCTCTATCACCCTGACGAAGTCTTCAGTGAGCCTGGCTGCCTCGTCACTCTGCTCCTGCCTGAGGGAGATAGTAAAATTTCTTTATTTTTTATCGTTGTTTTATTGGTATCTTTACTGAACATTATCAGTTTTAATGCCATTATTATTATTATTAGTTACCCAACGTTTGCCTTAAGGGGCACTTAAGTACCCTTGTCTTCTAAAAACGTTCATTTTCCACTATAATCTAACTTGTCCATAATTACTCTAGCATTTGTTTTATCTGTTTCGTAAGGTGAAGTCCAGGATCTTTCTTTAATTCAATTGTGTTGTAGGTCAGAGCAAAGTTCAGACCTCTACAACAAAGTTCAGACCTCTACAACACAATTATCATCAAAGATTTGTTAAGTTATACCATGAGTTAAGGAAAGATCCTGGACTTCATCTTACGAAACAGGCAAAACAAATGTGATAGTAATTATGGACAAGGTAGATTATAGGGGAAAAAAATGAACATATTAGAAAACCGGGGAACTTACGTGCCTTTTAACTTAGTTTCAAGAGTTATGAGGGAGTGAGGTGGGTCATGGTGGCTGGTTAATGAGAACTCACCTGTGTAAGGAATGGGAGAAGAACTGCCTGATTGGTCTAGTATGGTAGAGGCAGTTCACCATGGCTGTTACCATACTCACACACTGAGGAAAAGTTGGCTGATTAACAGTCTCAAAACCTATCGACTAACCTATATATATATATATATATATATATATATATATATATATATATATATATATATATATATATATATATATATATATATATATATAATTTTTTTTTTCAACAAGTCGGCCGTCTCCCACCGAGGCAGGGTGACCCCAAAAAAGAAAGAAAATCCCCAAAAAGAAAATACTTTCAGCATTCAACACTTTCACCACACTCACACATTATCACTGTTTTTGCAGAGGTGCTCAGAATACAAAAGTTTAGAAGCATATACATATAAAGATACACAACATATCCCTCGGGTGAGATATAAGCGACTATTGGCAGAAAGGTGGGCTAGTGCAGAGATGAGTAGTGGGGGGGAGGGGGTTGAAGAGGGTTGGAATAGTTTAAAAAATGCAGCATTAGAATGTGGGGCAGAAGTTTGTGGTTATAGGAGGGTGGGGGCAGGAGGAAAGAGGAGTAATTGGTGGAATGATGAAGTAAAGGGTGTGATAAAAGAGAAAAAGGTAGCTTATGAGAGGTTTTTACAAAGCAGAAGTGTTATAAGAAGAGCAGAGTATATGGAGAGTAAAAGAAAGGTGAAGAGAGTGGTGAGAGAGTGCAAAAGGAGAGCAGATGAGAGAGTGGGAGAGGCACTGTCAAGAAATTTTAATGAAAATAAGAAAAAAATTTGAAGTGAGTTAAACAAGTTAAGAAAGCCTAGGGAAAGTATAAATTAATCAGTTAAAAACAGAGTAGGGGAGTTAGCAGATGGTGAGATGGAGGTATTAGGTAGATGGCGAGAGTATTTTGAGGAACTTTTAAATGTTGAGGAAGAAGGAGAGGTGGTAATTTCATGCACTGGTCAGGGAGGTATACCATCTTTTAGGAGTGAAGAAGAGCAGAATGTAAGTGTGGGGGAGGTACGTGAGGCATTACGTAGAATGAAAGGGGGTAAAGCAGCTGGAACTGATGGGATCATGACAGAAATGTTAAAAGCAGGGGGGGGGATATAGTGTTGGAGTGGTTGGTACTTTTGTTTAATAAATGTATGAAAGAGGGGAAGGTACCTAGGGATTGGCGGATAGCATGTATAGTCCCTTTATATAAAGGGAAAGGGGACAAAAGAGATTGTAAAAATTATAGAGGAATAAGTTTACTGAGTATACCAGGAAAAGTGTATGGTAGGGTTATAATTGAAAGAATTAGAGGTAAGACAGAATGTAGGATTGCGGATGAGCAAGGGGGCTTCAGAGTGGGTAGGGGATGTGTAGATCAAGTGTTTACATTGAAGCATATATGTGAACAGTATTTAGATAAAGGTAGGGAAGTTTTTATTGCATTTATGGATTTAGAAAAGGCATATGATAGAGTGGATAGAGGAACAATGTGGCAGATGTTGCAAGTATATGGAATAGGTGGTAAGTTACTAAATGCTGTTAAGAGTTTTTATGAGGATATTGAGGCTCAGGTTAGGGTGTGTAGAAGAGAGGGAGAATACTTCCCGGTAAAAGTAGGTCTTAGACAGGGATGTGTAATGTCACCATGGTTGTTTAATATATTTATAGATGGGGTTGTAAAGGAAGTAAATGCTAGGGTGTTCGGGAGAGGGGTGGGATTAAATTATGGGGAATCAAATTCAAAATGGGAATTGACACAGTTACTTTTTGCTGATGATACTGTACTTATGGGAGATTCTAAAGAAAAATTGCGAAGGTTAGTGGATGAGTTTGGGAATGTGTGTAAAGGTAGAAAGTTGAAAGTGAACATAGAAAAGAGTAAGGTGATGAGGGTATCAAATGATTTAGATAAAGAAAAATTGGATATCAAATTGGGGTGGAAGAGTATGGAAGAAGTGAATGTTTTCAGATACTTGGGAGTTGACGTGTCGGCGGAAAGATTTATGAAGGATGAGGTTAATCATAGAATTGATGAGGGAAAAAGGTGAGTGGTGCGTTGAGGTATATGTGGAGTAAAAAAACATTATCTATGGAGGCAAAGAAGGGAATGTATGAAAGTATAGTAGTACCAACACTCTTATATGGGTGTGAAGCTTGGGTGGTAAATGCAGCAGCGAGGAGATGGTTGGAGGCAGTGGAGATGTCCTGTTTGAGGGCAATGTGTGGTGTAAATATTATGCAGAAAATTCGGAGTGTGGAAATTAGGAAAAGGTGTGGAGTTAATAAAAGTATTAGTCAGAGGGCAGAAGAGGGGTTGTTGAGGTGGTTTGGTCATTTAGAGAGAATGGATCAAAGTAGAGTGACATGGAAAGCATATAAATCTATAGGGGAAGGAAGGCGGGGTAGGGGTCGTCCTCGAAAGGGTTGGAGAGAGGGGGTAAAGGAGGTTTTGTGGGCGAGGGGCTTGGACTTCCAGCAAGCGTGCGTGAGCGTGTTAGATAGGAGTGAATGGAGACGAATGGTACTTGGGACCTGACGATCTGTTGGAGTGTGAGCAGGGTAATATATATATATATATATATATATATATATATATATATATATATATATATATATATATATGTCGTGCCGAATATGGAGAACTTGCGATCTTGGCTTAAATAGCAACGCTCATCTTGCCATATAGAACAAGTAAAAATTTGTGTATGTAATAATTTCGCCAAAATCATTCTGAACCAAACGAAAAAAATATATATCACAGGGTTTGTTTAGTATTAAATTATTGTAAACAAATCTAAAATATATTTAGTTGGGTAAAGCTAAAATAAATTGCTCTTGTTATAATAAGGTTAGGTAAGTTTTCTAAGATTCTTTTGGAGCAAAATTAAAAATTTTTACATTAACATTAATGAAAAAAATATATCTTTAGACGTATAAGAGAAAATTTTAGAAAGGGCTTAATTTTAAATGAGTTTTTGTTAATTAACCAGTTTTACATATTCGGCACGACATATATATATATATATATATATATATATATATATATATATATACATATATATATATATATATATATATATATATATATATATATATCCTCCGAGGAATTCCCAAAATTAATTTATTGTAGGAATAAAAATTAAGAATATATAACTACAACAAAATTATGCAAGAATAAAAATAAAAACACTGAAATTAACTACATTTGTGATTTACAAATTTAAATTTGTAATTTGTGACCATCATGGTACACTTGTACCATCATGGTACACTTGTACCATCATGGTACACTTGTACCACCATGGTACACTTGTACCACCATGGTACACTTGTACCACCATGGTACACTTGTACCACCATGGTACACTTGTACCACCATGGTACACTTGTACCATCATGGTACACTTGTACCATCATGGTACACTTGTACCATCATGGTACACTTGTACCATCATGGTACACTTGTACCATCATGGTACACTTGTACCACCATGGTACACTTGTACCACCATGGTACACTTGTACCATCATGGTACACTTGTACCACCATGGTACACTTGTACCATCATGGTACACTTGTACCATCATGGTACACTTGTACCATCATGGTACACTTGTACCATCATGGTACACTTGTACCATCATGGTACACTTGTACCATCATGGTACACTTGTACCACCATGGTACACTTGTACCATCATGGTACACTTGTACCACCATGGTACACTTGTACCATCATGGTACACTTGTACCATCATGGTACACTTGTACCATCATGGTACACTTGTACCATCATGGTACACTTGTACCACCATGGTACACTTGTACCATCATGGTACACTTGTACCATCATGGTACACTTGTACCACCATGGTACACTTGTACCATCATGGTACACTTGTACCACCATGGTACACTTGTACCACCGTGGTACACTTGTACCATCATGGTACACTTGTACCCTCATGGTACACTTGTGCCATCATGGTACACTTGTACCATCATGGTACACTTGTACCATCATGGTACACTTGTGCCATCATGGTACACTTGTACCACCATGGTACACTTGTACCATCATGGTACACTTGTACCACCATGGTACACTTGTACCATCATGGTACACTTGTACCACCATGGTACACTTGTACCATCATGGTACACTTGTACCACCATGGTACGCTTGTACCATCATGGTACACTTGTACCATCATGGTACACTTGTACCATCATGGTACACTTGTACCATCATGGTACACTTGTACCACCATGGTACACTTGTACCACCATGGTACACTTGTACCACCATGGTACATTTGTACCACCATGGTGCGCTTGTACCATCATGGTGCGCTTGTACCATCATGGTACGCTTGTACCATCATGGTACGTTTGTACCATCATGGTACACTTGTTCCATCATGGTACACTTGTACCATCATGGTACGCTTGTACCATCATGGTACACTTGTATCATGGTACACTTGTACCATCATGGTACGCTTGTACCATCATGGTACGCTTGTACCATCATGGTACGCTTGTACCATCATGGTACGCTTGTACCATCATGGTACACTTGTACCATCATGGTACACTTGTACCATCATGGTACACTTGTACCACCATGGTACACTTGTACCACCATGGTACACTTGTACCATCATGGTACACTTGTGCCATCATGGTACACTTGTACCACCATGGTACACTTGTACCACCATGGTACACTTGTACCACCATGGTACACTTGTACCACCATCGTACACTTGTACCACCATGGTACACTTGTACCATCATGGTACACTTGTACCATCATGGTACACTTGTACCATCATGGTACACTTGTACCATCATGGTACACTTGTACCATCATGGTACACTTGTACCACCATGGTACACTTGTACCATCATGGTACACTTGTACCATCATGGTACACTTGTACCATCATGGTACACTTGTACCATCATGGTACACTTGTACCATCATGGTACACTTGTACCATCATGGTACACTTGTACCATCATGGTACACTTGTACCACCATGGTACACTTGTACCATCATGGTACACTTGTACCACCATGGTACACTTGTACCATCATGGTACACTTGTACCATCATGGTACACTTGTACCATCATGGTACACTTGTACCACCATGGTACACTTGTACCATCATGGTACACTTGTACCATCATGGTACACTTGTACCACCATGGTACACTTGTACCATCATGGTACACTTGTACCACCATGGTACACTTGTACCACCATGGTACACTTGTACCACCGTGGTACACTTGTACCATCATGGTACACTTGTACCATCATGGTACACTTGTGCCATCATGGTACACTTGTACCACCATGGTACACTTGTACCATCATGGTACACTTGTACCACCATGGTACACTTGTACCATCATGGTACACTTGTACCACCATGGTACACTTGTACCATCATGGTACACTTGTACCACCATGGTACGCTTGTACCATCATGGTACACTTGTACCATCATGGTACACTTGTACCATCATGGTACACTTGTACCATCATGGTACACTTGTACCACCATTGTACACTTGTACCACCATGGTACACTTGTACCACCATGGTACATTTGTACCACCATGGTGCGCTTGTACCATCATGGTGCGCTTGTACCATCATGGTACGCTTGTACCATCATGGTACGTTTGTACCATCATGGTACACTTGTACCATCATGGTACACTTGTACCATCATGGTACGCTTGTACCATCATGGTACACTTGTATCATGGTACACTTGTACCATCATGGTACGCTTGTACCATCATGGTACGCTTGTACCATCATGGTACGCTTGTACCATCATGGTACACTTGTACCATCATGGTACACTTGTACCATCATGGTACACTTGTACCACCATGGTACACTTGTACCACCATGGTACACTTGTACCATCATGGTACACTTGTGCCATCATGGTACACTTGTACCACCATGGTACACTTGTACCACCATGGTACACTTGTACCACCATCGTACACTTGTACCACCATGGTACACTTGTACCATCATGGTACACTTGTACCATCATGGTACACTTGTACCACCATGGTACACTTGTACCACCATGGTACACTTGTACCACCATGGTACACTTGTACCATCATGGTACACTTGTACCACCATGGTACACTTGTACCACCATGGTACACTTGTACCATCATGGTACACTTGTGCCATCATGGTACACTTGTACCACCATGGTACACTTGTACCACCATGGTACACTTGTACCACCATGGTACACTTGTACCACCATCGTACACTTGTACCACCATGGTACACTTGTACCATCATGGTACACTTGTACCATCATGGTACACTTGTACCACCATGGTACACTTGTACCATCATGGTACACTTGTACCACCATGGTACACTTGTACCATCATGGTACACTTGTACCACCATGGTACACTTGTACCACCATGGTACACTTGTACCATCATGGTACACTTGTACCACCATGGTACACTTGTACCACCATGGTACACTTGTACCACCATGGTACACTTGTGCCACCATGGTACACTTGTACCATCATGGTACACTTGTACCACCATAGTACACTTGTGCCATCATGGTACACTTGTACCCCCATGGTACACTTCTACCACCATGGTACACTTGTACCATCATGGTACACTTGTACCATCATGGTACACTTGTACCATCATGGTACACTTGTACCACCATGGTACACTTGTACCATCATGGTACACTTGTACCATCATGTTATACTTGTACCATCATGGTACACTTGTACCACCATGGTACACTTGTACCATCATGGTACACTTGTACCATCATGTTATACTTGTACCATCATGGTACACTTGTACCACCATGGTACACTTGTACCATCATGGTACACTTGTACCACCATGGTACAAGTGTACCATCATGGTACACTTGTACCACCATGGTACAAGTGTACCATCATGGTACACTTGTATCATCAAGGTACACTTGTACCACCATGGTACAAGTGTACCATCATGGTACACTTGTACCACCATGGTACAAGTGTACCATCATGGTACACTTGTACCATCATGGTACACTTGTACCACCATGGTACACTTGTGCCATCATGGTACACTTGTACCCCCATGGTACACTTGTACCACCATGGTACACTTGTACCATCATGGTACACTTGTACCATCATGGTACACTTGTACCACCATGGTACACTTGTACCATCATGGTACACTTGTACCATCATGTTATACTTGTACCATCATGGTACACTTGTACCACCATGGTACACTTGTACCATCATGGTACACTTGTACCATCATGTTATACTTGTACCATCATGGTACACTTGTACCCCCATGGTACACTTGTACCACCATGGTACACTTGTGCCATCATGGTACACTTGTACCATCATGGTACACTTGTACCATCATGGTACACTTGTACCACCATGGTACACTTGTACCATCATGGTACACTTGTACCATCATGTTATACTTGTACCATCATGGTACACTTGTACCACCATGGTACACTTGTACCATCATGGTACACTTGTACCATCATGTTATACTTGTACCATCATGGTACACTTGTACCACCATGGTACACTTGCACCATCATGGTACACTTGTACCATCATGGTACACTTGTACCACCATGGTACAAGTGTACCATCATGGTACACTTGTACCACCATGGTACAAGTGTACCATCATGGTACACTTGTATCATCAAGGTACACTTGTACCACCATGGTACAAGTGTACCATCATGGTACACTTGTACCACCATGGTACAAGTGTACCATCATGGTACACTTGTACCATCATGGTACACTTGTACCACCATGGTACAAGTGTACCATCATGGTACACTTGTACCATCATGGTACACTTGTACCATCATGGTACACTTGTATCATCAAGGTACACTTGTACCACCATGGTACAAGTGTACCACCATGGTACAAGTGTACCACCATGGTACACTTGTACCACCATGGTACACTTGTACCACCATGGTACACTTGTACCACCATGGTACACTTGTACCACCATGGTACAAGTGTACCACCATGGTACACTTGTACCACCATGGTACACTTGTACCACCTACCTGTTCATGAGTTAGAGCCACAGATGTGTTTTGTTCCAGTGGGTCTTTGTTCAGTTGTTCTTGTTCATTCAAGTGTTCTTGTCTGTGCAGCTGTTCTTGTTCGAGAAACTGTTCTTGTTCATAAAGCTGTTCTTGTACAATCACCTGTTTCCGTTCTTCATACTGTTCTCGTTCTTTAACCTGTTCTTGTTCTTCATACTGTTCTCGTTCTTTAACCTGTTCTTGTTCTTCATACTGTTCTCGTTCTTTAACCTGTTCTTGTTCTTCATACTGTTCTCGTTCTTTAACCTGTTCTCGTTCTTCATACTGTTCTCGTTCTTTAACCTGTTCTTGTTCTTCATACTGTTCTCGTTCTTTAACCTGTTCTTGTTCTTCATACTGTTCTTGTTCTTCAAAATGTTCCTGTTCTTCATGCTGTTCTTGTTCTTCAAAGTGCTCATGTTCCTTAAACTGTTCTTGTTCAAACTGTTCTTCATAATGTCCTTGTTCTTTAAACTGTTCATGTTCATACTGTTCTTTAAACTGATAATCTTCATACTGTTCTTGTTCTTCAAACTGTTCAAAATCTTCATACTGTTCTTGTTCTTCAGACTGTTCAAAATCTTTATACTGTTCTTGTTCTTCAAACTGTTCAAAATCTTCATACTGTTCTTGTTCTTCAAACTGTTCAAAATCTTCATTCTGTTCTTGTTCTTCAAACTGTTCAAAATCTTCATACTGTTCTTGTTCTTCAAAGTGCTCATGTTCCTTAAACTGTTCTTGTTCATTCAGTTGTTCATATTTGTATATTTGTTCTTTATTTACCTCGTGCGTATTGAACTTTCTTTGTACAGTTGCACTTTCTCGTAAGTTCTGTTCTGTTCGCAATCGTTCTTCTAAAAGCAAATGTTCTTGTCTCTTCAACTGTTCTGGATTGACTGGCTGTTCTTCATGCAAATGTTCTGCGTGTAGCTGTCTGGGTGTGTTCAGTGGTTCCCGGCTGCGTGTGTGTTCTTCAGCGTTCACACGTTCATGCAGCTGCACCTCCTCCTGCACATGTTCTTCTAACACATGTCTTAAATTGGAGCTCGACTCACCTTGTTCTGTAGATGTTCTGTACATCTGTCAGTGAATAATTTTATTTATTATTATTATTATTATTATTATTATTATTATTATTATTATTATTATTATTATTATTATTATTATTATTATTATTTTTATTATTATTATTATTTATTATTATTATTATTATTATTATTATTATTATTATTATTATTATTATTATTATAAGTAATATTTATATTATACTATTATTATATTATTATTTATATTATTATTATTGTTATTATTATTATTATTAATTTTTATTGTGTCAGACACCTGCTGTCGTTCAATAGGCTTGTAAGTATTATGAACACCTGCCTGTATCAACAGCTGTTCAATATTGCAGATCTTGAGGGGTCTGCTCTCTGAGGTGTAGTTGTAAATCTTGAGTGACAAGAGTCTCAGCGGCCACCAGCCAAGCAGCCACCACATCTATCGGGAAACATGTGTGAGAAGCGTTATACCCGTGTGCTGGATGCTCAGGAGTGATGAAGGCTTGATACTCCGTCCTCTGGAGGAGAATCCAGCCTCTACCACTCCTGAAAGTGGTATTTTGGTGAAGGTATGACTACCAAATCCAGTGAAAAGCAGGGGTGCAGTGGTCACAATAAGGGAACACTGTATCAACATCCGTGGCCTCAGATTATTCAACATCTTACCAGAAGATGTCAGAAACATTTTTGGGCCAAGTGTAGAAGTCTTCAAGAGGAAACCGGACATCTTCACCAGGTGCCAGATCAGCCAGGCTGTGATAGATATGTGTAGCAGCGGGCCGCCACTAGCAACAGCCTGGTTGACCAGGCTAGCACCAGATAAGCCTGGCCCATGGCCGGGCTCCGTGAGCAGAAAAATTCTCGGAACTCATCAAAGGTAAAGGCATATACCACTACCCATCACTCACCATCAAACTACCATATCTGGTGGCACTGAGAGCCAGGAAGGCCGCCAGATCGGTCTTATCTCTGGCCTGGGCACACTGATGGGGCCTGACACCGTCACAGCTCCTGCGGGAGTTCTTCAGACCTTGCTGTACCAGCCACCTGGACGTCGCAGCCGTCCCATTGGCGGCGCTGTAGTGCAGGAGAGAAGACCCCCGTACGTCCCGACGGTGTAAGACCTCAGGATCGTGGCGGCCCAGTTCCTGCAGGACGGTAGTGTGGCCCAGGGCGGCGGCCAGCTGAGCTGCAGTCCAGCCTGCAGGTGGAAGGTCAGAATGTTGAACTAAGGTCAGGAGACACTGGTTGTCGTTCACTTAGTAGGTGGAATGGAGGTTAGATTGCTGAACTAAGGTCAGGAGACTGGTTGCCGTCGACCTAGTAAGTTTATTTAGGACAGGTATACATAAGCACAATTATTATACACAGAGCAAATTACCTAGGATAAGCCCCCCAAAAAGTCAGACTGACTAGTAGATAGAATGGCGGGTATACTGCTAAAACTAAAGTTAGGAAGCACTGGTTGAAGTCCGCTTCTTAAGAAAGGTACTAGAAGCATGTACGCAGGGGGCGTTTTGTGGTGTATGCAGTGTGTGGAACAAGGATTAGGAACGCTGAGCTGGAGTCAGGAGAGGCAGAAGTTGCTGACCATACTGTAGGAGAGGACAAGATTACAATGTTGTGCTCGAAGTATTTGTTACCCTTCACCCTGACGGGGCTCGTGATAGATGGAATAATCTATTGGGTAACTTTGGCTTGTTCGTAGTGCAGATGGATCGAAAACTAGGATCCTGAACTAAGCTCAGGAGTCACTAGGTGGCACCCACACTGCAGAGGAATTAAGAGAATGATGGGAAGTTGTGGTCTTAGTTCATCATTCTCATTATCGTTCTCACCATCACTCCTGTATCAGGGAGAAATGATGGTGGGAATGCTGTACTGAACGACGGTTCATGCCATTCATCCTACATGGGTTGTAAAAATATTGATCAATATGACGTCTATATTAAAAGAAAAAGAATTTGCTAACGAAAAAAAATAACCATTAAAGATTTACTATCAACGTTGCTACTCGCATGTTAGAAAATAATGGGGCCTAAATAATACCAAAATCTGTTCAGTAAAATATTAGGTTTGTACACACATATAAAACAAGATTTAGAGCCTAGAAATCACTAGAATTATAGTCATTATCCTGTATTATCTTTCTACTTAGAAATGAGTTTGAATTAACACACAAAATCATTTCTAGACTAACTTTTCAAAGGGAAGATTTTTTCTTTGGTTGCAAAGTAATTCTATTTTTATGATTTACTTTGATGACCATTTTAAAGGGAATGTCTAAATATTTCGTATGACAAAGAAACGACGTTTCTCTCTTACCCTGACGGTCTGTGATGGTGTGGTCAGCTTGGCACTCCAGTAGAGCTGCCACTGCCTCCGCCTGGCACTCCCTCGTAGCAATGTGTAGCGCAGTGTCCCCTGGATAAACAACACGGAATTAACAGCATTCTCACCCCCCTCATCACTGCATAACCCTTTCAAAAGTGTCTTCAAACATGTATATAAAACAGACGCAAACAGGCGATCTTAACAATGCAGAAAAAGCCACATGAGGATGGAAATATTTATCTCTAGATCTTTCGCACTCTCGTGCGTCGTCAGGAGCTATGTAATGTTGCAAGACGGCAACATATAGGAGAGAAAGTTCTCTGAGGCAAGGCAGAAGGTATCATTGTTAACCCACGTCACAGAGTGATATGAGAGGTGACTGAAGACTTACCATAGTAGTCTGTGGTGTTTGGATTGACACCTGTACAGGTGATCAGGTGTCTGACCACCCTGGGACGACCCACCTGGGAGGCCAGGTGGACTGACACGCCACCTGTGGGTATATGTGTATATAGTTCAGTATATAGGCTGAGAGTTCTTATCCTACCTAAGTTCATGGACATAGCTATCTTTCGTTCCCAGTATGTAAATATCACTTAGTATGGTGCAGCACACTGCTGGTGTTCCCACAATGTAACTATCACATAGTGTAGTGTAGCAGCACAATGTTGGTGTTCCCACAATGTAACTATCACATAGTGTAATGTAGCAGCACAATGTTGGTGTTCCCACAATGTAACTATCACATAGTGTAATGTAGCAGCACAATGTTGGTGTTCCCACAATGTAACTATCACATAGTGTAATGTAGCAGCACAATGTTGGTGTTCCCACAATGTAACTATCACATAGTGTAGTGTAGCAGCACAATGTTGGTGTTCCCACAATATAACTATTACATAGTGTAATGTAGCAGCACAATGTTGGTGTTCCCACAATGTAACTATCACATAGTGTAGTGTAGCAGCACAATGTTGGTGTTCCCACAATGTAACTATAACATAGTGTAGTGTAGCAGCACAATGTTGATGTTCCCACAATATAACTATTACATAGTGTAGTGTAGCAGCACAATGTTGATGTTCCCACAATATAACTATTACATAGTGTAGTGTAGCAGCACAATGTTGATGTTCCCACAATGTAACTATCACATAATTTAGCAACACACTGCTGGTGTTCCCAGTGTAAATATCACATAGTGTAGCAGTACACTGCAGTTGTTCCCACAATGTAACTCACACAGTGTAGCAGTACACTGCTGGTGTTCCCACAATGTAACTCACACAGTGTAGCAGTACACTGCTGGTGTTCCCACAATGTAACTCACACAGTGTAGCAGTACACTGCTGGTGTTCCCACAATGTAACTCACACAGTGTAGCAGTACACTGCTGATGTTCCCACAATGTAACTCACAAAGTGTAGCAGTACACTGCTGGTGTTCTCACAATGTAACTCACACAGTGTAGCAGTACACTGCTGGTGTTCCCACAGTGTAACTCACACAGTGTAGCAGTACACTGCTGGTGTTCTCACAATGTAACTCACACAGTGTAGCAGTACACTGCTGGTGTTCTCACAATTTAACTCACACAGTGTAGCAGTACACTGCTGGTGTTCCCACAGTGTAACTCACACAGTGTAGCAGTACACTGCTGGTGTTCTCACAATGTAACTCACACAGTGTAGCAGTGCACTGCTGGTGTTCCCACAGTGTAACTCACACAGTGTAGCAGTACACTGCTGGTGTTCCCACAATGCAACTCACACAGTGTAGTGTAGCAGTATACTGCTGGTGCATCAAAGTTCTCTGAAAAGAAAATTTCTGACCATTGTCACTGAGCAAGACGTCCTCAGCTAACTCCGGGTCCTCCTCCAGGAGCTGCTGCAGCGTCGGCAGGTCATCCAGCAGGATGGTTGAACGTACCTGAGGCCAGTACAATTATTAGGTTGGGTTTGGTTAGGTCAAGTTTGTCAGGAAACATCACATGGCTGTGACCCAAAGTGGGTCACAGTCATGTGATGACCCACAGCTGGAACTTTTGGTCATCTGACCGACACCTTCCACTTGTTAGTATATGCGATGACAATGGACGATATGTGAGGGAAATAATGCTTGTCGTAATAAAATACTAGGACGAGCAGTAACGTGAATTTATTAAATATTAAAAATAAGCCCCAAATATTTTTACCTTTTCTAGCCTCATCCGTCGAATTTCCAAAATAGCGGAAATCCTCCTGGTTTCTATCTCTTCGTTTTCTTCCTCTTCATCGTTTTCTATCTCCTTCCCAGCTTTCATCTCGTTATCTATTTCCTCCTTGTTTTCTAGCAGATCGTGTTCTAACTCATTTTTTCTATTTTCTAACTTCATCTCTGTTGATCTATTAATTTCCTCCTGAAAAGATAATCATATATATATATATATATATATATATATATATATATATATATATATATATATATATATATATATATATAGTATAAATATGTCGTGCCGAATATGTAAAACTGGTCAATTAGCAAGAACTCATTTAAAATTAAGTCCTTTCTAAAATGTTCTCTTATACGTTTAAAGATAGATTTTTTTCATTAATGTTAATGTAAAAATTTATAATTTTGCTCCAAAAGAATCTTAGAAAACTTACCTAACCTTATTATAACAAGAACAATTTATTTTAGCCTAACCCAACTAAATATATTTTAGATTTGTTTACAATAATTTAATACTAAACAAACACAGTGAAATATATTTTTTTCGTTAGGTTCAGAATGATTTTGGCGAAATTATTGCATACACAAATTTTCGCTTGACCTATATGGCAAGATGAGCGTTGCTATTTAAGCCTAGATCGCAAGTTCTCCATATTCGGCACGACATACATATAATGTGTGTGTGTGTGTGTGTGTGTGTGTGTGTGTGTGTGTGTGTGTGTGTGTGTGTGTGTGTGTGTGTGTGTGTGTGTGTGTGTGTGTGTGTGTGTACTCACCTATTTGTACTCACCTATTTGTGGTTACAGGGGTCGAGTCCTAGCTCCTGGCCCCGCCTCTTCACCGGTTGCTACTAGGCCCTCTCTCTCCCCGCTCCATGAGCTTTATCAAACCTCGTCTTAAAACTGTGTATGGTTCCTGCCTCCACTACGTCATTTTCTAGGCTATTCCACTGCCTTACAACTCTATGACTGAAGAAATACTTCCTACTATCTCTCTGACTCATTTGTGTCTTCAACTTCCAATTGTGGCCTCTTGTTTCTGTGTCCCCTCCCTGGAACATCCTGTCTTTGTCCACCTTGTCTATTCCACGCAGTATTTTATATGTCGTTATCATGTCTCCCCTGACCCTCCTGTCCTCCAGTGTGGTCAGGCCGATTTCCCTTAATCTTTCCTCATAGGACATTCCCCTTAGCTCTGGAACTAACCTTGTCGCAAACCTTTGTACTTTCTCTAGTTTCTTGACGTGCTTTATCAAGTGCGGGTTCCAAACAGGTGCTGCATACTCCAGTATGGGCCTGACATACACGGTGTACAGTGTCTTGAATGATTCCTTACTAAGGTATCGGAATGCTGTTCTCAGGTTTGCCAGGCGCCCATATGCTGCAGCAGTTATCTGATTGATGTGTGCTTCCGGAGACATGCTCGGTGTTATACTCACCCCAAGATCTTTCTCCTTGAGTGAGGTTTGCAGTCTTTGGCCACCTAGCCTATACTCTGTCTGTGGTCTTCTGTGCCCCTCCCCCATCTTCATGACTTTGCATTTGGCAGGATTAAATTCGAGAAGCCATTTGCTGGACCAGGTGTCCAGTCTGTCCAGGTCTCTTTGAAGTCCTGCCTGGTCCTCATCAGATTTAATTCTCCTCATTAACTTCACATCATCTGCAAACAGGGACACTTCTGAGTCTAACCCTTCCGTCATGTCGTTCACATATACCAAAAATAGCACTGGTCCTAGGACCGACCCCTGTGGGACCCCGCTCGTCACAGGTGCCCACTGTGATACATCATTACGTACCATGACTCGTTGTTGCCTCCCTGTCAGGTATTCTCTGATCCATTGCAGTGCCCTTCCTGTTATATGCACCTGATGCTCTAGCTTCTGCACTAATCTCTTGTGAGGAACTGTGTCAAAGGCCTTCTTGCAGTCCAAGAAGATGCAATCAACCCACCCCTCTCTCTCTTGTCTTACTTCTGTTATTTTATCATAAAACTCCAGAAGGTTTGTGACACAGGATTTGCCTTCCGTGAATCTGTGCTGGTTGGCATTTATACTCCTGTTCCGTTCCAGGTGCTCCACCACTCTCCTCCTGATAATCTTCTCCATAATTTTGCATACTATACACGTCAATGACACAGGTCTATAGTTTAGTGCCTCTTTTCTGTCTCCTTTTTTAAAAATGGGAACTACATTTGCCGTCTTCCATACCTCAGGTAGTTGCCCAGTTTCCAGGGATGTGTTGAAGATTGTGGTATGTGGCACACACAACATATCTGCTCCCTCTCTAAGGACCCACGGGGAGATGTTGTCTGGTCCCATTGCCTTTGAGGTATCGATGTCCCTTAGCAGTTTCTTCACCTCCTCCTCATCTGTATGTATGTAGTCCAACACTTGTTGGTGTATTCCTTGCTGGTGTCCCCATCTGATCTGTCCCCCAAGAGTCCTTCCTGTCTCTACTGTAAATACTTCCTTAAATCTCGTGTTGAGCTCCTCACATACCTCTTGATCGTTTCTTGTGAGTTCTCCACCTTCTTTCCTCAGCCTTATCACCTGGTCCTTGACTGTTGTCTTCCTCCTAATGTGGCTATACAGCAGTTTCGGGTCAGATTTGACTTTCGATGCTATGTCGTTTTCATACTGTCGCTGGGCCTCCCTCCT
This sequence comes from Cherax quadricarinatus, assembly GCF_038502225.1. Classification (NCBI taxonomy): domain Eukaryota; kingdom Metazoa; phylum Arthropoda; class Malacostraca; order Decapoda; family Parastacidae; genus Cherax; species Cherax quadricarinatus. The sequence goes on from NC_091298.1 coordinate 59,858,981, forward strand.
TATCTGTGCATACTCGTTTCTGGCTCTTCTACTAATCTCCTTGTTTTCCTGGGTCCTATGCCTCCTGTACCTTTTCCATTCTCTGTTGCACTTAGTTTTTGCCTCCCTACACCTTCGGGTAAACCAAGGACTCGTTTTGGTCTTCCTATTATTTCCGTTTCCCTTGGGAACAAAACTTTCCTCTGCCTCCTTGCACTTTGTTGCCACATATTCCATCATCTCGTTTACTGATTTTCCTACCATTTCTCTGTCCCACTGAACCTCCTGCAGGAAGTTTCTCATACCTGTGTAGTCCCCCCTTTTATAGTTTGGCCTGTCCCCTTCAGTTCCTGTTACCTTCTCCACTTGTAACTCTACTATATAGTCAAAACTCAGAACCACATGATCGCTAGCTCCAAGGGGCCTCTCATAAGTGATGTCCTCAATGTCTGAACTGCTCAGGGTGAACACAAGATCCAGTCTTGCTGGCTCATCCTCCCCTCTCTCTCTGGTTGTGTCCCTGACATGTTGATGCATGAGGTTTTCAAGTACCACATCCATCATCTTGGCTCTCCATGTTTCGGGACCCCCATGTGGCTCCAGGTTTTCCCAGTCGATCTCCCTGTGGTTGAAATCGCCCATTACCAGTAACTTTGCTCTGCTCGAGTGAGCTCTTCTTGCCACCTCAGCCAGTGTGTCCACCATCACCCTGTTGTTTTCTTCGTACTCCTCTCTTGGCCTCCTGCAGTTCTGTGGTGGGTTATACATCACTCCAATGACTACTTTATGTTCTCCGGACTGAATTGTACATACAATGTAGTCTCTTTCTCCAATCATGTCCATGCCTTCCATTTCCTCAAATCCCCATCGGTGTTTTATGAGCAGTGCAACCCCTCCTCCCCCTCTACTCCTTCTATCTTTCCTCAGGATCTGATATCCTGTTGGGAAGATTGTGTCTGTTATTGTCTCAGTGAGTTTTGTTTCTGTGACTGCTATGATGTCTGGGGATTTTTCACTGATTCTTTCATTCCACTCCTCATGTTTATTCATTATTCCATCCGCGTTTGTGTACCAAACCTTTAGTTTCTTTTCTATCATTGTGGTCATGCAAGAATATTGGGGTTGGGGGAGCGAGAGCCTTGGTGGGGGCCTATATGGGGCTGTGGTGTAGGTGGGGTTTGTATTGATGGGGGTGGGGTCAGAATGCCCATAAGGGACAGCTGTTGGGGTGAGGTTTGTGATATGGGGATTGGTGGCAGAGGGAACAGTGAGTGGGTTGTAGTATAGGTTGCTCAGTTGCGTTGGGAATGTCGCGGGTGGAGTCTTTTGGTGGGAGATTCTGTGGGGTGTGTTTGCCCTTCCTCCTGTGTCTGGGTCCTGCTCATTTTCATTGCTTCTCGTTCCTCCTTGCGTCTCTGTACCCTCTCTTTCAGTGTAGTCCTTTCTTCTTGTGTTCTGTCGCGGTCGAGGTATACTCTCTGGTACCCCTCTTTGTCCCTCAGTCTTGCTTTCTCTTGCAGAATCCTGGTTCGAACTGATTCTTCCTTGAAAGTTACTCTGACAGGCCGTATCCTTCCACTCGCAAACCACCCAATTCTCTGAAAATTTGTCACCTGGGTCATATTGCCCTCCCCTATTGTTTTCATGATGCCTTCAATCATTTTTTTCTCCTCCTGTTTTATTTCTTCAAAGTTGGCCCCCTTGGCTTCTTGGAGCCCGTACACAAAAACTGACCTCGCCCTTTCCTCCTCCCACTGAGTCTCCATCTGCGTCCTCTGAGGCATTTTATTTTCTTCCATTGACATGTTCTTGCCTTCAGTCCCTGTCATATCTGAAACTTCTATTCTCAGTGGACTGTCTTTCCTGACCAGCTGTCCCTTGCTACTGCAGTTGGCTGTTAGAATCTCTGCATATAGCATACCTTCATTGTCTTCGGACCTGTCGTTTGATCTTAGTGTGCTCGTCGTCTTTTCCCTGGCCCCACGTGGGTCTGATAGGGCCTTCATGTTCGGCATGTCTCCGTTGTTGCTTACCATCCCCTTGTCTGCGCCTGACTTTGAATTTCCTGATGTCACACCTGAATTGTCATTTGTCTCTCTAATCTGTTTCAGGCTTTGCAGTTTCTCTTCTAAGCACTGTATCCTAGCTTCTGCTGCTAAGACCTGTACTTCCCACTTCCTGCACTCTTCAGCTATCCGCTCCTCCATTTTCTTACCAAGCTCTACTATCTTCCTTCCCCACTCTTCCTCCCTTTTTTGGAGCTCTAGCTCCCAGTCTTTCCTCCCTGGTTCGTCCACCAGATCTCTGGGTTTCCGTCCTCTAAGGCCACCCATTTTTTTTTTTTTTTTTTTTTACTTTTTATTACCACAGACAGAAGGCTAGAGGAGGGAGAGGGTGTGGGGGAGAGAGAGAGAGGGTAGAAAGAGGGAGAGAGAGGAGAGAGAAAGGGTAGAAAGAGGGAGAGAGAGGAGAGAGTATGGGGGTGAGGGATAAGACCAAGGGGGAGGGAGAGAAATGTGAGGGGGGAGAGAAAGGGTAGAGAGAGGGAGAAAGAGAGGGAGAGGGAGAGGGAGAGAAAGAGAGAGAGGGAGAAAGGAGGGAAGAAGGCTATGAGAGAGAGAAACGCGAGGGAGGGAAAAGGTAAGAGGTCTGTGGGGGAGGCAGTCAAATTCCAAGGATCAGCTGTGTGTACTCACCTAGTTGTGGTTTCGGGGTCGAGACCCAGCTCCTGGCCCCGAGTGTGTATGTGTGTGCGCGCGTGTGTGTGTGTGTGAGCACGTCAGTTGTTTATATGTCCCAGAAATACAATTCACTTCTGTGTATCCGTAATACTAATGAGATACCACTAACACTGAGAGTAGTTCTAATAATTATAATACTAGCATGTGTTAACAAGTCATTCTTTCACCCAGTTATGTACTACCTTTTACTACATGTGTAGAGGAGGGAGAGGGTGTGGGGGAGAGAGAGAAAGGGTAGAAAGAGGGAGAGAGAGGAGAGAGAAAGGGTAGAAAGAGGGAGAGAGAGGAGAGAGTATGGGGGTGAGGGATAAGACCAAGGGGGAGAGAGAGAAATGTGAGGGGGAGAGAAAGGGTAGAGAGAGGGAGAAAGAGAGGGAGAGGGAGAGAAAGAGAGAGAGAGGGAGAAAGGAGGGAAAGAGGGTATTGAGAGGGAGAAACGCGAGGGAGGGGAAAGGTAAGAGGTCTGTGGGGGAGGCGGTCAAATTCCAAGGATCAGCTGTGTGTACTCACCTAGTTGTGGTTTCAGGGGTCGAGACCCAGCTCCTGGCCCCGAGTGTGTATGTGTGTGCGCGCGTGTGTGTGTGTGTGAGCACGTCAGTTGTTTACATGTCCCAGAAATACAATTCACTTCTGTGTATCCGTAATACTAATGAGATACCATTAACACTGTAAGTAGTTCTAATAATTATAATACTAGCGTGTGTTAACAAGTCATTCTTTCACCTAGTTATGTACTACCTTTTACTACATGTGTACCCAGTACTTGCTTCTCAGATTGTACTGTCTTTGTGTCCTAGACCATTATCTCTCGAAACTGTTGTCAGGGCTGTAGTCCCATTAGCCACGACTTAATCCTCCTGTTTAATCCTTACCCCTACAAAGTTTATCTTCCTACTACTGCTAGGTGTTGTGTGTAATGATAATCGCTCTGGAGCAGGGTTTAGATATCGAGTTACCAGTGACCGCTGGGCCGGCTCTATCACTCAGACTTCCCGCCAACCACAAAACAGGTGATTTGTACGTTACTGGTCAGAGGGGACGTCCATCCAGATGCCTGATGTACGATGCTCACTGTACGATGCTTGCTGTACGATGACTCGTGCACCTCGCCCTTCCGCCGCTGGCTTCTTCGCTATTCTTATCTCGTTGCCCTTTTGAGTCCTCATTTACCACACTTATCACTTGTATACTGCTACTTTTATAATTTACACTTCACTTTGGGTAAGTACACTACTTATTTGTGATGACACCCAGCCTGTTATGGCGGCGCTACTCCCTCAGGCCTACTGCTGCCACCACCTCTGCTTATATATATTTATGTATATGTATGTATATATATATATATATATATATATATATATATATATATATATATATATATATATATATATATCCCCTTTCTGGCTAGCTTGTTCACTCTGTGTGCTACATCACATTTTGTCGTTAGCCACCCTCTCTTAATTCTATTTGGTCTTTTCTCTTTAGTCACTCGATTTGTACTTTGTATATGTGTAACAATGTGGCAACAGGTGCCAACTAGGCCTCAACGACTGGCGCTTTGAAATTTTCTTGTATAATTTCAGGCTTTCTCTCGCCTTCACTTTATTTATGTTTGCTAATACACTGGTTATCACTTTATGCCTCTCTTAATTCTATTTGGTCTTTTCTCTTTAGTCACTCGATTTGTACTTTGTATATGTGTAACAATGTGGCAACAGGTGCCAACTAGGCCTCAACGACTGGCGCTTTGAAATTTTGTTGTATAATTTCAGGCTTTCTCTCGCCTTCACTTTATTTATGTTTGCTAATACACTGGTTATCACTTTATGTGTGTGTGTGTGTGTGTGTGTGTGTGTGTGTGTGTATTCACATCGACACCATGCCCAGCCCTTTTATGGCAGGGTAGGTGCCTGTCCCAGAGCTTGCATCTCACAAGACTGTCATTCCCATTAGCCCCCTTGGGGCGGGGATGGCAGACCAGAGAGGTCTAGCTTCTCCCTACGAGCCCCGTGAGGGCGGGGAATGTGGCTAGGCCTGGGGACAGTTGGTCCCAAAGATGAGGGGGTACTTGTGCCTCCTCCCATGGGAGACTTAAGTCTCAGACACTCCCTACACAGGGAGCTAAGGCCGGGCCACCACTTGGAAAAGGCCCTGGCCGGGAGAATACTGGCAAATCTTCAATAATAATAAAATATATTTAAGGAAAGCTCCTGGACTTCACCTTACGAAAGCAGACAAAGCAAATGCAATAGTAATTATGGACAAGGTAGATTATAGGGAAAAAATAATACATTATTAGCAGAGAGGGGAAGTGACGTACCCCTTAAGATGTCTCTCTGTAACTGGTTCCGTACCCCTTAAGATGTCTCTCTGTAACTGGTTCGCTCTAAGGCAAGTTTGTGCAAGACTTCGGTCGTGGGATGGAAAATTCCAGTGGTGTGTCAGGAGGCATTTTCCCTGACTCCTGACGAATCTTAATCAATTTTCAAGAAATCACATTCTCGTCCTTATCAATGCCACTATTAACTGATAACACTTATCGACTGTTCTTGCCATTCTCTGTATCACCGTAAAACAGTAACATTAAACTCAGGAGAGGTTGCCTAATAATATGACTGGAATAATTAATATTTAATTTATTAAGGGATGGACGGGTAAGCCAGTGGAAGGCCTCGGTCAGATGACCAAAAGCTCCAGTGGCGTGTCTTCATATGACTTCGCGTCAGGACACACTTGTGTCCTGTCTTTCGAATCTTACCTAACCTAATCTAAGCCTAATAATACATTTATTTTCATATTTATGATCTATTTACATGATTCCATGTCAATTTAACCGTCTTCTGACGGATCTATCTCTTTTTCCTACCTACTCATGTGGTCACTTAGCTTCCTTCCTACCAGGCCCTGTGGCCTGGTGGCAAAAGCTCTCGTCTTCACACGGTGAGGGTCCGGGTTCGATTTCCGGCAAAGGTTGGAAACATTGGGTGTGTTTCCTTACACTGGTCCATGTTCACCCATCAGTAATAATGGGTACCTGGGTGTTAATCAACTGGTGTGAGTCGCATCCTGAGACAAAACTGACCTAATTTGCCCGAAATGCTCTGCCTAATAAGCGGCTTTCTATATAGTAATATGTCGTTGATGTCAGCTATGGTATGTATACCTTGAACATGTAGAAATAAAGATATTAAATTCCTCCTTTTTTACCTATGCGCCAACGCTCTTCCCTCCATTGGTAAATACCTCTGGTACTTCTCTCTTACCTGCCAACCTTACTTCTCGCTCCACAATCAATTTACTTAATTTATCTTCCCCAATCTTACAGTGTCTCCATTTGTAGTGTGAATACTCTGACAAGTCTTCACTCTCTCACTGTGTTGGAGGGAATGATGGCTGTGGTGGGGGTGTTGTTGGAGGTGGCGGTGCCGGAGGGATGTCTGAGAACCTGGGTGGAGGATGAGCGTCTCTTGTTGGTGTAGGATGTGAAGAAAGTCGTGTTTCTGTTGTTGAAGAGGACCCTGTCTTGTGTGTTGTATCTGAGAGCTGTGTGCCTGACACTCGTCATATTCTGTCTGTTCTTGATACACTTGGTGTTGCTGATACACTTCTTGGTGTTGCTGTTGTTTGTGTTGCCTCAGGTTTTCCCTCGTCAGTGTTTGTCTCCATGTTCTTATTCTATTATAAAATGCAAGAGTGTGAATAATGAGTTTAAAATACTTCACCTGCTGCCATCACTATTTATGAAGGATGCAGGGAAACCGGTTAGCTGGACTTGAGTCCTGGAGGTGGAAAGGACGTTGTCTGCACTATAAAGGAGGGGTGGGGGACATTACAGTTCAGAGGGTCATCTGAACTGTGAAGTCAGAACGCTTCAGGCAAGACAGCGATTAGATGAATGATGGTGAATGTGTTTCTTCTTTCATGGGTTACTCTGCATCAGCGGCGAAATCCGGTGTGCCAAAAATATTAAGCACAAAGACCATCTCCCACCGAGACAGACTTACCCATAAAGGAAATATTAATTATTATTTAATGCAGTAGTTGTCCTACCAGAAATACTCTGACGTCTCAATTCAAATTAACTTCTAAAGTAGAACATTCCTAACTCTAGGACTCGAGTCCGGTTACCTGGTATTCCTGAATCCCTTCATAAACGTTACCTTGCTCATACTACAACAGATTGTGAAATATTTAAAGCCACTTGTCTATACTCTCAAAACATCTCTTAAAGCCACTTGTCTAACATTCTCAAGACAACCCTTAAAGCCACTTGTCTACACTCTCAAAACATCTCTTAAAGCCACTTGTCTAACATTCTCAAGACAACCCTTAAAGCCACTTGTCTACACTCTCAAAACATCTCTTAAAGCCACTTGTCTAACACTCTCAAAACAGCCCTTAAAGCCACTTGTCTAACTCTCAAAACAGCCCTGCTGGGTGCTTCAGCTCTTGTCACTTAAAACCTTATTCACACCCTACTTGCAACTCTTCCTGGGATGATCCCTGCCCCTCCATCCATCCAGCATTTATACACCCTCTTGGTCATCACATTCTGCTCCATCCTCTCTAAATGACACAATACATCAACAAAAACACATTTACTCACTAAACTTTCATAGTCCCACAACACCTAATTTCTACGCTCTGAATTATTTGCATAATAATCACACCACACTTTGCTCTGTAACAAGACACCTTCACTGCTCTCCACCTCCTCCTAGCAACGTTCAAGGCTCATGGTTCATGCATATATGAAACTACCTGGAGGGTGTTCCGGGGGTCAACGTCCCCCGCGGTCTGGTCCATGATCCCGGAAGGAGTGAGGTTTCGAACCCCTGGCGAGTGAATCGTAAAACTCCGGGCATTTGTAGTCACAGTGGTGGCCCATGTTAACCTCCCTATGGTGTATATAAATCTACCTAATGCATCTTATTGTAGCCAGCTGGCCCAGTTGTTAACGCAGCGGCAGTGACACCATCATCATCAAGAAGAAGAACAACAACAGCAAAACAAAAATAAAAGCAACACAAAATATAATGCCAGTAACAGAAACAACATCAACAACAGCAACACCATCAACAACAGCAACAACATCAACAACAGCAAGAACATCAACAACATCAACAACATCAACAACATCAACAACAGCAACAACATCAACAACAGCAACAACAGCAACAACATCAACAACATCAACAACAGCAACAACATCAACAACATCAACAACAGCAACAACATCAACAACATCAACAACAGCAACAACATCAACAACATCAACAACATCAACAACATCAACAACAGCAACAACATCAACAACAGCAACAACATCAACAACAGCAACAACATCAACAACATCAACAACAGCAACAACATCAACAACATCAACAACAGCAACAACATCAACAACATCAACAACAGCAACAACATCAACAACAGCAACAACATCAACAACAGCAACAACATCAACAACAGCAACAACATCAACAACAGCAACAACATCAACAACAGCAACAACATCAACAACAGCAACAACATCAACAACAGCAACAACATCAACAACATCAACAACAGCAACAACATCAACAACAGCAACAACAACAACAACATCAACAACAGCAACAACATCAACAACAGCAACAACATCAACAACAGCAACAACATCAACAACATCAACAACAGCAACAACATCAACAACAGCAACAACATCAACAACAGCAACAACATCAACAACAGCAACAACATCAACAACAGCAACAACATCAACAACAGCAACAACATCAACAACATCAACAACATCAACAACAGCAACAACAGCAACAACATCAACAACATCAACAACAGCAACAACATCAACAACAGCAACAACATCAACAACAGCAACAACATCAACAACAGCAACAACAGCAACAACATCAACAACAGCAACAACATCAACAACAGCAACAACATCAACAACATCAACAACATCAACAACATCAACAACATCAACAACATCAACAACATCAACAACATCAACAACATCAACAACATCAACAACATCAACAACATCAACAACATCAACAACATCAACAACATCAACAACAACAATAACAACAATATCAAACAACAACATACATAAAGATAAGGATCGACTTACGTACCTAAGATATCAGATTAAAAAGATTTAGATACGTACAGATTACGTGTAAGATAATATTATACTGTTGTTACCAGTGAATATCACCAGTACTAACACACTACCACCACTACAACAACTACCACCACCACTATAACAACTACTACCACTACCACCATCAGAACCACCACCACTGTTATCACCACCACAGTACACCACACACACACATTCACACAAGACTAGTCCCGGAGCTAAGGGGTAAATCTTACGAGGAGAGGTTAAGGGAACTCAACTTGACTCTGGAGAACAGGAGGGATAGGGGGGACATGATAACGACATATAAAATACTGAGAGGAATTGACAAGGTGGATAGGGACAGAATATTTTAGAGATGGAACACAGCAACAAGGCGTCACAACTGGAAGTTGAAGACTCAGATGAGTCACAGGGATGTTAGGAAGTTTTTCTTCAGTAACAGAGTTGCCAGGAAGTGGAACAATGTGGAGGGTGATGTAGTGGAAGCAGGATCCATACATAGCTTTAAGATGATGCACGATAAAGATCATGGAGCAAGGAGAGAGTGGACCTAGTAGAGACACCAATGAAGAGGCGGGGCCAGGAGCTGAGACTCGACCCCTACAACCACAGATGAGTACAATTAAGTCAGGTGAGTACACTGACATACCTTCTGAAGAGTACCACAAGTCACCTGTTCTGACGCCCACGACGCAAACACTAAGGTAACTCCACAGACTGACAGCAATTTAACTTAAGACACTGAGATACTGAATGATAATTCCGATAAAGAGATAATGTTTATTCTTAAATTATATATATATATATATATATATATATATATATATATATATATATATATATATATATATATATATATATATATATATATATATATATATATATATATACGTATATGCAAGGAATTCGCGAGAGCATGCGAAATATACACAAACACTGATCTCTGGCTGAAGGAGACTCGAACCTACGAACCTTAGGACAAGGTACGCAGTGCTTTACCAATCTACCCACACTGGACCAATACCTTGGCGTGTAGCATGCGCTACACGTTTTGATCCAAGGCAGCCAGCTTTCAGGGAGAAGGCTCCAGTGTGGGTAGATTGGTAAAGCACTGCGTACCTTGTCCTAAGGTTCGTAGGTTCGAGTCTCCTTCAGCCAGAGATCAGTGTTTGTGTATATTTCGCATGCTCTCGCGAATTCCTTGCATTGTTCAAATCTCTAGTAAGGCTGATGCATGCAGGGGATGAGATGAAAAGCTGTAAGCCTTCTCCCTGAAAGCTGGCTGCCTTGGATCAAAACGTGTAGCGCATGCTACACGCCAAGGTATTGGTCCAGTGTGGGTAGATTGGTAAAGCACTGCGTACCTTGTCCTAAGGTTCGTAGGTTCGAGTCTCCTTCAGCCAGAGATCAGTGTTTGTGTATATTTCGCATGCTCTCGCGAATTCCTTGCATTTTTCAAATCTCTAGTAAGGCTGATGCATGCAGGGGATGAGATGAAAAGCTGTAAGCCTTCTCCCTGAAAGCTGGCTGCCTTGGATCAAAACGTGTAGCGCATGCTACACGCCAAGGTATTGGTCCAGTGTGGGTAGATTGGTAAAGCACTGCGTACCTTGTCCTAAGGTTCGTAGGTTCGAGTCTCCTTCAGCCAGAGATCAGTGTTTGTGTATATTTCGCATGCTCTCGCGAATTCCTTGCATTGTTCAAATCTCTAGTAAGGCTGATGCATGCAGGGGATGAGATGAAAAGCTGTAAGCCTTCTCCCTGAAAGCTGGCTGCCTTGGATCAAAACGTGTAGCGCATGCTACACGCCAAGGTATTGGTCCAGTGTGGGTAGATTGGTAAAGCACTGCGTACCTTGTCCTAAGGTTCGTAGGTTCGAGTCTCCTTCAGCCAGAGATCAGTGTTTATATATATATATATATATATATATATATATATATATATATATATATATATATATATATATATATGTTGGTAGACAGCAACCACCCAGGGAAGTACTACCGTCCTGCCAGATGACTGTGAAACAGAAACCTGTAACTGTTTTGCATGATGGTAGGATTGCTGGTTTCTTTTTCTGTCTCATAAACACGCTAGATAACAGGGATATCTTGCTACTCCTACTTACACTTTGGTCACACTTCACAGACACGCACATGCATATATATATATATATATATACATACATCTAGGTTTTTCTCCTTTTTCTAAATAGCTCTTGTTCTTCTTTATTTCTTCTATTGTCCATGGGGAAGTGGAAAAGAATCTTTCCTCCGTAAGCCATGCGTGTCGTATGAGGCGACTAAAATGCCGGGAGCAATGGGCTAGTAACCCCTTCTCCTGTAGACACTTACTAAAAAAGAGAAGAAGAAAAACTTTATAAAACTGGGATGCTTAAATGTGCGTGGATGTAGTGCGGATGACAAGAAACAGATGATTGCTGATGTTATGAATGAAAAGAAGTTGGATGTCCTGGCCCTAAGCGAAACAAAGCTGAAGGGGGTAGGAGAGTTTTAGTGGGGGGAAATAAATGGGATTAAATCTGGAGTATCTGAGAGAGTTAGAGCAAAGGAAGGGGTAGCAGTAATGTTAAATGATCAGTTATGGAAGGAGAAAAGAGAATATGAATGTGTAAATTCAAGAATTATGTGGATTAAAGTAAAGGTTGGATGCGAGAAGTGGGTCATAATAAGCGTGTATGCACCTGGAGAAGAGAGGAATGCAGAGGAGAGAGAGAGAGATTTTGGGAGATGTTAAGTGAATGTATAGGAGCCTTTGAATCAAGTGAGAGAGTAATTGTGGTAGGGGACCTGAATGCTAAAGTAGGAGAAACTTTTAGAGAGGGTGTGGTAGGTAAGTTTGGGGTGCCAGGTGTAAATGATAATGGGAGCCCTTTGATTGAACTTTGTATAGAAAGGGGTTTAGTTATAGGTAATACATATTTTAAGAAAAAGAGGATAAATAAGTATACAAGATATGATGTAGGGCGAAATGACAGTAGTTTGTTGGATTATGTATTGGTAGATAAAAGACTGTTGAGTAGACTTCAGGATGTACATGTTTATAGAGGGGCCACAGATATATCAGATCACTTTCTAGTTGTAGCTACACTGAGAGTAAAAGGTAGATGGGATACAAGAAGAATAGAAGCATCAGGGAAGAGAGAGGTGAAGGTTTATAAACTAAAAGAGGAGGCAGTTAGGGTAAGATATAAACAGCTATTGGAGGATAGATGGGCTAATGAGAGCATAGGCAATGGGGTCGAAGAGGTATGGGGTAGGTTTAAAAATGTAGTGTTAGAGTGTTCAGCAGAAGTTTGTGGTTACAGGAAAGTGGGTGCGGGAGGGAAGATGAGCGATTGGTGGAATGATGATGTAAAGAGAGTAGTAAGGGAGAAAAAGTTAGCATATGAGAAGTTTTTACAAAGTAGAAGTGATGCAAGGAGGGAAGAGTATATGGAGAAAAAGAGAGAGGTTAAGAGAGTGGTGAAGCAATGTAAAAAGAGAGCAAATGAGAGAGTGGGTGAGATGTTATCAACAAATTTTGTTGAAAATAAGAAAAAGTTTTGGAGGGAGATTAACAAGTTAAGAAAGCCTAGAGAACAAATGGATTTGTCAGTTAAAAATAGGAGAGGAGAGTTATTAAATGGAGAGTTAGAGGTATTGGGAAGATGGAGGGAATATTTTGAGGAATTGTTAAATGTTGATGAAGATAGGGAAGCTGTGATTTCGTGTATAGGGTAAGGAGGAATAACATCTTGTAGGAGTGAGGAAGAGCCAGTTGTGAGTGTGGGGGAAGTTCGTGAGGCAGTAGGTAAAATGAAAGGGGGTAAGGCAGCCGGGATTGATGGGATAAAGATAGAAATGTTAAAAGCAGGTGGGGATATAGTTTTGGAGTGGTTGGTGCAATTATTTAATAAATGTATGGAAGAGGGTAAGGTACCTAGGGATTGGCAGAGAGCATGCATAGTTCCTTTGTATAAAGGCAAAGGGGATAAAAGAGAGTGCAAAAATTATAGGGGGATAAGTCTGCTGAGTATACCTGGTAAAGTGTATGGTAGAGTTATTATTGAAAGAATTAAGAGTAAGACGGAGAATAGGATAGCAGATGAACAAGGAGGCTTTAGGAAAGGTAGGGGGTGTGTGGATCAGGTGTTTACAGTGAAACATATAAGTGAACAGTATTTAGATAAGGCTAAAGAGGTCTTTGTGGCATTTATGGATTTGGAAAAGGCGTATGACAGGGTGGATAGGGGGGCAATGTGGCAGATGTTGCAAGTGTATGGTGTAGGAGGTAGGTTACTGAAAGCAGTGAAGAGTTTTTACGAGGATAGTGAGGCTCAAGTTAGAGTATGTAGGAAAGAGGGAAATTATTTCCCAGTAAAAGTAGGCCTTAGACAAGGATGTGTGATGTCACCGTGGTTGTTTAATAATATATTTATAGATGGGGTTGTAAGAGAAGTAAGTGCGAGGGTCTTGACAAGAGGCGTGGAGTTAAAAGATAAAGAATCACACACAAAGTGGGAGTTGTCACAGCTGCTCTTTGCTGATGACACTGTGCTCTTTGGGAGATTCTGAAGAGAAGTTGCAGAGATTGGTGGATGAATTTGGTAGGGTGTGCAAAAGAAGAAAATTAAAGGTGAATACAGGAAAGAGTAAGGTTATGAGGATAACAAAAAGATTAGGTGATGAAAGATTGAATATCAGATTGGAGGGAGAGAGTATGGAGGAGGTGAATGCATTCAGATATTTGGGAGTGGACGTGTCAGCGGATGGGTCTATGAAAGATGAGGTGAATCATAGAATTGATGAGGGAAAAAGAGTGAGTGGTGCACTTAGGAGTCTGTGGAGACAAAGAACTTTGTCCTTGGAGGCAAAGAGGGGAATGTATGAGAGTATAGTTTTACCAACGCTCTTATATGGGTGTGAAGCATGGGTGATGAATGTTGCAGCGAGGAGAAGGCTGGAGGCAGTGGAGATGTCATGTCTGAGGGCAATGTGTGGTGTGAATATAATGCAGAGAATTCGTAGTTTGGAAGTTAGGAGGAGGTGCGGGATTACCAAAACTGTTGTCCAGAGGGCTGAGGAAGGGTTGTTGAGGTGGTTCGGACATGTAGAGAGAATGGAGCGAAACAGAATGACTTCAAGACTGTATCAGTCTGTAGTGGAAGGAAGGCGGGGTAGGGGTCAGCCTAGGAAAGGTTGGAGAGAGGGGGTAAAGGAGGTTTTGTGTGCGAGGGGCTTGGACTTCCAGCAGGTATGCATGAGCGTGTTTGATAGGAGTGAATGGAGACAAATGTTTTTTAATACTTGACGTGCTGTTGGAGTGTGAGCAAAGTAACATTTATGAAGGGGTTCAGGGAAACCGGCAGGCCGGACTTGAGTCCTGGAGATGGGAAGTACAGTGCCTGTACTCTGAAGGAGGGGTGTTAATGTTGCAGTTTAAAAACTGTAGTGTAAAGCACCCTTCTGGCAAGACAGTGATGGAGTGAATGATGGTGAAAGTTTTTCTTTTTCGGGCGACCCTGCCTTGGTGGGAATCGGCCAGTGTGATAAAAAAATATATATATATATATATATATATATATATATATATATATATATATATATATATATATATATATATATATATATATATATATATATATATATATATATATATATATATATATATATATATAGCGAACATCAAACTTTCGATAATAAATTCATTCCCTTGATCATGTTTGGAACACTCATAAATAAATATAAAAATTACAATACAATATTAACAAAACGTGAGAATTTTTTCAAAATCAAACACATTAGTAAGGTGATTATATGATATATTTTTTCATGAATCTGACAGTTACTCTCCAAGACAAATTTCGTGAGTGAATAAGATAAGAACGTGGCAGTAGACTAGGAAGATCTAGGTCAAACCCAGTCATCCTCACTTACCTACCCATTCACCCTGTATTATAAGCTACCCAAAGTTTCTGCTTTATTTACACTACCTGGGAGTTTGGTTCACTCGTCTACAACTCTATTGCCAACACAGGACTCGTCCTGGCAAATTTACCTGAACCTGAACCTACTGCCAAACCAATACTTCCAATATCATTTCTAAATCTAACTTTCTCCAACTTGAATCCGTTGCTGCGAGCTCTGTCTTGGTTAAATATTTTCAACACGTTATTTATCTCCTTTATTCATTCCTGTTTTCCATTTACACACATTATTTATATCTCCACTAATTCTACATCTTTCGAAAATATAAACAGAAAACCAAACTCACTAAAAGAGGGTAAACTGTAACTATTTCAGAGTATACATGTCCAGTACATATTGTCTTTCAGTCCAGATTTCAGCTGTTTAATAATAAGCTCTCAAGAATTCTCAAATCCAGAGTATTATTTGTGGTGGATTTTTTTTATCCATCCATCTCTCTCATCCCCCAGGGAAGGGCTACAGGTGGGTGAAATATTCCACCATATTATATGTTTTAGCTATCATTTTAAATTCATCTGGATTCAAAGAATAAAGAATCACAATACTTGGCTGGATCAGTACACAAATAACCAGCATTTAAGTAAACTTAAAATTTTGGAAGTTATTTCCTGCGTATCTAATATTTAATACCTCATTCAGCTGTCAGAATCCATTCTGAATTTACCAGTCGTATACCAAATCCAGATAATGTGAGAATTATAACTAAAGCAACTTGTTATTGATTTTTTTTTAACTTGCAGAGTTGCATTCGCTTACACTACTTCTTATACATAGTGGTGCTAGCAAGCATTTTTCAACTGACTTTTCGCTTGCATTATTTTGTATACAATACTCTTTAATAATCATGCCACTCCGGAGCTGGTATGGTGTTGCCAGTAAGGTGTAGGTAAAAAAAAAAAAACACGGTCCTTTCGTCACGAGTAGCGTCTTCGATCCTTCGGGAATGAAGGAGTCAGTTGTGACTTTGCCTACAATCCTGCCACTCTGCTTGTTTACACATCTCGAATCCCAGTCCTCTTCCTGGTTGTCGATACTTGTAGAGTCGTGTCCCATGTAGAATGGCAGGAAATTACCGATAAGCATGGTAGATATATAGGCCAAAACCTTTATTACAGAGTACATTTAGCTCTGGGTAAAGCGAAATATAGCTCTCCTCCACCCAAGAAGATGGAGGTCACCTGGAGGGTGCTTCCAGTTGTAAGGCCTAGCTCCTGTATGGTACATTGGTCATGCCTTGTGATGCCCTTGAAGATGATGCTCGTCTCTACAGGGTTACTGCCGTACCTGGCCTCGAGTCTCTTCTTCACGTCGCCGATTGTTTCCCCCAGAGAGATCTTAATGGAGCCCATGTGGCCCATCATGTCAATAATCTTCACCTGCAGTTCCTGCGGAAGGAGGACGCAGATCACAGTAAAAGGAGAGGAGTAACTGAAGTGTCTAAATTTCTGAAATCACGAGATCTCCGGCGCCTCACCAACCTTACTGATTCTGCCTCTGACGCAACATTATTATTATTACATGTATTATTATTATTATTCAACATTCACTTGAAGGGTGCTATTCATAAGATCACAAAATCATAATTAACGCAGGTAGGAAAAAAAAGGTTGTGTTTGTAGGTCCAACGTTCCTTCTAGGGAGGTACTCTTGACACAAGGAATCGAAGCTGCTTTTCTCTTCCTCGGATCAAACCTAATTAACGCCCATTCCCCAGGCACTATGTTACTCCTATGGGTGCAATGACCCTCTTGAATGAAATATAAATTATAATATAACTTATATTAAAATAAAAATTACAACAACAACAACAATAATAATAATAATAATAATAATAATAATAATAATAATAATAATAATAAAATTATATAATAAATACAAAGTAAAGTTTTTTATATTTTATTTAAAATTATATATGAAAACAGAGTTGTAGTTTGGCTAACCTGAGAGCGAGTGTAGAGTGTCTGAGGTGTAGAATGTGTGTCGCGGAGTATGTCGTAGATGATAGCGAGGTTGATCACTTTGAGTGTACAGTGGTGATTCCCGCAGGTGGGAGAAGGGCACAGTAAGCCCTCCGCCGTCTCGAGCTTCTCCAGGCACATCCTACAGAAGTCGTGACCGCAGGGAAGCAGAAGGGGATCATGCTTTCCTGGCGCATACTTCTGACAGCACACCCCACATGTGTTTTTGTTGCTTCTATCGGACATAGAACTAACTGAAAAGAATATCTAATAATAATGGGAGTACGTAGGACTGACAGAATACTTGGCAGTGGACTTCCAAGTGCTCTGTTATCTACCGAGAACTGTCTACTGTCTCGATTTTTATCTGTCGGTGTACTATCTAGCTGTATGAGTCAAGGAAACACAGTAGAAGGTTATCTCCCCACCCTCCACAAAAGAAGAGTACATTCATACACACTCCTCCTATTCAGGTAAACCTTCAGACAAGCAGCCACAGCAGTTCAACTCGGACATTCTTTAGCATACTCTTAAGAGATTCACCATCCTAAGCTTCACTATAATGCAGTATTCAGTTATTTTTATAATATAGTATGGAGCCTAGCTGGGGTAGGCCAGCGCATCCTTCACTACTGAATGGGTCATCTGATGCTTACGATCCTTGTTATGAGACACTGTGTTTTTCCTGGTGGACAAAACACTACTCCCCCTTCCTGTTCAGTGTCCTTCAAGCATGTGAGGTGTGTTCATGGACTTAAATCATCTAAGTGAGTTCGATTCGGTAGATCTGTCTTGTAATGTCAGTGCTAGTCAGTCCGGCAATACTAGTGTATGCTGGCGTTAGGACAACCAACAGTAATACAAAACAAATGAGATGGGTCAATTTAAATTGATCTATGTAACCATTTATTTATTTTCACGAATAAAATTAATTCCTTTCACTGTCTTACTTGCATTATCCAGTCCACACTTCACTCTGTGACTTCATCACAGAGCATTAATACACTTGATATTAATGCCATGCTTGGTGGGTACTGCTGCTGTCACCAGTGCTTGAGACTTCGCTGGTATAAAGTCATGCTAATGTACTACAACTAAAGATAAGTATATATATATATATATATATATATATATATATATATATATATATATATATATATATATATATATATATATATATATATATATATATATATATATATATATATATATATACACTTGAGAGACTACATACAAGGTTATATATACTCTGTGAGGGGGTATGTAGCTTAATATATATGAGAGTTTATTTTAATCTCTATTTTAGTAATCAAAATATCCTTGGCAGATGGTGAACAGGTGGCATGAGACATTATTAGTGACCTTTTGTTTAGTACGATAGGCTTTAAACCCCATTAACAAAGCTTAACCAAGCCTATATACAATAACCTTACCTCCAGAGCTTGATGATTGGTCCTCTCTTCCCACTGTCGTCTGGTAGTTCTCCATTTCAAGCCCTGGAAAGTAAACTAGGCTGTTGTGACTTAAATTCCAATTTTCGGCAGTCAAGGTAGGACCAATTGGCTTGTACGTTCCACGATATGTTTGGTACTTTGTATGTCTAGTGCAAGTGTGTATGGAAGTCAGTAATGCAGGGAAGGTCCTGTGGCAATGATATCTGCTCTCTCCTCGCTCCTGTGAATACAAATAAAGCTATTAGCCACTAGTAAATTATAGTCCTAGCAGTGGCGTGCAGACGGGAGGGCAGAGGCCCCGGGAATCCAAATGGGGAGGGGGCATACAATCAAGGAATTGGCCCCCGGCATCACCAGAACTCTGCACGCCACTCAGTCCTTATCTGCATCATCATATAGGTTAGGTAATATTCGTCAGGAAACAGGACAAGTGTTTCCTGACGCGGGTCTTAGTCATATGACCCGCAGCTGGAACTTTTGGTCATCTGACCGAGGCCTTCCACTGGCTTACCCCTCCACCCCTTCAAAAATTAAGGTTATGTTTCATGCAAATTCTTATTACATGTATACTTTAATTATGTTTCTTAATTCTTTTGTGTCTTGCTGTACAGGATGAAGATAGTTATGTATTTTGTAATAATAATTTATTGTATACGACAAATACAAAAAAAATCTAATATTGTTATTTGTGTGGAAAATACTGTATATATTTTCCGGAAATACGGTAATTTATAGGTAAATAGATGCCCTATATTGTATTTTTAAAAGAAGTATGTTATCGAAAAAAAGAAGAGACACTCGCCATCTTGGTTTTGAATTTGTATTAGAACGTTGGTGTAATGGGAAGAATTTTTCGTGCTCTAGAGGTTAAAATTGGGCTGACACCTCTTAAATAGGAGACGAAATTGTTGCATGTGCATTCCTGCATAATTTGAGTATCAGGCGACTGGACAAGACAGCTCCAGGAACCTCAGATAAGTCTGTTTATGTTTAATTCTGGCCAGTATTTTCATAAATTTAGACAGTGAGGTTTTCTGAGTATGATACACCATAATCTCCAGTCAAATTGGTGAGTGATATTAAGATATTCTCTTTCTGTTATGTAATTGTGTATATCTATAATTATTTTTTAATTTTAATATACAGTCCACAAAATTTAAATATTTACCAATATTCCTGGTTATACATATTTCATTGGTAATTAATAGGTCCAGAGCAACTTGTGGATATGACAGTGCTAGGTATCGAAGGGGGACATTTTTTGCGACCTAGGTGTCCCAAATTCCTACTTGTCTAACTGATAAATAATAATTATCTTTTCATTTACTGTTATGTATATAATGATACATTCAGATAAATGCAATTTTCCACAATTTGCAAAGTTGCAACAAAATCACATTAATTCGTTATATCTTGGATACTTTGAGGGTAACTTCATTTTGGGATACCCGTGTGAGGATATCAGCATCTTGGGATACCCGTGTGAGGATATCAACATCTTGGGATACCCGTGTGAGGATATCAGCACCTTGGGATACCCGTGTGAGGATATCAGCATCTTGGGATACCCGTGTGAGGATATCAGCATCTTGGGATACCCGTGTGAGGGGTATCAGCATCTTGGGATACCCGTGTGAGGATATCAACATCTTGGGATACCCGTGTGAGGATATCAGCATCTTGGGATACCCGTGTGAGGATATCAGTATCTTGGGATACCCGTGTGAGGATATCAGTATCTTGGGATACCCGTGTGAGGATATCAACATCTTGGGATACCCGTGTGAGGGTATCAGCATCTTGGGATACCCATGTATGGGTATCCTAAGATGTTGAAAATTTCCTATGATTTATATGTAACAACTGATAGAGATAATAATGTTTATTTAATAATTTTATTTTAACTTGAAAGGTGATATGCCACAGGGAAACTAAAATGTTTCCTATAATTTCCTTATATAATGTAATAAGTAAAGTGGAATTATTGTAATATTAAAGGAATTAATATTCTGATAAGGAAAATGTGTTACACATCCCCAGAAATAACACTAAATTTGAGTAAATATATGTGTACGAGATAGGAGAGGAGAAACAAAGATGGCGGTACGGGAAGGAGAACAACAAGTGCGTTGGCGAATGTTTCTCGTAAAAAAAAGTGTCCGTAAGTAATATTAGAGGACAGTTAAACGTTGCAATGTAAGTAACGAGGCCAGATGTCTGTAAATGTCCAGCTAGGTGAGGAAAAGGAAGAATTTAGTGATTGGACGAGAGAAAATGCAATGCGGAAATTGAATTACGCTGTATTATCAATAATTTAGTCTCGCCTCTCAGTTTATTATAATCCACACCACAGGTCAGGTTACTTGATTTTGGCCAGTTTTCTTGTAATCTTGCTAGAGGAGGCGTTAGAATATTTTTAACATAAAATAGTTAAATGAGTCAAGTCCACTTAAATTCCTTATAATTATACAGTCCACTTAGTCACTTTTACTAGCGTAAATTTTCATAAATGCATATACAGGAACCATATATTCCTAATCTAGGGTCCAGGAGCTAGTTGGGGAGCTGAGATGGTTGGTATTGCGACCTCAGTGTTCCTGAAGTCACACAAGTCTCCAGGATACACCAGTATATTACAATTTGTTTTTGTGTCAAGAGTTCTCCCCAGATTGTGGGTAGAAGGTTAATACGAGATTGTTCTCGTAAAAATCCACCACACTAAGCATTGTAAACACTCAAATTTTAACAATCAGGAATTACTCACTGAAGCAGAGACGACCCTCACATGTTGAGGATACAAGATTGACTTTCTTTGCTCACCACTGCTGTTCTATTATCAATCGTTATCTGTTACTTTTTTGTGCGATTGTGTGTTGTGCCTGTGTGGGGCCACCTTATCAAAGTAATTGCATAGGTATTTCCCTCTACTTGAGATCTAGCTGGTGACACTGTTTTATTTGTTAGTTATGTGTCAGTTGACACATTTCTGATTAAGCATCTGCTGGCTTACCACAGCTAAATTTTACTCAGCGCTGGAAACACTGACTCATTACCTACTAGTATCATGGCCGACATGTTGTCCGATAAAGGTCGTCAAGACCACACCAGACCTGCTTGTCACTACTATAGCAGATGTTGTAAAGTCCACAACCGTTCTAGTGAAGCCCACACCAGTTCTAGTGAGGATCACGCCAGTTCTAGTGAGGATCACACCAGTTCTAGTGAGGATCACACCAGTTCTAGTGAGGATCACACCAGTTCTAGTGAGGATCACACCAGTTCTAGTGAAGACCACACCAGTTCTAGTGAAGACCACACCAGTTCTAATGAAAACCACACCAGATCTGGCCAAAGCCGTACCAGGCATGGTCAGGACTAAATCAGGTCTGGTTATCAAGATTTTTTCAGCCCTGCTCATGAATACACCAAACCTGGCTACCTGGAGGGTATGTACCTGGAGGGTATTCCGGGGATCAACGTCCCCGCAACCCGGTCCACGACCAGGCCTCCCTAAGTAACACCACCCTGGTAGGTCAGCAATCATCTTGGCATATACTTACGATAAATATTCTCATACCTCTTTTTACTCCATCATGTGTATCCACATATAATAACTCAGAATAACCCGGTGCTGACCAGATATTTTTCGTTTCTCGCAAGAAATGTTAGAATTGTAAAAAAGTCAAATAATTTAGTTTTTATTTTAGTACTGTCTAAGGTTTCGAAAACCTTGTTCCCCACAACCATCTTGTCAGGAAAGAAGGATCCAAGACACCACTCTCACGAGCCCTCCTAGGGCAGGGATGGTGCCAGAGCCAGAGCTTGCTACCACATGCAGCTCACAAGACTGCCACTCCCACGAGCCCCCCTGGGGTGGGGCAGATGGCAGACAAGAGGCCTAGCTTCTCCCTACGAGCCCCGTGAGGGCGGGGAATGGGGCTAAGCCTGGGAACAGTTGGTCCCGAAACTGAGGAGGTACTTGTACCTCCTCCTCCCATGGGAGACATAGGTTTCAAGACACTCCCAAGACAGGGAGCCAAGACCGGGTCACCATCTGGAAAAGACACGGGCCGGGAGAGTACCGGCCCATCAAGAACAATAATAACAGTTGTCAGGAAGTGGACGTGGGGGATCTCACATCCACATAAATTTTCGTTTTAAAACTGATCAAGATTGGTTAGAAATATATATGATTTTGAAATCATTATTAAAAAAAAGCTTTAAAATGATGTGTCACTCGATGCAAAATGCCTTTCAGGGAGCGTCGTACCAAATAAAAAAAAATTGGAGTGCTGCATAGCCTAAAACCTGCTGCTGCGTATAGGAAGCCTACGACAGTTTCATGACACCGGTGTTCGTGAGGAATGAGTTACAGAAATGGCAACAAATCTGGATTTATATTAATACTTATAACTCTCCTTTCACAGCCCCACACAAAAAAAAACACTCAACCGCTGAGCTTATGTAAACGATACATGTAAATTGCATTCTGTTCATCTGGAACATTATTATATAACTGCTCTAGTGTGATGCAGTTCAGATGGGCTTGTGAGGTCTCTAGGGAGACCTAATTATATGGTTTAGATAAATGGGATGGTATGTAAGCAGTGAGACAGGGAACACAATCAACTTGACCAAAATGAATATAACTTACAATATAGTACAGAGGACAGTTCGCTACAGGAACTAAGCCACAGGTCCCAAGACCTACACAGCACGAGTACTGCGCCAAGCCAGTACTCTGCCCACTGCCTCCAACAGTCCTCCAGAGACTTCAGCAGCCTTCTCCCGAGCCCTGCACCCCAGCAGCAGCTCCGCTCGAAGTCTCTGCTCAGGAGCTCTGCACCCCAGCAGCAGCTCCGCTCGAATCTCTGCTCAGGAGCTCTGCACCCCAGCAGCAGCTCAGCTCGAATCTCCCTACTCAGCTCTTCCTTGGGCTTTTATGGTGGTCCAAGCACCCTCCACAACCACGTGTACGACCAAAGACCTCAGACGTGGGCGTGGCTACAGACGTTTGCCAAGGCAAGGTGTGACCATATAATTAGGTCTCCCTAGAGACCTCACAAGCCCATCTGAACTGCATCACACTAGAGGTCTAAAACAATAACTGTTCTTCCATTTATTCATAATGCCTCAGGCATACCAGAGCATCTTCAGCCTTACCGCAAGGCTGTACACCATTGCAGGCAATGAGTCGGTCCTCTCAATTCTTCGTCATTCATCATATTATATGTCGTCACAATGTGAAGGGATAAGGATAAGAATTGAAACAAAGACATAAAAAATAAGTTTAATTAGGTACAGGTACAAATAAATACAGTTACACAAATTATCATAAATAATAACTTGTGTGTAAATTACCTAGGATGACCCCCAAAAAATCGAAGTGACTTATTTCCATTGTGGGGTATAGAGGAATGGACATATGAAAGATGACATAATTTATTATTAAGGAGAGAAAAAACAATAACGACACGACTTAAAAGAGAGAGAATAGGGAGGAAAGCAGGTAACTAAATATAACAGCTGGTGATAGTGGCGACCAGGGAGGACCAGGAAGACCCGACTTAGTCAGCATTAACATCAGGACACCACTCTTTCGGAGACTGGTCAGACTTATTTCTCCCTACTATGTACACTTCTCATGGTTAATATACACTAAGATATTTGCATCTTTCAGTGTATTAATGGAATAATAATAATTATATTTAGATATAAACATCTCTTGGTGTAAATAGTACAAACTGTTATATACACATCTCTCAGAATATACAAATTAAGATGTAAAAATGCCATGTGCTTACACACACGTCTTCAGACAGCCATGTGTATAAGCACTTGAAAACGCTCAGGTTTTATTTCATATTTTCACTATGGTATTTTTAGAAACATTTGTAATCACGTGTTATATGATTTTTTTCGTACATTAAGTTGTACACTCATGTTGTTTATATATTGATATATACACAGTGATTATGCACTAATAATTTGTTTGTGATTCGCCGGTACTGTCCCGGTCCGGGTCTTTTCCAGACGGTAACCCGGTCTTGGCTCCCTGTCTTGGGAGTGTCTTGAGACCTATGTCTCCCATGGGAGGAGGTACAAGTACCTCCTCGTCTTCCGGGACCAACTGTCCCCAGGCATAGCTCCATTCCCCGCCCTCACGGGGCTCGTAGGGAGAAGCTAGGCCTCTGGTCAACCATCTTCCCCGCCCCAGGGGGCTCGTGGGAATGGCAGTCTTGTGAGCTGCAGGTGGTAGTCAGCTCTGGCTCTGGCACCGTCCCCTCCCTAGAAGGGTTCGTGGGAGTGGTGTCTGCCCGATCTCTTGAACACTAATAAATGCACACACTGCAATGTATATAAACTGGAATAATGATCTTTAAAACTATCATGTCATTTGAATTAATGACTTCATTATATATTATTTTATTGAGTAATTTACCTACCAGATTGCCACCACTAAGCCCTACTAATATAAAACGTCTGGAGTCATTCCTGTTATTAGAGTACATTTCGCTCTGGGTCGAGTGAAATGTAGTTTTTCTACGCCTCCCAGGTAGGATGTGGACACAGTGAGAGTGTATCCTTCTTTCATGCCGATCTGCGCCATGGTAGAATCATCCTTCACTAGTGTTCCCCGGAAGAGGATTCTCGTGCTTGCAGGAATGCTACCATATTTGGCCTCTAGTCTTTTCTTTAAGTCTGAAAGCGTTTCCTCCGGAGACGTTTTAATACCAACTGTGATACCGTCAAGGTCATTGATTTTCACCTGTGGAGGAAGCAAAGCAGATAAACAGAGGAGCTACAATGAAATTTGATTCGAGGAAGGAGAGGGGTAACTCCAATTTCAAGGATCGAGATCCCTTTACCAGCATCAATGCCTCTTCCTCGAAGGCTGCCGTTTATAAAATCGCAAATCCATCATTAACACTGAAAGAAAAATGGCTATATTTGAATGTCCCTTTTTCCTTGAAGGGAGGTGCTCTTGATAGGATCAAACCTGATTGCCTCCCATTCACAGGTACTGTATGAACTAAGTTCAGTGCTTTCCCTTGAATATAACAACAACTACAATAATAATAATAATTATTATTATTATTATAGTTAATAGAGAAATTATTATTATATACCTGAATTGAAGTGTCAGTGGTAGGTGAGACAATTCGAGGTACCGGTATCTTCGTTTTAGGGATCAACCCGAGGACCTTCGTGAGTTCACTCATATTGAGTTTCTCGTAGCGAGCCCTACAGGCGGGAAAAGGGCACGTCAAGCTCTCCTTCTTCACCAACTTCTGCAGGCACTGTCTACAGTAGTCGTGACCACACTTCATTACCAAGGGAACATGTTGCTCCGTGTCATATGTAAGACTGCACACACCACAGGTGCTATTCTCCATTATGTTGGACATACAACTGACTGAAAAGTATAATAATAATAATAATAATAATAATAATAACAACAACAGTAGAATGAGTTCCTTCGGACGTGAAGGTACATTATTAGGCCAAGTATATAGGGTAAGAAAAAATTATCAATTCCTATTACCATACTGGGTCAGACCATGGGAATTGCCAGCCAAGCGACCTACGTGTTTGTGGGTCGTTCATGACACTAACATCCTGGTTTACTTGCTGTTCTTGACTGTTAATCGTCTTCATCTGCCAAGTCTTCTTTTAGCATTTCCTGATGTCAAGAATCTTAAGATTTAAAAAAAAAAAAAAAACTAGCTACACATCTAGATACTTCCTGATATATAATTTCAGTATTTTTTGGCTATATAAACTTAATAAACTACATTATCTGTATCTCAGTAATCGTTGTTTATTTTCGAACACGCTCAGGACTCGTCCGATTCAGGTACACTTTCAGACGCACCATAACAGCTCAGCTCCCACATTTAAGATACTCTTTAAGAGATTCACCATCCTAAGCTTCACTGTTATGCAGTGATCCGTTATTTTTATAATATGGTATGGACCCTAGCTGGGGTAGGCCAGCGCATCCTTGTTCATTGAATGGGTCATCTGATGCTTACGACCAATATTAAGAGACACTTGTTTCTCGATGGACAAAACACTACTCCCCCTTCCTACTCACTGTCCTTCAAGCATATGACAAGGCGTGTTCATATTTAAATTACCTGTGTCAGGTAATGGTGGTGGAGACATGTTAATGTTAGGAGATATCTGTGCGTCCTGACTAAAAAATAATCACTAACGAAATCACGGATAGCGTGATTTTTTTTTTCACCAAGCAAATAGTTTATGTTCATGTTGAAATATAATTCACTTTACCTCAAAAACATAAGAAATGTCGAGCACTACAGAAGGTCTACTGGCCCATAATAGATCGATCAATTCACAATCTACACAATACCCCTCACAAACACGAATCACTCGCCAGAGGACTTGGACACCCCTCACCTGCTAGGGTTAAAATGTTGTCCTGCGCTGCTCACTGAGCTTTTATCAATGCTTATCTGATTTGTTATTTGCGATTATGTGTTGTGCCTATGTGGAGCTGCACTATCTGGGTAATTACACTGATATTTTCTCTGGTTAAGTTCCAGCTGGAGGTATTTTTTAGTCGTCAGGAAACAAAACAAGTGTGGCAGATGATGTGTTAAGTAGCCTACCACACTACATTTTGCACCCCAATTCTAAGAGTTAATTTGTTTGACAAAAAAAAGGAAAATACGACAGTAACATCAGTGACTATAGAACTATAGTTCTTGATTTGTTTAAACCCACATAATGGAGAGCCTAAAAATTCTTTTAAGAATAAGAAACACAACCAATCTTCATGCTGCTGTATTCTACACATGTAATTCGTTTATATGTTTAAATTCCAGAAATACATAGTGTCTTGCCACTCCCTGTAAGAGTAGTCATCAGGTAACTATCTGGCAGAGGCTTCAACTTACGACCAGAGCTTTGGTAAGAATACGTGTAAGGAAGAAGGATGGGTAAGGATAGAAATATGGAAAAAGGATGGGAGGGGGAACGAGGTAGGATATAAAAGGGAAGTGACCCAACCACTTTGGTGCAATTTAAAAAGTGTGTGTGTAATAACAGAAAATTATTGAAAGGAGTGTAACACTTACCCATCAGAGTCACACAGATATAACAGATATATAGGTACATGACTCTGAGTCGGTAATAGGTATACAAGTATCTTTATTTCGAAACGTTTCGCCTACACAGTAGGCTTCTTCAGTCGAGTACAGAAAAGTTGATAGAAGCAGAAGATACTTGACGATGTAATCAGTCCATCACCCTTAAAGTTTTGAGGTGGTCAGTCCCTCAGTCTGGAGAAGAGCATTGTTCCGTTGTCTGAAACAATATGAAGTTGAAGTGACAGGATGGAGCCTTAAATAGTGCCAGGAGGTGAGACGTAGGTTGCTTTGGGAGGGCAGGTCCCTCTCAAACCAAGCCGTTCTCACTAGTAGAGGTTGTCGAAGTTGATGGTCTGTACCAAGATACCCTTGTGTTGCAGTGTCTGACAGAATGAACATTAAAATGGTATAAAATACCGACAGATTGTTAGGTAAGACACATATGCAACAGTTAGGTATCTTTATTTCGAAACGTTTCGCCTACACAGTAGGCTTCTTCAGTCGAGTACAGAAAAGTTGATAGAAGCAGAAGATACTTGAAGACGATGTAATCAGTCCATCACCCTTAAAGTTTTGAGGTGGTCAGTCCCTCAGTCTGGAGAAGAGCATTGTTCCGTTGTCTGAAACAATATGAAGTTGAAGTGACAGGATGGAGCCTTAAACAGTGCCAGGAGGTGAGACGTAGGTTGCTTTGGGAGGGCAGGTCCCTCTCAAACCAAGCCGTTCTCACTAGTAGAGGTTGTCGAAGTTGATGGTCTGTACCAAGATACCCTTGTGTTGCAGTGTCTGACAGAATGAACATTAAAATGGTATAAAATACCGACAGATTGTTAGGTAAGACACATATGCAACAGTTAGGTATCTTTATTTCGAAACGTTTCGCCTACACAGTAGGCTTCTTCAGTCGAGTACAGAAAAGTTGATAGAAGCAGAAGATACTTGAAGACGATGTAATCAGTCCATCACCCTTAAAGTTTTGAGGTGGTCAGTCCCTCAGTCTGGAGAAGAGCATTGTTCCGTTGTCTGAAACAATATGAAGTTGAAGTGACAGGATGGAGCCTTAAATAGTGCCAGGAGGTGAGACGTAGGTTGCTTTGGGAGGGCAGGTCCCTCTCAAACCAAGCCGTTCTCACTAGTAGAGGTTGTCGAAGTTGATGGTCTGTACCAAGATACCCTTGTGTTGCAGTGTCTGACAGAATGAACATTAAAATGGTATAAAATACCGACAGATTGTTAGGTAAGACACATATGCAACAGTTAGGTATCTTTATTTCGAAACGTTTCGCCTACACAGTAGGCTTCTTCAGTCGAGTACAGAAAAGTTGATAGAAGCAGAAGATACTTGAAGACGATGTAATCAGTCCATCACCCTTAAAGTTTTGAGGTGGTCAGTCCCTCAGTCTGGAGAAGAGCATTGTTCCGTTGTCTGAAACAATATGAAGTTGAAGTGACAGGATGGAGCCTTAAATAGTGCCAGGAGGTGAGACGTAGGTTGCTTTGGGAGGGCAGGTCCCTCTCAAACCAAGCCGTTCTCACTAGTAGAGGTTGTCGAAGTTGATGGTCTGTACCAAGATACCCTTGTGTTGCAGTGTCTGACAGAATGAACATTAAAATGGTATAAAATACCGACAGATTGTTAGGTAAGACACATATGCAACAGTTAGGTTTCGAAATAAAGATACCTAACTGTTGCATATGTGTCTTACCTAACAATCTGTCGGTATTTTATACCATTTTAATGTTCAATAGGTATACAAGTTGCAATTGCTTTTTTTTGCGATTGCATAACGAATATTTCAACAACAAGGCAAAGCGATGATTTTATAGACAATTCATGTAAAAATCACTGGGCACGTTGGCTTCTTTCAAGGTGGTGTCCCGCCATAGTAAATACAGCGAATTTACAATAGTAGATGTGAAAGTAGAAAAATTATATAAGATATCTCCATAATTAGGGGCGATAATATACTTAGTAGACTTAGAAGGATTCTGGTGTTACCCAATCATCTTCGTCTGCAGGGAGGTTGCTCAAGATCATTGGTCATTGGCAATCGTCTGTATGAATGAAGCGACGCAGCCTCTGTGGAAGAGTCATTCTTTGGGTCCTGTGGGGAAGAGTGTTAATGATATAGTCGGTAGTATTTTCAACTTGGGGAGGATATTCTCTATCTGGTATGTAGAGTTCTTGCATTGCATAGAGTTGCCTCTTCAGCATATCAAGGCGTACGTTCAAGGCAGCAATATCCTGTTGGATGTGTAATTCTGCCATTCTGATTCTGTCTCTCCTCCTGGTACCTGTAATAAAGCGGAAAGCTCTATTCTGGACCCATTGTAACCGTAGTATGTTGGTCTTTGTTGTTAACGACATTGAGACACATGGGTGTTCGAGTATAGGTCTTATCATCATTTTATACATATTTTTTTGACGTATGAAGGGGCTTGATTAAACCTACAGAGACTGCTAAGACAGGCTTTGGCTATGTTGATCTTTTTACTGACGTGAGATGTTTAGTGGAGCAATCTGTCTATTTCATATCCCAAGATCTTGTTAGGGTTTCTAATGGCTACAGGTGTACCTCTGATGGAGAACCCCCCCTCCCCCTTGTCTTCAATGGTTGATGCAAAACATCCTATCGTACTAACAAGGACTTTGTCAGGGTTGGTCGTAATTCTCCATTTCTTTTCCCAAATAGATGTTCGGCGAAGTTCAATATTCGTTTTTTCTACGACCCGCTCATACTTATATTTCCCTGTTACAGGAGTTGACGAGACGACATAGATAACATCATCTGCAAATTGCGTTATAATTGTATCATTGAACTCCGGTTGAGGAAGATCATTAACATAAATGTTGAATAGTATTGGACTAAGACACGAGCCTTGTGGGACACCAGCTGTCGGTATAAAAGGCTCTGTTGGCAGAGGCTATGATCACAGAATTAGTGAAAAGATAAGATATCCTTGCGACACACGACACCCGGTCTGGACCATACCATCCTGGGTTTTATAGATTACATCAAACCTGGTCTAAGGACCGCACTAAACTTTAAGATCACATTAGACCTTGTTAAGACCACATTAGACCTTATTGATCACATTAGCCCTTGTCAAGACCACACCTCCCTTGACCGAGACCATACAAGACCTGCTCAAGGTCACAACTGCGCTGATCAAGACCACACCAGACCAAATCGAGGCCACACTAGACTTCCTCAAGACCTCCACACTTGGTCAAGGCTACACCTTGCACTGGCCAAGACCACACCAGACCTGATCAAGGCCACATCAAACCTCATCAAGAACACACCAGATATAGTTAAGACCACAAATTGGCCGTAAAAACTACATTGGTGATTAAGCTAGTAGCATAAGCTCCATTCAGTAAATATATCTACGTTTCTTCTCAACCCGTCATGTACATGGATATATATTTATCAGTACTGATAATTACAACTCTTCAAGTGAAGTGCCTTGAGGATGGTAAAGGTTCTTGGTGTCAGGAACTAAAGCTGCCTTTTCCTTCCTTGGAGTAAACCCGATTACCCTTCATTCCCCAAGCGTTTCTCCCTTAAAATCATAATTTGTTAAAATAATCTCCTGTACTAATATTATTGTAAATATCACCAGAAATTAAAACAGCACCAAAATGTCTCTCTCTATGCCAACCTGCCCTCGAATATTTGCCTCGGGTAGCGATATCTCATAAGATAAGATAAGATTTCGTTCGGATTTTTAACCCCGGAGAGTTAGCCACCCAGGATAACCCAAGAAAGTCAGTGCGTCATCGAGGACTGTCTAACTTATTTCCATTGGGGTCCTTAATCTTGTCCCCCAGGATGCGACCCACACCAGTCGACTAACACCCAGGTACCTATTTGCTGCTAGGTGAACAGGACAATAGGTGTAAGGAAACGTGTCGAAATGTTTCCACCCGCCGGGAATCGAACCCGGGCCCTCCGTGTGTGAAGCGGGAGCTTTAGCCACCAGGCCACCGGGCCACGTACATACATGTGGCAGATAGCAGATGGTAGGTTTATTAATTGACTTTAAAACCTATCGACTTCGCGAGGGTTATTAAGGCTGCATATAACCTGTTCACTACCAGCAAGTATACTATAGCCCAGAAAATAGGGATTAAGGTAAACTGTCTCTGAGAGATATACTCGTATACCTCTCGGTGTATATATCGTACTAGATATAAGACTGGACACCCCATACCAAGGATATTTGTAGAGGACCATCTATGTTGTAGAGCGAGGACAATCTTCTATTATGTTTATCAAATCAGGGAACGAGGGGGATTTGA
The DNA here is from genome assembly GCF_038502225.1 of Cherax quadricarinatus. Taxonomy (NCBI): domain Eukaryota; kingdom Metazoa; phylum Arthropoda; class Malacostraca; order Decapoda; family Parastacidae; genus Cherax; species Cherax quadricarinatus. The sequence goes on from NC_091298.1 coordinate 59,890,676, forward strand.
ACCCATGGCAAGTGAGTCACTTACCGTGGGTTCAAGACCCACCCACCCCCTGATTCGTTTGCTGTCGTGTTAATATGATTTCGTGAGTCACGCTACTATTGTGTAGATGGTTAAGTCAAGAGTCTCCACCAAGAAGGAACATAAGAATCGAGGACACTGTAACCACCTACTTATCTTAACACGGACAAGCTCTGCATAACCAGAAGCTTTCCATTAAGTCTGCAATACATGCCAATTATTTTTGTATTCATTATAACTTTATTTTATTTTTTTTTGGAAGTATTGGTTTCAATTTCATTTAAAGAGGGAGAATATCTTTACTAAAAAAAATATGGAAGTATTAGAAGGATAACTGGAGAGTTTATCTTTTTAAGAGTGTGTACATTGATGCTTGTGAACCTCTCTTGATGCACGGAATTGGAGTCACCCTCCCCTTCCTTGGATCACAACTCATTACCCCCATTCTCCAGGCTTTGTTGAATCCCTACTGGTTTAGCGCTTCTCTAACAATAATTTTGAATATTATAATGTAGCAGTGTCGAGGCATCTGATTGGCTGAGAGGTGATAACAACATCATTAAGTTGATTGGTCACTCAGTCTTATCACTGACGGTAGTCGTGGCAATATGGTACTTATATTTGTTAACAGAATCTTCTAAGATGGAACGTGTGTTATTAAATGCAACTCTGAAGGTTTGACTTTAATTTTAGCAGTGAAAATTGCAAGTGCAAGGTAATAGAATGAACACAACTCGCATTATGTCATCATTAGTTGATTAATTGAGTTGAATGAAGCCTATCAACTGTACCAGAAATATTAAGGCTGCTTGTAGCCTCTTCACCAGCAGTCAAGAAAATTTCATTCCGTAAAAGTGATTAATGTAAACTTCGAATATTTCTCAAGTGTATTTATACGAATACATTTCTGTGTACACAATCTTGAATACCAAATACAAGATACAGTGAAAAAGTGAACTGTGGATCTGGTCTTACATTATTTCATGTTGCTGGCTTAAGACTTACGGTCCTGAAATCTGGGTGACCACACCAATATTGAAAAGTTAAAAAAATTATAAAATATACGTCTGTATCAAAAATAACAGAAGCAACTCACACAGGAGAAAGAGGTGTACGTTTAGCATCTTATACATCGACAATATGGAATATTCTTTCGCTGCTACGGTGAGTGTAAGATACAGCACATAGTGGTGTAACTGGCTGGAGAGTATGAGTGTAAGGACCCAGTATTCAGACGAAGCTTTTATCCAGACTACTTTTCACTCGGAGTATAGTGACAGTATTCGTAATAGTAGTAGTATTTAAAAAAAAAGTATAATACAGGTGACCCAATTATTTTGAAGAACCTAAAACATGCACGTTATATTGATGAAGCTCAACCATGATCAAAACGTATTCCCAATAAAATTATATTTTGGTGATCGGTTCTTATTTTATGTTTATGCTTTATGCCGTGTTATAGTATGCTTTTCAGTAATATTATATTATATTACATGTAACTGCTTGCATTATTTTTTCTTTGTGTTTATTTGAAAAGTAAAATATCACATCATGGATTAGTTTTGTTGGATGTTTTTATTTTTGTGACTTATAGTGTTATCCTGTGCCTTCTTTGAATTGTAAATACCTGTTTATGTTAAAACCCCGTGATAGTCACCTAAATTAATGTTTGAGTATCGTGGTGCTCTGGTGGGCACCTGAGATCTTAGATTAAGTCTTGAATACGTGTGTGTTGACAGGCGGAAGCCATACCTAGTAATGTGCCAAATGTAGTGTCATGTTGTGTGTATGTGATTGCTTGTATATGTGCGTCATTATGTGTGTCTGTTTTTATCACAATGTTTTATTGTGCAATCTTTATAATTTCCAGTGTTTGATGTTGTTTGTTGGACACTCTTGTTCATACCCTTGTAATGTTGTGTTTTTATTATATATAACCTTGTTAGTGGTGTTTTTAAATAAAAAGAAAAATACTACTGTAATGTATGGTGTGTTGTGTGTGAGAGTAATATCATTGTAATATATAGTGTCGTTATTATGTGTTATGGTTATTGGGATTCTTGTGCATTAACCATTTTTCGTGTATCTTTTTAATATATTTCTGTCACCTTGTTTTGCATTGTTTTAAAAAAATATATAAAAAAATAAATTATATTTTGATTAAATTGTCGATACCTATACCTGTGGGCATTACATATGGCCATTCTGACTAGAGAGTGTAATTAGGTATCTCCTAAGAGGTCCCTTAAGGTGGTTAAATGATTTTGTTTGAGAACGCCTCAGTCGATCGACTTCAAATTTTCAAAATCTGTGAAATTTAACTTGGAAAAGGTTCATGAACCACATATTGGCATACCCAGGTGCCCTCTGGTCAATATTAAACAGGCAATTCCAGGATTTGGTTTCCTTGCGATAGTCTAAGAAAGAATTTTCTGATCAGCTTTCAGAGTTCAAGGCTGGCATATATTACCTAGAAGAAGGTTATGAGTGTTATTGGAGTGTGAGTGCGCATGACATTTCTTTAAATGGCTCAGCATTTTCATCTAGAAATTACACTAGTAAGCCTCTCATGAATATTATTATTATAATCAAGGGGGAAGCGCTAAACCCGTAGGATTATACAGCGCCCAGGGGAGGGGGGATGTGGAAGGCATTCAGGCTTAATTCGGGGAACTGGAGCACAGATCCAATTCCCTAAATCAAGAGCCCCTCACCAACATCAAGGAACCTTCCATGAGGGGCTCTCATGAATAGCTGAACCTTCATTGGCTGTTGCATCTTATATAGATGGGAGCCATTTTGAGTTCACGTTTGGTAGAGAAAAATTTGCTAAATTATTGACAGTTTATAAACTTGGAGTCGTTGAATTCCAAGAAATAATTGGAGAATGATTCTTCTATTCGATTTTGAACTTATAACAATGGTGAACTTTGCTCTTAGGAATGACTGTGTTTATTCTGAAATTCACGATGATTTTCGTGTCATTGGTGAAGTGCTCCAGATGCTACTCTCCACTTCCTTGGATCAAACATGTTTAACCTCTATTTTCGCCTCCACCCAGGCGTTTATGAGTTTTATGGGTTTAACGCTTCCCCGGAATTAATAACAACTATCATAATAGCAGCAATAATAATTTGTTTCCTGTGTTTCAGAACGACTGTGAAGTTCCCAAATCGACGACCAGGTTACGACTTGACTCGTTCAGCAATCTACCACCATCACAAGTTCACTTGACGCCAGCTGGTGGTGTACTACCATCACCAACAACAACAACCAAACCATCATCACCAACAACAGCAACAACACCATCAAGGGCAGAAACTGCGTCATCTACTGCAACAACTGCACCATCATTACCAACAACAACAATAAAAACACTATCAC